>NW_026068134.1:193303-226180 GCF_014885135.2 Alexandromys fortis | reverse complement strand
GTGTGTGTGTGTGTGTGTGTGTGTGTGTGTGTGTGTGTCGGGGGTGGGGCAGGGTTTGTCTGTAGTTTGGGGACCTGTCCTGGAACTCACTCTCATAGACCAGGCTGGCCTTAAACTCACAGAGATCTACCTGCCTCTGCCTCCCGAGTGCTGGAATTAAAGGCGTGTGCCGCCATTGTCTGGCTGTGTTCAAGTATTGATTCTCTAGGGACATGGGAAGCCACTGACTGATGGGAATGAGCAATGATGTGTGTGTGTGTGAAGTGCAATAACGAAGCCTGTTATTTTGGATGTTAACTTTAAAAAAATTAATGAAAGAAAAAAATGAAAATAAAACCAAAATACTTTTTTCTCTGATGTAATCTCCTAATTCTTTTAGATTTATAATTTAAAATTTTAAATTTAAAGTCTTTGGTCTATTTTGAGTTAATGCGTATATAAAACATGAAGTTTCGGTTTAGCTTTGTTTGCCTATTGTTGTCTGTGATAGATTAAATCATGTCCCCACATCCTCCCAAATATCTGACTATCTTGTGTGGTCCAGGCCAGGAGATTCAAAAGCTGCCCAGGCCAGCAGGATGCCCAGTGAGTAAAGGCACCACTGCCAAGCCCAAGGATCTGAGTTCAATCCCCAGAACCTACACAGTAGAAGGAAAGAAATGATGCCAGATGTTTTCTTATTTTCATGTCATGTTGCATAAGTGCATGCATGTATACACAATAAACAAATAAATACATGTTTGAAAAGAATTTTAACAGGGTGGTGGGTGTACACCTTTAACCCCAACACTTTGGAGGCAGAGGTAAGAAGACCTCTGTGAATCTGAGACAAGCCTGGTCTAGAGAGAGAAAGAGTTAGTTCTAGGACAGTCAGTGTGGTTACATAGAAAAACCCTGTCTTAAAAATCAAAACACAACCAAAAACAAAACAAACAAACAAAAACCCCAAGAAAACTCTTAGTTTAATCCCCAAATAATAAGGTACGTTGTAAGATTTAAACAATAGTAACACAATCAGATTTGACTAAAAATTTGTATAATTTCTTTCTCCCTTCCTTCCTTCCTTCCTTCCTTCCTTCCTTCCTTCCTTCCTTCTTTCTTTCTTTCTCTCTTTCGCCTGCATGTATGTCTATGTTCCTCCTGCATAGTCGGTGCCTGCAGAGTTCAGAAACGGCCATTGGATCCCCTGGAACTGGAGTTACAGACAGTTGTGGGTGCTGGGAATTGAACCTGGGTCCTCTGGAAGAGAAACAAGTACTCTTAACTGCTGATTTATCTCTCCAGACACTTAAACAAAACAAAACAAAAAACAAAAACAGGTGTAGCCCTGGCTGGCTTTGAACTCCACCTGTTCAGCATATTTTACACACCACCACCACTGGTCATCTCAGGCTTTAGAGACGTGGTCCTATGCCCGTAGAAGAGAATTAAAACGAGGACAATGGTATGAAGCTCCTGCAGTAGTCTAGCATTGACAGGTGACCGCTCTGAGGGGCTGCTGCTGCTGCTGCTGCTGCTGCTGCTGCTGCTGCTGCTGCTGGACCAAAAAGAAAAAGGAGGATCTAGTCTGAGGGGCTATAAAGGCGTGCACACACATACCTGCAGGTAAGACACTGACACACAGGAAGTCAAAATACATAAATCTTTAAAATTTAAAAAAGAATTGCTTACACAAACATTTGAATACTTCTCGTGGTTACTTTCCTTTGCTACGTTGTTTGCTCTTGGTTCCTGACACTAGCAGATGACACAACACTTTGACACTTTATTTTTTTAATATATTTGTATTAATGCCTGTTTTGACATGAATTTGGAATTGCTTGCTACTCAAGCACAAGCACAGCAAAGCTAAATATAATAGATGCACAGCAGAAGAGTCATAATCTCAATACTCCCAGGCAAGTGTGGCCACATCCTACTTTTGGCTTCCCAGCACCTGTCTCCTCCAGAAACAGGACCAGAACTTCATTACACACCTCCTTCCCACAGTCCCCAGGCTCTCAAGAAGAACTGCTCTCACGTGAATGTGAAGTGTCACCCACAGGCTCATACGTTTGGACGCTTGGTCCCCAGCTGGTGATATTGTCTGGGGTGGACATGTAACTCTGGGGTGTGGGGTCTAGCTGATGAATGTGCCTCACTGGGGACCGACTAGCCTTTGGAGGTTCTGTCTGCCTCTGGTTCCAGCCTAAGCTGATCCCTGGTGATGTGAACAGGCAGATCCAGGCTCTTCCTCTCCTACCGCCTTCCCTCTTCTGCCTGACGGACCAAAACTGGGAGGCAAATTAAAAATTCCCTTCCTCAAGTTTCTGATGTCAGGTATTTGCTATACAAGAAAAGTAGCTGCACAATAACTCTTTTCTAAAGGATTTGGGTCGCAAACTAAAGAGAACCCATCCGCGTCAATCGGTTCTGACCCAGCGTATTTCCTAAGTAGGTCTAACTGGAAACAGAGGTGTCTAATCTGTGACCATATGCCAGGAGAGCTACGGATGGGGCCCAAGACAAAACTGTAAACTTAGTTGAAATATGAGATTTTGTTTGTTTCCGTAGCCCTATTGTATGATTCTCCCGCAGGAGCTGTAGGTGAAAAGGTTTTGTTGCAATGACGCACATAAAAAATTTTATGTAAACCATGGTAATCTGAAGGCTGGGAGTTGCAGGCTGGTGGGAGAACGCAGAGGTGTAGCCGGAAGTCTTTTCTCTGTCCTGTCTGGTCCCGCTGCACCAGTTTCTCTACCGCCCGATGGTCCCTACAGCTGCTTATGAAATAATCATTCGGAGGCTTAATATTAATTTTAATTGTTTGACTGATGGCTCAGTCTGTTTACTGGCTAACTCTACATATAAATGAACCCATTTCTATAATCTGTGTATTGCCATGTGCCCATGGCTTACTGGTACTCCTCCAGCGGCTGCTGCTACCTCCCAGACTCTGCCCTTCTTTCTTCCTGTATTCAGTTTGGCTTTTCCACTTGGCTCTATTCTGCCTGGCTGTTGGCCAATGGTAATAAAACATACTGGTTGACTGGCTGCTGAGGGCCCTGACCCGCTTTGTTAGTTCCTGCTCTGGAGCTTGAATGGTGTCTTGCTGGCTGGTAATTAAATTATATTCTCTCTGCTCCCATTTTCATGTGATCAGCTTGTAATTTTCATCAAGCAAAAGTCCCTCACTGCCTAATTTAAGCCTCATCATAAAAAACTCCCTTTATTGGAGGTGACTGCTGCAACCCTGGAGTTTAGCCACTAGGTGGCAGCAACACTCCCATGATACTCTGTTGTTACCCGCCCCCCAATCTTTTTGATTGAGCAAGAGCGAGGATCTGGGTTGTGTGTGTGTGTGTGTGTGTGTGTGTGTGTGTTTTGAAACTCTGTAGATTAGGCTGGCCTCAAATTCATAGATCTGCCTACCTCTGCCTCCTGAGTGCAGGGATTAAATGCCTGTGCTACCTACCACTCAGCCAAACATGAGGATCTGATTTCAAATCTGCCAACTGCATAAAAAACCCTGTGTAGCTCCCTATAATCCCAGTGCCGTGTGGCGCAGAGACAGGAGAATTGCTAGGCCTTGCCTGTTATCAGCCTGGCTCCAGGTTCAATAGAGACCCTGTCTCAAGGGTTAAGCTGGAGAGTGAGGTACAGGAAACCTGGAGTCCATACTTACACTTGCCTCCCCTCACACACAAAGCCTCCCCTCTCCTCTTCTAAGTGTAACGAGGATTATGCCCTTATAATCTACCACCGATCATCAATCTATCAAACCTATCACCTTTTAATATTAATCTTCACAACATTCGAAGTGAAAGATTTCCTCACTTGAAGACCTCCCTGGAAGGAGGTTCTTGCCCTGGGAAGGTGAAAACTAGTGAGGACGGATGAAAAAGAAACTTGACTGACTCCTGACACCTACTTGATCCCAGCTAAAGGCTTCTTCCAGGGAGCGCCACGCCTGCTCTTAGTTGTCCCAACTGAGATGTTGCTGCCACCTAGTGGTAACAGATCAGAGTTGCAGTCCCTTACAGTAAAGACTGCTTCAGTTCAACGCTCAGCTATGTTGGTGAATTCTGTGAAATTGGACAAGGGATCCTGGACAACCACAGCGGCTGAGTTGTGACAAATACACCAAAACACACTTTGATGGAAGAGGAAGTATTTCAACAAACGCTTCTGGGAAAACTGCATGTCCTAATGTCAAGAATGGAATTAGATCTTTACCTCTCACTCAGCTCAAAAGCAGCAGAGCAGGCGATTTTCTTCTTCGTCTCTTTTTTGGGGTGGGAACACAACTCCATCCCTCTTTGGGGTTCAGACCCTGGTAAATCAGACTGATGCTGCTTACGTTTGAACAGAGAGAGAGAGAATTTAGGCAGCGGTGAAGGCGATAGGGCCATGCTTAATCCCCTTGACAGCCTGGAAAGGACTTTCTTGTGGGTCTCCTTCTTCCTCTAGGATCTTTGACCACTGGTCCCTGAGGGAGGAGGGAGCAGAAGGAGGGAACAGGGTTCAGAGGGGTTGTTCTTGTTGTAAGAAGGAAGAAGCTTCCAAAGAGACAGTTTTCAGTGTTACGGCTCAGCTTTATTCCAGAGGGAGCAGAAATAGTCAGGATGGGAACAGCAGCCAGGACACCATCTAATTTGCATTTGGCATCAGGGTCCTTCCACACAATTGGGAGCACAAAACCTAATTATCATATGGGCAACAAGGGGAGAACATCTGCAGGGATCTGTGTCAAAGGTCATGCTTGGGATAGGCCAGGCATCCAGGCTCAGGGACACCTGGTTGAGGTCAGACCTTCGAGCCTAGAGATACTATCCAGGTCGGGAGGGCATCCTGCTGGAAAAGGAGTCCTCCAGTTTGTGCCAAGCTCTCCGAACATGGTGGACTGCAACTGTAAGTTCAGAGCACTCCAACATTTTTGTAGATGTCTGTACCCATTTTTACTATTGTAGCAGTTTAGTTCCCTTTATCCTCCTCCTCCTCCTACTCCCTGATGGATCTTTCAGCTCCATTGGGAGGTTAGCAGTGGAACTGGATGAAACTCTGATACAGAGGTGAGCTCCCATGGGTGCCTTGGGCAACAGGAAATAGTGCAGGTGTTGGGCTGGGGAGTGTGGAGTTCCTTGGCAGGATATGTCTGGAGAAGATTGATCACACAGGAGTTCTGGATGTGAATTTAACAGGAGAAACAGCTGCATGGGTTAGACAGACTACCCACATGTCCCTACTGAGGATGCTTTAAGGCAAAGTTATCACTACTGACACTTGAGTTGGGGAGAAATGACTTGTGTCTGTCTGTATTTCTGTGTACCACAAGGACCTAAAAGTGGTCCAGCATCCCTTATCAGCATTCCTAGTCTCTGCCTACTAGATGCCAGTAGTACTTATTCAATTTTGACAATAAAAAGCATCTCTACATATTGCCAAATGTCCTATTATGGGCAGAATAAAACCAAACTAAACCAAACCCCAAACATCCTCAAAACGAAAACCCAGCAAACAAGTCCACTCCCATCCAGTAGGAAATAGTCTTATATACATTGCCCCACCCACCCTAGTCAAACAACAGGAAGATAGATTGCGATATGGTGCGTACCATTGTTAAGTACACAACAAGGAGGTAATGCTGACATAGCAGTGAATCATTTTGGTCACTGAGCACTGGGTACAGCCCTTACATTTCTACGGAATTAGTAAGAAGCATTGCTAGTGGATGGGAAACCTGCCCCAGTGAAAGAAGGAGGTACAATCGGAGCCATGGTTGAAGCTCCAAGGACTGTTTTGAGGGTGTGAGACTAGAGAAGACACAGGCGCTTAAGCTGTTTCTTCTTTTGAATTAATTTCTATTCCTTTGTGTGTGTGTGTGTTTGCTGTAGTGAGTGTGTGTTTGCTGTAGTGAGTGTGTGTTTGCTGTAGTGAGTGTGTGTTTGCTGTAGTGAGTGTGTGTTTGCTGTAGTGAGTGTGTGTTTGCTGTAGTGAGTGTGTAGGTCAGAGGACAACTTTTCAGAGTCAGTTCTCTGCTCCCCCTATGTGAGACCTGGGGGCTCACACTCAGTTGTCTGGGCAGTGGCAGCTGCTTTTGCTTGCTGAACCATCTCAAGTTCCAGGGATTTATTTGAGCCGGAATCACTGCAGTCTCTGTCAGGACCCTCAAGGCTGGTTTGCAGCCTTGCACAATATTCCCTGGAGATCATCTTTCAAATTTTCTCCCCTCCCTCCCTTCCTTCCTTCCTTCCTTCCTTCCTTCCTTCCTTCCTTCCTTCCTTCCTCCCTCCCTCCCTCCCTCCCTCCCTCTCTCCCTTCCTCCCTCCCCCTTCCTTCCCTTCCCGTCTCCCCCACTCTTCTTTATTTCTTTCCCCTTCCTTCCTTCCTTCCTTCCTTCCTTCCTTCCTTCCTTCCTTCTTTTCTTTTTTGATGCAGTGTTTCTCTGCGTAGCCCTGGCTGTCCTGGAAGTTTCTGTGTAGACCATGCTAACCTTGAACTGCTGCCTCTGCCTCCTGAGTGGAGGATCGAAGGCATATGCCATCACCACTTAGCTTTTGTTTTGCTCTGAATTTCCTTTTCCACCTTCCAAATTTCCAAGCTTTGAACAAACAAGTGGAGAAGGAAGAGGAGAAGATGATGCGGGAAAGCGCAAAGGTGTGTGAAGCCCAGGCGGGCTCACAGTGGTGGTTGTGTGTCTCCCTAGGCGTGCCTTCATCTCAACGGTGCACTCCATAGCATCTTAACCTGGTTCTCCCGGGAGCCCTCAGGCAGGCAGTACCTATAGCCTCTGCAGACCCAAGCACCCCTCCCTCTCACCCAATGCAACGGTTCAGTATGGTGTGCTCAGTTTCCTGGGGTTCCTTATTCTTATTCTGAAGAATCTTTCCCAAGGATTCCTTGGATCTTAACTAACCAAGGTCCACTAGACTCCATGAAAGAAGGAAAAATTCCTGGTCTGGTGGAGGGGAAGGTTTAGTGGCCATTACGATTATAAAGTAGGCTAAGGCTAGGGATGCGACACAATGACAGAATGCTGGCCCAGGTAGACAAGGTCCTGGAGTTGATCCCCAGCACTTGGGGAAAAAAAAAAGAGAACAAATAGCAAGAATAAAGCGGCATAAAGCAACAACGAAACAACTTCCCAGTGTTGGCTGAGGAAGTGGAGGCAGGAGAGCTACAAGTTTGAGGCAGACCTAGCTATAGTGAGAACCTGTGTTTCAGAATATGTGTTTACACTATGCGGTGGTTTGAATGTGATTGCAGCTTTAGGCCCCAGCGATCTTTTCTTGCCACACTTAATCGTGTAGACTGAGCAGTAGCATGAAGAAGGCATCAGATACAGTAGATGGCTACTCTGGCAGGTGCAGTAAGTAGACGGCCAGTGATAGTAGCCCGGGAGAGCCGAGGGTCCTGATGCCAGAGCTGAACACTAGGGGGCACCACCTGAAGCCGCCCCCCACTTGCAACTGACAAATGCCAAAGGGCAGAAAGTTAGCAAAGATCAGGCTCCCAGAGTTTCTTTTCCACCCATAATTTCTAAATGGGTAGAGTGAGAGAACTGTAGCTGGTGACTAGTGACTGTGATGGTTGATTTTCATTGTCACCATGATGTGTCTGATGATTCAGTGTATGCACAAGGATGATTCAAGAGTTTAACTGAAGACCCACCCTGAATGCGGGGTCACTATCCAAACAATGGTATTTCAGGATGAATAAAAAGGGGGAAAAATAGGAAGCCAGCTGAGCTCTGGTATTCCCTTCCCTCTGCTTTTGGGTCTGCACTTTGGACCAAACAGCTGCTGCCATGATGGACCTTATCCTCCCAGCCTATGGGCTGACATAAATCCTTTCTTCCTTAGGCTGCGTTTGTCACAATAACAGCGATGTTATAGAAAACCAGTAGCATGATGTGGTCACTGCTGTGACTACTTGGCTGTGTAGCTCCTGGACTTCTGGAACTATTGGCAACATGGGCGTGGGAGAGTTTGGAGCTGTGAGCAAGAGAAGGCCTAGGATGCAGAAAGCAGAGCTCATGGGTCCTTCTGGTAGGAAACTAGAAGACCAGGATGCTGGGAGAAATTGCAGAGTCCACGCCCAGCTCATCGGATTTTCAAGGGCATCTTAGGAACTCTATTGGGAATTGGGTTAGAGGTCATTCACATTGCATTCTGGGAAAGAATTTCTGTATCCTGCCCATTTCCCGGGAAGATGAGTGAGGCTGAATTAAAGAATAGATAAGTGGTTTGGCAGAGCATAATGTCCAAGGAGGTAAACATGGTAACTGCTCTTTGTCGGCTCTATAGTGACCCCTGGTAGAAATAGATGAACAGAGGAAGGGAAGAGTGTGATTAAAGTAGCAGACAAGGCGAGCTGGGAAAGCAACTGCAATTATTAAAAAGGTTAGCACCATGAAAGAGAAGGCTTATGCTTTATATTGGGGCAATAGGAACAGTAGTCTGAGGGCAAACAGTTGGCAGGAAATGAACCTACGACTGTTAAAGAGAAACCATAGAGTAAGGGAGTCAGGAGGACAGATAGATGCACAGGAGGTAGGAGGAAGAGACGCGGAGTTTGAGGAGACTGGCTTCAGATGCCGTAGGAGAAGTGGAGGGCTTCTGGACTGTCAGTGGAGGAGGAAGGTCAGCTGGGTGCTCCCTGCCTTTCTAGGTAGCAGATTTTCATCCCAGTATCTGTCTCCTGAGTCTTCATTGATAAAATTGAACGACTGAGATTTTTGTTAAAAATACACAACAGAAGGTGTTCTCTGCTTGAAAGCAACCACCAGAAGTTCAGCCACTAAGGCACACGGGGGTCGCTACGGTTCTGCTACAAAAGGGCCAGACTATATCTCAAGCAGCCAGGAGAACTTGATGGGGTTATTTATGTGGATTTGCTGGCATGCAAAATGAAAGTTACAGTGTCATGGAGACTTACCTCGAAGCCCTTGATATCAGACAACATATAGTATGGTTGGATTCCATGCAAGGGTCCTGAAAGATGCTTTTGTATAGTCTGGACAAAGATTTATGATAGCTGTACTCTTGGTTTCAAATAAGTGCATTTGTTAAGTATACAGCAAGAAACATAAAAGCATTAATACCAAGTGTTGAATATAGAGAAGCAGCAGACAGACCGCAAACCAGAATCAAACTGGGCACTCACAACATACTGCAGAGATGGCTGCGGTCAGAGAATCACCGAAGTGGGACATAGCACCCAGCAGAAACAGGCTGGGAATACGTTGTTGAAGCAGTTAGTCCAATTCAATGTTTTCTCCCCATGGATGATGTTCTGGTTCCCATTGCAGGCATTTTTATATCAAGAGGTAAACAAAAGTAAACTCTGTTGGGCATGGTTCACTCTCTAGCTGTGCCCAAGGGCACAGGTTTTTGTATCCTTAGGGGTGTGTTCTTTTCCATTCTCCCTGTCACAGAATTAGGGGGCCAGTTTGATTCGGGGGACATTTGAGGTAAGGTCAGATTTATGGTGACAGCAAGGAGAAAAAGAGATCCTCCTTGTTCTCTTAACATGCTTAAAGCATATGGTAACTTACCTGTACAATGTCCTGTAAAGGCTACTGCATAAAGCTATGACGGTAAGGTTAAGTTGCGATAGAGACCCCGGTATATTGGAAATGCAAAGGCTTGGATGTCCACTAAAGAAAGCTTTGTAAGACTTTAAGACAATCCTGAAGCCATTTTTGACAATTCTGAATCCTCTCAGCCTCTGTGCCATAGTGCTTCCCCTCCTCCCCTGGGAACCAAGGACCTAACAGCTACACTCGCACGTACTCAGTTCCTGAACAATTACCCATATACGTATGCTTTGGTTCGGTCCCTCGGCTTCCCGAATGCTGGGGGACCCTGTCATGACAGAATTAATAAAATCCTCATGCTTTTGCATCGGCTGTAGTGTGTGAGATGGTCTCTGGGGGCGACTCCTTCTCGGTGTTTGGACGCTAGAGTCCAACAGCTTCAGGCACGGAGTGAAGCTGGCCCAAGAAGGAACTATGTGTGCTTTGGTGGTATAACCAGAATAGAGGATCAGGGGCGCCCGAGGGTCTTGGAGTCAGGAGAGTGCCAACGAGAGCTCCATATGCAGAACATGGAACTACCGGACTTGGCGTTTGCCCTGCTGGGTTTCTATCTTGGTTTGGTCAGTGGTGATATAAGAAGAGCAGCAGGTGGCAATTAAAGTTCCAGGTGTCAGGCCACCAGGAGACAAATCCCTGATAGGTCAGTCTCTGATAGACAAGGCCCCGGGACCGCAGACACCAGAATGTCTGTTGCTTCTCCTGTGCCTCTCCATGTTTGTTGTGGCATCTTTCTCTGGTATCTGGCATGGTGTGAGTGGGTGTGGGGAGATCACACTGCCTGTAATGTAGTGTGTTGTCTCATGAAAATATCCCATTCTACAGGGCATTTTTACCTGTGGATTATTATGAAGACGATATCTTCCCAAGATGTACTATTTGATAATAATATTATTAATAGTAATAAAATTTAAACTCTGTTTAAACAGAGTTTTTGATAATTGAAAATAAACACAAGGAAGTGTCATACATTTAGGGCCTATGAGTTTTATCTAAGAAACTGAATAGATTGCAGTTCAAGTTAATGATTAAGGAAAACTACTGATTCCCAGGAGCCAAACTGGCTGGAATTCTTTTAATCTTAATATTGAAGAATGCATATCTAGGTTTTGGTGAAACAAAACGTTAGAATGACCTCAGGTTAGATTAAAATATTTTGATAATAGCTTTGAGGTTAAAGATCAAAAAACAAAGCAGCCCAATTATTGCTAGCTGATGTAGTTTCCTTGCAAGGATTGATTGGTGAGCAAAGATGATGATTAATTTTTTGTACCCGTTTCTGCCCTCAATCTTCTGACAAAAAAAAAAAACCACTATTGATGAGTACCCACTCATTTGTGTACCCTAAAGATTTAAAGTAGAACTGACTGCCTGTTTTTCATGTATAAAAGTTTAGGTTTGTGATTCCTTATAAGATTATCTATCAATATTACCGAAAACAAAATAAGAAGATTATCTATCAAGATAATTAATAAAGTGAGTGGTCCTTTCTTTGTCCTGCAAAACGCAGCCTGCCAGCAAAAGAAATAGAGAGAAAAATACCCCGCTTCCTCACACTCTACCAATCTATAACAAGTTGCATGTATGAATGGATGTGGGTTCTTGGGTATAATTTGTTTTCTCATGTAATACATAAAATGTTTAATCACGTAAGGGACATGGAAAACACGCTGTTTTTAACTTGCATGCATTGCATTCATTCACTTGAAAAACAGAATGAAACCACATTGTCATTTCTATATGGCCTAAAAGATTTTGTTGGAATATGTAAGCTGTTGAGAAAAAAAAAAAAGAAGAAAGAGAACGAGAAAGAATAAAGATAGAGTTAGAAGGAAAACAAGAGAGACAAGAGGGACATTTCTGGATAAAGATAGGAAAAGAGAATATAGCCAGTCAGTGATGCTACACGCCTTCAATCCCAGCTCTTTGGAGACGTCTACTCTGGTGAAGTTGGAATTCAAATCACAGTTCAGTTTATTACGAAGGGATTTTATCATACATTTAAATATGGGTTAGCATGAAGAGAGATACTATCTGCTTTGCACAGTTTTATGTCAACTTGACACAACTTAGTCATTTGAGTGAAGGGGACAATTAAGATAATGTCTCTGGTAGATCTCTGTGAGCTCGAGGTCAGCCTGGTCTACAAGAACTAGTTCCAGGACAGGCTCCAAAGCCACAGAGAAACCCTGTCTTGAAAAACCTAAACAAACAAAAAACAGACTGAGAAAGTCAGGAAGAGCAATCCAGCAAAAAAGCACCCCAGCCACCATGACCTCTACATCAGCCCCTGCCTCCAGGTTTCTGCCATGGCTTCCCTCAGTGGACAGGGATTCAGGATATGTAACCCAAATAACATTTTCCACTACAAGTTACTTTTGGTCATGGTGCTTCATCACAGCTAGGACAACTAAGGTCCCAAAGGTAGATGTGAGCTCCTTGAGAGAGAGTGGCATTTAGGTGTTTGAACAAGAGTTGTGCTTCTTTTGGTGGCTCCTGAAATTAAATTTCTAATGGTGACTGAGGAACTTTGCCCTTTGGTAGAGGGGATAGAGTGGCTCGGGTGTGCGGTGTGCGTTTGGAAGGGTTACAGTCTGATAAGATAAAACTCTGTAAAAGTTGCAAAAAGGTGTTGTAACTTGTTTTTTTACTAGGCGTTCTTGGAAAATTCTAGCTCTTGGGGGTGTGGTGGCACACACACATTTAATCCCAGGACTGGGGAGATAAAGGCAGGCTGATTCTGTGAATTCAAGGCCAGACTAATCCAAGTAGTTCGAGAACACAGCACCACTTGGAGAGACCTTGTCTCAAAAAAAACCAAAAAAACAAAAAACAACAAACAAACAAACAAAAAAACCCAACAACAATAACAACAACAACAACAAAAAAACCCAAAAAAACCAAGCCGGGCGGTGGTGGCGCAGGCCTTTAATCCCAGCACTTGGGAGGCAGAGGCAGGCAGATCTCTGTGAGTTCGAGACCAGCCTGGTCTACCAGAGCTAGTTCCAGGACAGGCTCCAAAACCACAGAGAAACCCTGTCTCGAAAAACCAAAACAAACAAAGAAAAAACAAAAACAAAAAATCAAAACCAACCAACCAACCAAACAAACACAACAACAACAACAATAACAACAACAACAACAACAACAACAAACCCTATTCGACGGCATGCTGCAATCCAAGCTCAGGAGAATGCTCTAAATTCCATCCCAGCCTGGGCTACACGGTGCGTTCAGGCTTATGAGGCTGGGGAATGAGGCTGGGGAATGAGATCAAGAAGTTCCAGGTGTCCAGTAAGGCTTAGTCAGCACCAGTTTCTGGTGGCTAATAAGAATTCCCCCACCCCTTACAAAGCAGCAAACTAAAGGCCAAGACGGAGGCCCAAAGCTTTTAGTTTTAAAATTACAAATCACCAGGAATTGCAGGGCCTTCAGAGGGCATACTGTCCTGTGCGTGCGCGGGCAGTCTCCATCCAGACACCATGCCATCCCATACCAACAGCAGAACAATGTCCAAGGCAGGAGTACTGACTGAATTTGTGATCTTGAGTTTGTGAAGGTCTAGCACAGACTTCAGAAGGCCTGGGAGTCTCAACTGTGTGTCTCAAGGACCGAATCGAGAGAGCGGACACCTTTAAGGCTGTGACGTGAGGTGGGTCAGCCAGTAAAGTACTGACATAGGTGTTCAATCCCCACTACCCAGGTTGTCAGTAATGGACTTCTGCACGTCGTCCTCTGACCTTCACAAGCGTGCGCTCACGCACACAAGTACATCTTACACAATAAAATGCAATTAAAAGATCTAAAAAAAGGTCATTGTGTTGTTAGAACCACTTGACTTGCCCATAATACAGCATTTTCTGGGGAAAATAAGGTCAGGTTTTTAACAGGTTGTCTTTTTTTTTTCTTCTTCTTCTTCTGTTTTGAATGCATATACAGGCAGAAAGTTCTTGGAGTTCACCTAAAGATGTAAACACTTAACCCCAGGGCAGGGAATTGCAGGCTTTCTAGAGAGCAGCTGTCCCTATCTTCCGGACAAAAAGGCGGGCGTCAAGGCGGGTGATTTGCAATCCAGGCCATGGGCATGGTGGGGCTTGTAGTCCACATTGCGGCAGAGCTTGAGGCCGCCGACGCCTAGGAACTACATTTCCCAGCAGCACGCGCTCAGCAATACGGGCGGATCAGGTTGCGCCACCGAGCTGATTTCCGGAGGAGCTAGGGGCGGTGCGGCCGCAGAGGCTGGAGCGAGGTGGCGGGATGCAGCGCCCCGGGCCCTTCAGCACCCTCTACGGGCGGGTCCTGGCCCCACTGCCCGGGCGGGCCGGGGGCGCGGCCTCGGGCGGGGGCGGGAACAACTGGGGCTTCTCGGGTTCCCACGTGCAACTGCCGGGGCGTGCACAGTCGGAAACCCGCGGCAACAAGGGAGGCTCGAGCGCGGGCGGCCCAGCCCCCTCCACGATGTCCAAGGCCGAGGAGGCTAAGAAACTGGCGAGCCACACGGCGGTGGAGAACCACGTGAAGGTGGGCAGCTTGTGGCGGCGTGATGGCTTCGTGCTGTGCGCCCGGGGCACTGCCAGGGTGCGCCTGACGCCTGAAAGGGCGAGGGCTGCGAGAGAGGGGAGAGGGTGAGCCTTGTATCCGAATTCACGCTGCTCTTCCCAGCCCCTGAAAGGCCTTTCAGACGTCGAATCGGTGGGTGTCAACTCTCCCCCCCAACAGAGCCTTTCTTCCAAAGGTTCCCTGTCCTGCTGGAACTGAGTGTATAGCCTGGCATTGCCCTGTTTGGACCCTGTCGGGTTGTTAATGGCTGCAAATGGTGAGCCCCGAGGCTGCCTCGAGCTCTTCACTTCTCCCTCACCGGGAAGCCACTGGAGAACTGGTTTGCAAAGAGTTTTGAAATTTTACTCCAAACAAGCTCGTCAGCTCCTCAAGCTTGGGAGCTTGAGCGCAGTCTTTACAAAGAAGCTGTCAGGTTAAACCTTGCTGTTGACAGGGCCGGGTGGACTCGACACCTGGAGGTGCTGCCCTTTAGGTGGGGTGCAGACGTTTAACAGTCAGTAAGGTTGTGACCCCACTTGCTGGTTAAGTGGCAGGTGTGGCGCTGAGTGAACTCTTAGTGTGGGTGGGTTTGCTGTCCGGTACCAGGTTGTCTTAATTGTATCATTTCTGCTGCCCCGTGGTGGAGTGTCCTGGTCTTCGTTTTCTACTTCTTAGATAGGGTTAGCAGAATACATTTCTCCGTAAATGAAGACCCCCCCCCCACTTGTTAGTGCTGTGCTGCACAAAGTTACTTTGCAAAGACGATGTTCTTAGAGCTTTTTCTATCTTCCGGCCAAGAATGAGGGCGGCCTGAGCGGGTGGGACCGGGTCTGATAACCTCTGGCTCCGCCTGTTGTTCAGAAGGACAGCCACACCATTCTTGCAGGCGGGGCTCCTACGCGCTTCTGTTCTGGTGTAGCCTTTTGCTCCCCTCGTTATCATAGGATTTTATACTCGAATTAAGAGGGTGTAAGGGTATGAGTATGAATGTAGACTGTGTGATTTGGCTCGTAAAACTGGGACAGTAAAGTGAAATTTCAAAATACCTTCATGACGTGACTTAATAGATTGGTAAATGAAATCTGTACCTTAGGAGAACCCCATTATCTAAGTTAACCTGTTAATGTTTAGTGGGATATGTCTCCTTGGCCTTTGCTTTGTAGTTATGTATTTGACTAAATTAAAATCTGCAAGCCTTTATCTCACGTTAGAGCTCCCAGAGACTGGATTATATATATTCTAGCTGTATTCAAAGAAGATACCAGGAAATCCTTGGGAGATCTCTATTGGGTTTTGGGGCAATCTGTTAAAATAGGGTTGTTTGTCCTGGAGGGTTTGATTCAAAGAACTTTACTTCCAGTTTTTCCTTGGCTTCCTGAGAACACCAGGAGAGAACAATTTCCTCTTCCTATTTGGAGACTCAGGCTGGCTTTGAAATCTCCCCTCCTACTATGTAGCTGGCTAGCAGCTGGCCAGGAACTGCTGTGTGGACCATGCTGGCCTTCAGTGCTGGGATTAAAGGTGTGTACCACTGCACAGCCAACCTGATTCTGCCTCCCAGTGCTGGCATTATAAGTATGTGGCACCACACTCAGCTTCCTTCAGTTGCATATGACTCTCAGACACTTTATGTGACCTATGTTCTAGTCCTCTGTGCGTTTCTCTTGCTTAACTCACTGTGAGCTCCGGGAGGAGAGTTATCGTTATCTACACATTCAGTGTTGGGCCCGGTGAGAGCTGCTTAGGCAATGCTCAGAATGTAGAGTGTGAACATTGATAATGGCGGTTGTGGGTTCTGGAGGCCCCTTTCCTAGGCTCTCTGAGTTTGGGGTTTCCAGTGCCCCCAATCTCCGGACTGTTTCTACTTCAGGGTAGGTGGAGAACTCAGAATTCTCACTTGAATCTTTGTCACCAGGACCAGACCCATCTGATTCTAAAAATGTAGTTATCCCGGATGGATTACAGTATATGTCTATATGCTGACTTATGGCCTATTGCTTCATCCTTTGCTCTTTGTGAGGCCTGGGCTTTGTTTTGAAATTGCCTCAGCCAGAGGAAATTAGTGGCCAGACAGTTTTAGTATTATCAGTAGTAGTAATATTACTATTTTGTTTGTCTGTTTTTTGAGACAGTTTCACTAAATAGCCTAGTTGCTCTGGAATTCACTATGTAGACCAGGCTGGTCTCATACTCACAGACATCTGCTTGCTACTGCCTTTCAAGTGTTGGGATTAAAGGCGTGCGCCACCACACCCAGCCAAGTCTGTGTTTTTAATCTAATAGAAGCCTGTTTTACTAACACGCTGTTCCAGACACATTAAATAGCCCACCGGAGCCAGTCTTGAGATCACCCCATTGGACGCTGCTTAACATTGCCCATTAGAAGACTGTCAGCTGTTGGGCCAGTTTGCAGGTAGCCTTTGGCCACTTCTAGTTGGTTTTGGCTAGGGCGGGACTCCTGGGTCTATCATTTTATTTCTAGGTGGCAGTCCTGTAATTCATCTTCTAGAATAGAAGCTGTCTGATGTACCAGGTTCATCTGTGTGCTGCTTGACTGCTGGGAGCAACACTAGCTGAGTCTGGCAATCAGATTCTCAGTGCCAGGTCAAAAGTGAAGGTCAGGTTTTAAGAAATGGAGATGTTCACCCTTATTTGAATACTTTACATATTTAGCTGTTTTTAAAAAATGATTTCTTTACCTTTATTTTATGTTTATTGGTGTTTTGCCTGCCTCTATGTCTGTGAGGATGTCAGATTCCCTGGGACTAGAGTTTACAGACAACTGTGAGCTGCCATATGGATGCTGGGAATTGAACTCAGGTCCTCTGGAAGAGCAGCCAGTGCTCTTAAGCACTAAGCCATCTCTCCAGTCTCCATATTTAGCTGTTTTAAATGTTTTGTGTCCTTAGGTCCCTTTACTTGTATGAGTCCCTTGCATTTTTGGGTTTGTAGGGACAGCCGATGACTTTATTAGGCTCACGACTCTCGTGAAGGTATCCTGGCAGGTGGAATCTATACGATTGACTCTGGTGGGCCAAGCCTCTTGGTGTATTTAATGAGTTTGGGATTGTATGTTAATTTGGGTTTTTATTAGATTAGAAACAGATATGCTGGGTGTGGTGGCGCACGCCTTTAATGTCAGCACTTGAGAGGCAGAGACAGGCAGATCTCTGTGAGTTTGAAACCAGCCTGGTCTATGTAGTTCCAGGGCAACCATCTCTCAATAAATTAGCAATCAACCCACAGAAACGGAGCCCCTACTTCTAGTGCTCCCCCTCCTCCTGCAGCCGCCTTTTGCAGGCTGTTTCCACCCAGGAAAAGGAATCCTGTTCTGTGTCGTATATCCAGAACCTCCACTCTTCCCACCCTTGGCTGGTGCAAGAAAAGGGTGGCCTGCTTCCTGTAAGCATCAGGAGTCTCTACAGGAATTCAGCAGAGAAAGCTCAGGAGATCCTGACTGTACTGTCCCAGGGGTTGCTGATGATCATGGTAAGCTAGTGAAGGTGGGCTAGAAGTTTGTCTACAGTGATACTGTCACAAGCATCTGGCGTGTGGAGACAACTCAGCTACGAGGTGAGCAGGCAAGAACTCAGCCCAGTTTCTGGCAGAGCCTGGATTGGCCAAGAATGACTGCCTCAACTTCCTGTGTCTTCCTGAAGCTTAAGTGAGGATTTCCTGGTGGCAGTCGTGTTTGCCCCGGCCCTTATTGAGAAACCCCACGGCTTGTACAGTGTTACCATTTGAGGTGCTTTTACCTATGGCTTGTGAACTTCTTTATGCAATAATCTAAAAATACCGTCACAGAAAATGATGGATAAAGTCTTACATAGACAGGAGAGGCCCAGCTAGAAACATTTTTAGTGTGTTAAGTGTATGCTTGCCATTAGGATTTGTTTTGTTTTGCTGAATTCTTTGTACTTGTTGGTCATTTTCTGCCCTTTTGCTGTAGATACAGTCTCGCTTTAGAAGGACCAAATGGGGCACGGGGCTGTGAGGCAGTGCGGCTGCGGGCCTGCTGTGGCTTTTGCACTGTGGGGTGAGACGTTCTAGCTGCAGCCATTGGTTTCTTCCTAGGGGGAAGTTTCACAATGGCCTTTCCCCTGCCAAGTGAACTGCTACTTGTTGCCCCACTCTAAGAAATTTGAGACGCAGCGCTCTTCCAGCAGTCGGACTCCTCAAACTGCTTAAAGTGAGGCTGTGTGTGGCTGATAGGGTTGATAGGGATATTAACTGTTCTTATGCCAATAATTTATTCAGCTCATTAAGTTAATGCTACTTGAACAAAATGAAATGAATTTTTAAAGGCTAGAACTTATTGCATAATAATTATAGGATAATAACCAGTTGCATCTCATGGAACAGTGAATTGAGTTTTACGGATAAGATTTGCTAACAGTTTTCTACAGGTTGAAGTCAGCATCTACGGAGCTGTCAAATTGCACACGTTCTTGTCGGATCGAATAGTACAGGCAGATGTCAGAATTCTGTTGATGGGATCTAGTAATCTTAGGCCTACTTCAGAGTCTTCAGTTTTTTCTTGTAGTGTTGCATGAATCTGTGGCGTGGGCTAGTGGGTCTCTAGGTCATAGGGGTCATTGTGAAACTTGGCTTTATGTTAAGATCTGCAGGTTCTTTCAGTATTGCTTCTTGTTTTTTATTGAAACAGCCCTGGCTGTTCTGGAACTCACTTTGTAGACCAGACTGACCTCAAACTCACAGAGATCTGCCTGCCTCTGCCTCCTGGGATTTAAGGTGAGTGCCACCACCCTGGTGGTATTGCTTCTTGGTGGAAGGCAGTGTAGGTCTTCTAGGTCAGTGGTTCTCAGCCAACCTAATGTGGCGACCCCTTAAGACAGTTCCTCATGTTGTGACCCCCTACCATAGAATTATTTTCATTGCTATTTCATAGCTGTAATTTTGCTACTGTTTTGTACTGTAATGCGAATGTCTGATATGTGATCACCCTTTCGACCCCCTTTGACGCCCCGAAAGGGTCTCCATCTGTTTTAGTCGGTGTTCAGTGCCAGCTGCTGCTGTGGTTGGTTTTGCCGTAGCCTGAAGGAGGGCATTCCTAGGAAGTTGCTTAGGAACCAAGCTTCATGTTTGTTCTGATAGTTAGTGTCCCTGTTTTGTTTTCTTTGTGGTTCCACCATCTGATCATAGGTATCTTCTCTCTCTCAGGATGGCAGACTTAGTGTTTCATTTGTATTTGGTAGGCAGAGCAGATACTAAAGAGACCACTTCTTGCCAGGGGCACACAAGGTGACTGCAGGATAAAAGCCCACCATCTTCTGCCTCCATCTGTTTCTGACCCTTTGCTTGGTGTTAAACACCTGCTCAATTATGCACATGGGCGTGTTAATCATTCACGGAGTGTCGGTCTGAAAACCAGTGCTATCTGCCTCATCCTGCTTCTTGGTTAAAGGTAACGAAGCAGCTTACAGTGTGCTGTAAAGAATCAGCTCTTACAGTGTGCTATTTCAGACCCTCAAGCACCTGGAAGACTCCAGTCGTTTTCCTAGACCTGTGATTCAGGATGATGGAAGTGAGGCAGATCACTCTGTGATGAAGTCACCCTCAAGTAGGAGCTGTCACTCATGGCTGTTTCCTTCATCTTGTAGAATGTTAACCGAGACAGTGTTTAAACAGATGGGAGTTTGACCAACGTTGCTGAATAATGTGTTCATCTTGTCTTCTCCCTCCTCTATGAAGAATCAAAGCTCACGTCAGGGCTTGAAGATGTCTTCTCAGTGTAGTTAGGCTGAGTTAGACCCCCCCCCCCCCCCGCTTTTTCACCATCACGTCTGCATCTGGGGCGAGGCTGGGCCTGACATGTTAGTCCTTGCAGTGGATTCTGGCTGGAGAAATGCTCTGCACTAAAGACTAACCAGTTTTTCATCTGGGCTGTGTAGGGAGTAATGGTGAATGGGGATGGTATTAGTGTCAGAAAGGAAAGAGGAGGGCTTTGTCCACTGGATAACAGCATATAGAGTACAGCTTCGAGGTTCAGTGGCTACACATCTGTATGTTAGGCATAGTACCCAAAATGCACCTGTGCTCGTGAACTGCTGTTCATGATGATTTCAATGCTGTGTAAATCTAGGCCATGGAGTAAAAGGACTGTAATGAGATTTGTTTTTCCTCCCTCTTTTTGACAGAATAACCAAGTGCTGGGAATTGGAAGTGGTTCTACAATTGTCCATGCTGTGCAGCGAATAGGTATGTTTCCTGTGTGTTCATGGGGGTAGGAGGTGGAGGAAGGGGAGGGAATGGAGGGAATGGGTAAAGGTTTGGCACTTGTTTTAGCTCCCGCCCAGCCTTGCAGAGCTGGGAAGAGTGGGCTGTTCACCTGAGGTTAGCTGAGTATTTTTGTTCTTAAGAAAGAGGGATTCTTGGCCCTCTTCAGCTGACTTTGGGGGAGCCCTGCCTATGTTTGCTGCATTTAGCCTAGAGGGGAGGAATTGACTTAGGTGAGGCCCTAGCAGAATTTGATGGTGCACACCCATCAGGGTTCCTGTATGTGATCTCAGGTTTCCTCTGAAGCCTGTGTGTTTTTCAGGCAAACAAATTGAGGCCAGAGTGTCCAGTCTATGACCCTAGCAAGGAGGAGGCTCCTGTAGCTGGTGGCCGGTTTTTATAGGTACTGACTTCATTCAGATTGGACCTTGTCTGTGTTTAGGAAAGACTCAGGTATTATCAGCTCTCATGGCTGCTCAACAGGTTCTTCTGCTCTGCTCTTTGTTGGTCAAAACAAAGCCTGGGAGAGGCTTACCCAAATGCCCATCTTTGGCAGGTGCCAAGGGTCAGGGCCTAGGAGGCAAAACCCAGGTTCCTGTTGTGATCGAGAAGTGGCTGTATTATAAAGGTGATGGCTGATGGGGTCTTAGTGACCAGTACATATCTACCTTAACCCTGTGAATGACACAGACATTGCTGTGGATTTACAGGAGTGACATCTAAACCTCCCAAGAGAGAGACTTGTTTAAAAAGATTTGGTATTTTAAGAACTCAGCTTTTTTTTTTTTTTTTTGGTTTTTCAAGACTCATTAAAATGAAGATTTCCTGAAAGTTTAAAATGAATAAATAAATTTAAAATTAATAGGTACCTCTCCCAACCTTTAATCATCCTCTGGGGCCTAGAGATCCTTATATCTTACTAAATGCAGAGTGTAGTTCTGATGTTTTCCTGAAAAGCGAATGTAGGATTGTAGTTCAGATTGAAAAGTAGGCCGCCAACCACACTTTTAATCTTAGTATTGGGGAAACAGGGACAGGTGGAGGCCAGCCTGGTCTACAGAGTTCCAAGACAGCCAGGCTCACATAGAAACCCTGTCTTGAAAACCTCCACCCAACCCTACTATCCCCCCCCCCCCAAAGGAAACGGAAAGAAAGACTGCCAAGGACTATATTCCAGCCACTCGTTAGCTGTGTCTCAGTTACTCAGTTTCCTCGTGTGTAAGGTAGGGGTGATAGTGAGAACTCTCCTGTGCTGCCAGCACTTAAAGGGCTGATGTATACACAGCACACTTAGCAGCAGTACCATTGAAATGGCTTTTTCCATGGTCAGTGCTTGTGTCTCAGACTCCCTAGTGTCCCTAAAAAGGTGTGAAGTGAGGTCACTAGCTTTTTCATCAAAGATGGGAACACAGAGGCAGCTGTCAGTGGGAGATAGGTCTTTCCCCTTGGGTTGGATTTGAGAAACGCACATGCGACAAGGACAATCAAGTGTGGGGAACGGAACCCTACTAGTGTGACTCTTGTCTCCACAGCTGAGAGAGTGAAGCAAGAGAATCTGGACCTCATCTGCATCCCCACGTCCTTCCAGGTAGGTCATTTCCGGTGTCCCCTTCTGTGTCTTCACTGTTGCTGCCAGGTCTCTGGGTCCCTGAGAAGGTGGACTCGTGGCTTTGTGTTGTCATCGGGGTTGTTTTTCGTGGGCTCAGAAGAGGAGCTGACCAAGCACTGCTCTTGGGTGGTGTAATTTTTTTGAGACAGGGTCTCATTATAACCTTGACTGACCTGAAACTCACTGTAGAGCAGGCTGGCCTCGAAATCAGAGATCTTCCTGCCTCTGCCTCTTGAGTGCTGGAGTTAAAGGTGTGTGCCACATGTCCACCCGGTTTAATTTTATGTGTTCGTAACTTCAAGAATATTTCCTCAGGACTTAGGCACTGTGGAGTATGCAGAGGCTACTGTGTGTCTGTAGCCTTGAGGACTATTACTCTGTCAGTGGATAAAGCCAAAAGAATTTGTGAAGTTAGAGTAATGCCAGTATAGTGTGCTCTTTGATTACACAATAGCCAGAGCTAGTGGGGAAAATGGTGGAGCTGAAGGGGATATGATATGGTTGTCTGTTTTCATTTATTTTTTACAGAATTTTGTTAAGAGTTTGCCATTGCCTACCAATGGCTGTTTCAGTTGGGGTCCCCCAGAGAATTGCTTTACAAATGGATTTATAAAAAAAAGAAGTTGAGTATTCCCTCCATGGCTGTGTGCAGTCAGGAGAGCTGGGAATATTGGTAGCTGCTCAAAGAAATTGGAAACCCTTAGTTTTCTTTGTTCTTCCCCCCACTCTCCTTTTGATCCTCCTGTTCCAGCTCCCGTGCCCCAGTCCGTCCATAACTATTGTATTTTCCCTTCCTACGGTGATCTAATCCACCCCCAGTCTCTTACTCTATATCTAAACTCTGGTTATGTGGCTTATAGTCTGCTTATCAGAGACTTAACAACTAACATCTACATATAAGTGAATATAAGCCATATTTGTCTATTTGGGTCTGGATTATGTTGAGGTATGTCCCTTGTATCCCTAGTCTCTTCAAGACTTTTATCATAAAGGGATGTTGAATTTTGTCAAAGGCCTTTTCTGCATCTAATGATGACCATGTTGTTTTTGTCTTTCATTCTGTTCATGTGATGGATTACACTTATTGATTTGTATACATTATATCTCTGGGATGAAGCCTAGTTGATCAAGGTGGATGATCTTTATGTGTTCTTGGATTTGGTTTGCAAATATTTTATTGAGTTTTTGCATTATGTTCACAAGGGGAATCAATCTGAATTATCTTTCTTTGTTGGGTCATCAGGATAACTGGCCTTGTAGAATGAACTGGACAATGTTCCCTCGGTTTCTATTTTGTAGAATAATTTGAGAAGTATTGATGTTCATTCTCCTTTGAAAGACTGGTAGAATTCTCTTCTAAAATAGTCTAACCTTGGGCTTCTTTTTTTTTTTTTTTTTTTTTTTTTGTTTCTTTATTACTTCTTCTCTTTCGCTAGGGGATATAGGTCTGTTCTTGCTTTTATTTCCCTAGGGATATAGGTCTGTTCCTGCTTCTATTTTACTAGGGGATATAGTTCTGTTTGAATTGCTCTTGAACTTATTAGTGAGGCTTGCCTCTGAGGTTCCTGTTCAAGTTTCTAATTTTTTTGTTTCTAGTTTTCTTTCAGTTTGGGTTTTCTTTATTGATTCTGTTTCTGCCTTCATATCTTGAACTATTTTATTTTATTCCACAGTAATATTCTTTTTAAAAAAGTGCTGCAAGATCCCCGAGGCAGTAGGCAGCAGAAATGCTGTAGATCCCAAATGGTGGTAGCGGGCCATGTGGCGGCAGGCAACGGGCTCTGGGAGCAGCCAGCTGCTGGTCCCTGAGCAGTGGCTGGTCCCAGGCAGGGAGACACATGGCAGGCGGGCAGGAGACAGAGACATGGATAGACACAACATGCAGGGTGAGGTTGAATGTTTATTCAGGGGGAGGAAGGGTGAAGGGGGGACAGAGAGGGAGGGAGGGAGGGAGGGAGGGAGGGAGAGAGAGAGAGAGAGAGAAGGACAAAGAGACAGAGACAGAGAAGGGGGGAACCAGAGAAGTGGGGAGAGAGGCAGAAGAGGAAGATGGAAGAGAGAGTGAGCTCAGGCCGGAAGCTGGAGATCAGCCTGCCTCAGCGGATGGGGGAGGGAGTGGGCGTGGCTTGTCTTTTAAAGAGACAGAAAACCCTAACACACAGTTTGTGTTTTCACAGAGTTTATGAAATGATTTATTCATATCCTCTTTAAGGTCCCTAATCATATTTATAGTAGCCATTTGAAGTCCTTGTCCTGTGCTTCATCCGTACTGCAGTTCTCAGGGCCTACTGTCTAGTGTTGCTGGGCCCTAGGGAGACACGCTGTCCTGGCTGTTATTGTGTTTTTACTCTGGTGCCTAGGTATTTGGGTTTGGGATGATTGTAAATTGTATCTAGGTGTTGATATCCCGTCTTGTCTTTGTTGAGTGAATTTTCTGTTCCTTGGTTCCTGTTTCCCTCTCTGGGTCTTAGAAGTGTGGGTGGCTGTGGGTTGCCTGGTAGGGAGTGCTTCTGAGTCTCTGCCAGATGTGGCCCTGGGGGTCCACACGGAACTTGTTTAAAGGTATTAGGAGTGGACCTGCAGGATGGGGACAGGGTTGTGTAGAAGGCACACAGATACTGGAGAAGCCAGGAAAAGTTAAACTTGCCAGCTTATCTCTTCAAAGGAAGAAGAGGCTTACCTGCTCTTCGGGAAAGCTGGAAGAGAATGTGGTTTACAACTTGCTGATCCTTTGCTATCTGTAAAGCCAGCTTTATTTGCATCCCCCAGAGTTTATGTTTTACTTATCCAGGATGCTCTCCACCTAAATCTTGAGCATTGCTTCTAGGCCATAAAATCCATCCTTATGAGTGGTGTCACTTGTACTTTACAACAGCCTAGGTGATGTCTGTGATGTCGCAGGGCCCTGTCTTGTATGTTATCATAGGGTGAGGCCAGTCCTGACGCCACAGGCATTATGTTTATCTCACAGTTCTCCCTTTCCCTAAATCCTGGGCACTGTCTGAGTCAACAGTCCTATCTTTATGAAAGAAGTCAGATGTACTTTGTAAAGAATTTCAATGTGAACATGTCTTACATTCTGTTATACTCACAGGACTGAGTTAATTGTTAACAGAAAACTTTTTTTTTTTTCTCCAAAATGGTGCTGTGTTTAAATATGGCTAAAATAAATGACCTGGTGTTAGACTCTGAGAGTTTGAACCAGTTGTGCTGAACCGAGTTTCATCCTTACGTCACCCTGGTCATTTCCCTGCTAGCTGTAAAGTAACTTTATAGCCCCCTCCCCGCAGTGAGGAAAAGAGGATGGAGTCTGAGGGGTCCACAGGATGGAGGAAAGCTGTGTCTGCCCCAAGAATCTGCTTCCCTGTGTGGTTTCCAGGCAGAGAGTGACTTGGGTGTCGGTGGGGTGAGGAAGGAAGCTCTAGGAGAGGATCTGCCTAGTTCCCTGGGATCCTGACTTTCCATTTTTAAGTCCTCCTGCCTCAGTCCCCTGGACTCACATTTTGTGCGTTTGGGTCTTATTTTAGCTTCCCACCCCTCCCGTGCTAGGGACCTAACCTCTGGCCTTTGGCATGCCAGGAAAATGCTGCACCACTGTGCTGCATTCCCATCTAGTTCTTGGTCTTTTGAGACAGGGCATCATTTCAGCTCAGGCTAGGTTTGAATTGGCTGTGTATCTCAGCGTCCCAGATGTGTTGTTAGAAGTTTTAGGAGCCCCCGACATTGTTTCTCAAATCAGGGAGGGAAAGCTCTCAGCTCACTCTTGAAACTCTGCCCTGTGCTGCATGGTTCCAGTTACTGAATGAAGCAGCAGTCAGCATTGCTCTTTGTGGGGCCAGCTCTCCCGTCTGTTGGTAGGTGCGTTTGTGATAAGAGAGAGAACCTAGGTCAGTTTTAAAGTTTGAAACATCAGAAGAATCCAGCAGACCCTTGCCGTATTTTCAGAGTAAATGATTCTGGTTGTTTTTTCTGCCCTCCCCAGGCCAGGCAGCTTATTTTGCAGTATGGCTTAACCCTCAGTGACCTGGATCAACACCCAGAGGTAAGAGAGAGAGATTTACTGACAGAAGACTGTGTCTTTTTGTCCTTTTTTTGTGGCTCCTAGTTGTTTATGTGCTCCAGATGTCGTGGCAGGCCCAGAAAACATTAGTTAAATTGCATTCACTTTTCTTCTAGTGCCTTGAGTGTCAATTCTGACCAGAATCACAAGGAAAATGGTACAGGTTAGCTTCCCTTAGATTTAACCTCTAGGGCTCAGTACAGGCATAGTAAAGGGGATGCGGACAGCCCCTGGGCTTGTCCATGCTTTCCCGAGAGTCCCTTCTCATAAGCAAGCCAGCCTGCATAGCTCACACCCAAGCAGAGGAAAGAAGTCATATCTGAGGCAGCTGTGGCCACTTGAAAACGCAAGTTAATATTTGTGGAAAAGGCTCTTAAATTCAAGGGTGGGCCCCAGCAGAGACTGAGGCTGTGGAGAGTGAGCTGTTTAATCCCAGGGATGGATGTGGAAAGGGTATGTCATTTGCTTAGGTGGCAGACACAGAATTGTAGTTTGTACTCTTCAGGCTCTGGAGCAGTGTTGTAGCAAGAGGCTAGGTTTGTGCTTAGCTGCAGAGGCTCAATCGCAGGGCCAAGAGAGGCTCTTTGGAGGGGAAGATAATAGCCATGGGCATGCAGCACATGTGGGTGGGTGTTGCCCAGACTTTCTGGAGTGATTTGGGCATAGAGGGACAGGCATGTGGTGTGGGGATTTGACAGGGTCCAGCAGCTGTATTTCTGCATATGGTCATTTGGAGGGCTTCAAACTACAGTGTCTTAAACGTTTTGTCCTTACTTGTCACTCCCAGTCAGTATTTTAACTTCTTTGGGAATGCATGCTAACAGTTGTACTTTGTTCATGGAGAGCAAAGGAAACAATGTAGTGGGTAAGAGCTGGGCAGTTTATGTCTCTGGCTCTCAGCTCCTTCCTCTTGTGACGCCTGCAAAACACCTTTAATCTCTTGGGTGGACATATGGGCCTAGCTAATAGAGCTGCTGAAAACCTGAAGAGCTGTTACTGCTTGATCAGGTTTGGCACAGCTCAGCTCAGGAGGCTCCTTCCTCCCTCACAGATTGACCTTGCCATCGATGGTGCTGATGAAGTGGATGCTGAGCTCAATCTCATCAAGGGTGGTGGGTGAGTGTTGTAGGACTTGGTTGCTAAAGAGACTGTCAGGTAATCAATCCTTAGCAAGCAAATGGAGTACAGAGTAAACGGTTGTCCAGATACACGTGAGTTTGTCTTCCTGTCAGCACACTGATACCATCTGCCTCCGAGCCAGCCTGGCATTTCTGATCATTAGTGTTTATCTGCAGACAGGTAATCTGGGCTTTCCAGTGAGATGGTTTATCTTGCTGGGTTCTGTGTACACACACAGCACATTCTTGGGTTAGACTCTTAGGCCTGTGGCTTTGTGTTAAAACTGTGACGTCTGTGATCAGTTGGGGGTACTCTTCCTTTATTTGGTAACATTAGAATGGCGTGGTGTTCATGAGTTATTATGTCTTATGCAATCCTGGTTGCAGGTGTGAAGTAGTTGAGCTAGGGAGCAGTAGGGATAGGCCAGACGACTGACTGTCTGGGCCTTGTGCTGCCACATAACCCACAGGGCAGGTGTTCCAAACTGGGTGTCTTCTCTGGACATGTTCAGAGATGTCTCCCTAACACAGTGCTTCTCAGATGTCTCTCAGAGGGGATGTGCTTGGCCTGAATGGAACCATTGTCTACTTGTAGGTTTCTACCAGACACATGCTAATGTTTCTGTATTCCATTTACTAGAAAGTAGCACTGTAGGATTGAGGGTGGTTCTTTAAAAATGGAGTTTTTCTCTTTAAGTGTCAGGATTGAGTACATTTGGATTTCTGTGTCTGACCCTAGTGCCCAAATTAAGATGATCTCACTCTAACCTCCACTTTCTTCCTTCCCCCGTCAGAGGCTGCCTGACCCAGGAGAAGATTGTGGCTGGTTATGCCAGCCGCTTCATTGTGATCGCTGATTTCAGGTACTGTTCCAGCCTTCTGCTCTCCAGCTGAGAAGGCTTGTGGGTTCCTGGGTCTCGTCCATGCACAGGGAAGGAAGCTTGTGGAGGAACATAGGAAGGACTGCCTGCTCTCCAGGATTCCAGGCAGTGACTCCTGCTAATTATCACAGCACTCTTGCATGGAACTGAGACTTGATGTTTGGGGACAAGGAGGAAACAGTGTCACTCTGTAGGCAGAGCTCATCTGCATGTGTCACTCACTAGGTTCTCAGAGGGAACCTCAGGAAGCAGGACAGGCCTGTCATGGGCAGTGACTCATCACATCCTGCTTCATCTGGGCTCAGGCTTTGCCACACGTGACTTGCTGTGCTCAGTCTTGGCCTGAGAGGAGCCACTTGTGCTGAGCACGTTAGAAGAGATACCTGCATGTGTACTCAAGAAATACCTAACTGCAAGGAAAACCTAGGTCAGTCAAGGAGCCAGCAGAGCAGATTTTAACATTTTTGCCACATTCGTTATTCAAGTTTCTCTTTAGTGAAAAGCAGCCCATACTTCTGAAGCCCCCTGTACTGTTCCTGGTCATGTCTCTCCAGCTGTCTAGAGAGCCTCTTGCCTGAATTTGGTTATACGTTGAACTTACTTAATTTGATTGATGTTCTTTCCAGGAAAGATTCAAAGAACCTTGGAGATCGGTGGCACAAGGGGATCCCTATTGAGGTCATCCCAATGGCCTATGTCCCAGTGAGCCGAGCTGTGACTCAGAAGTTTGGGGGCGAGGTGGAACTTCGAATGGCTGTCAATAAGGCAGTAAGTGGCCTGGGAGGTTTCCGAGCATGCTGGCTCAGTTTGCTGCTCCTTGTCCTTTCTGTGGTAGTTAGGCCTCTGAAACCTTTGGTGGGTGTGTGTATGGGTGTATAAGAGGTAGTTTACTTTAGAGCCAAATATGAGTAACTATGGTGTGGGAATACAGATTTAGGTTATCCCAAATTCTGCAGTCCAGTGAGATAACGGTTTTTAAGTTTGTACAGAGACAAAACAAAGAAGGCCACAAATGACACTTTTCAAATACATTGGAAACACTAGGTAGGCAGGTCACAGAAAAATGTGCAGTCTTACCCTCGCCCTGGGCTTTAGTGCTATCTTTGAGCATTCTTTTTTTTTTTTTTTTTGTTTTGTTTTGTTTTATTTTATTTTTTGAGACAGGGTTTCTCTGTGTAGCCCTGGCTGTCCTGGAACTTATTCTGTAGACCAGGCTGGACTCAAAATTCTCACAGAGATCCTCTTCCCTCTGCCTCCTGAGTGCTGGGATTAAAGACATGGGCCACTACCAGCCCGGCTCTGGTAGCATTCTTATTTTAGCCTTTTGGTTGGTGGGAGCTATGGGTGTGTCTACATTTTCAAAGGGTTTACCTTTCAAAAGGTACAGATGGCCCAAGATAATCTGCCTCTGGATGATTGACAGTCTAGACTCCACAGCCATTGAAGTTCCATTTGGTTAATGCTCCTGCAGAAGGCTGGGGGAAGATGCTGATCTTTCCAGGAGCTTACGCACAAGGCAGCAGCCCCCCCCCCCCATTCTGTTGCACTGTTAGGATTTGGGCCCAGGGCTTTCTGAAATACTAGGCAAGAACTCTACCACTGAGCTGCACCCCCTGCATTTTCCTCCTAGGCTAAATACAGCCGGAAGTAGACTTTCTTGTGGGGAGGGGTACACATGGCATCCCAGTGGAGATGTTTCTCTTCAGCTTCTAGTTGTGGGTTGCAAAGAATTTTTTCTTTTGCATTTAAATAAGTAACCAGAAGTAATGATCCCAAACTGAAGTGTATGTAGCTATGAGAAGACTTTGGGAGATAGAGAAAAGTAAATGATTATTACCTGCCCTGGCGTGCTGTCTTGACTTCTTCAAAAGGAGCTCCAGGAGCTGGTTATAGATGTCTTCCCAGGGGCTTCAGCCCCCTCCCTTCGAATTTCTGTTTGTTTGAAAAGGGTCATATCTATGTCCAGGCTTCTTTGAGCTGGCTATGAAGTTAGGTTTGACTTTGAACTTCTGATCCTCCTGACTCTACTTAACCAGTTGCTGGGATTGTGGACATAAGTCACCACACCTGGGTTTTAACTGGGCTCCACTCCAGGCTGCAGAGGAGTCTTAACTTTTTTGCCTGTGCGTATGCTTGTCAACATTTATGTTGCTAAACAATCCTATTTTCTAGTGTACAGTGGTGTTGAGAAATTCTGGATTCATTGGCCTCCTCACCTATTTGACTATCCCAGCTTTTTTTCTTTTCTCCCTCCCTCCCTCCCTTCCTTCCTTCCTTTTCTTCCTTGAGATAGGATTTCTCTGGAACCCTGGTTGTCCTGGAACTCGCTCTGTAGACCAGGCTGGCCTTGATCCATCTACCTCTGCCTCCCAAGTGCTGGGATTAAAGGCATGTGCCTCCACTGCTTGGCTGCCCCTTTTAATGAGACACTGATGTGTGAAGTTGGTGCAGCCTTATTTCGTGTTATTGGTGGTGCTTATGCTAAACTTTGAGATGTAGTGATGTTGGCGTCATTCTGTTGGAGGTTTTCACTCTGTAAGTTGAAAACTTCACTCTGTTGAACCCTTCCTGTTTGCATCTCCGTCTCCCTTTCTGCCACTGAAGTAAGGCTCAGGGAAGCCAATGGCTCCTCTTAATTATCTACCTGTGTGGCATTAAGACTGAAGTCTCCAGGACTCCAAAGCGCACGCTCACTGCTGCTTTACATCACCACCCTCTAGGAATACAAGGCAGGATCAGAGTCCCTCAGTTAGGACACCTGTCTGGTCTTCCTCTGTATTTGCCTACCTGTATTTCCATCCTTGGTTACTGTGAAAAATTATCTTCTAGGGGCCTGTGGTGACAGATAATGGGAATTTTATCCTGGACTGGAAGTTTGACCGGGTACACAAATGGAGTGAAGTGAACACAGCTATCAAAATGACTCCAGGTAACCTGAGTGGCATTCACTGGACATAGTCACCTGTGCTTTCATAGCTACCCGCTCTTCTGGCCACAGAAGGCATGGTGGACACGTGCTTTTTAGGACTTCCTTTCAGAGAGCTTACCTTATACCATGTCTGGGGTTTTCCACTTGATCACCTCCTTCCCCTTGGCTTTTGTAATAGTGCTGATGTGTATGTAGTTTGTAGTCTGTTTGAACTGGGATAGCCATGGAGCTGATGGCAAGTCAGAGGGTTCTTGCTTTGAAATAAGGTCAGCATCAGAGATCTGCCCGCCCCCGCTTTCAGGAGTTTGACCACAGTGTCTCTAACTTTTTTTTAGGGAGAAGTGACTCAGTTCACCCACATTCACTGGTTACAAATCATAGGCAAGGTGCTCTGCCTGTATAATGCATGGAATTGGTCCTAGATTAGAGCTGACGTAAACCTGGGGAAGGCTGTGTGAAGCTGTGCCTCAAATACTGAAAGTGCAGATTCTGATGGAGAAACAGCTAAAGTTTAGTTCATAGAGATTTCTTCTTTAAAAGGTGTGGGGCTGTTTCATAGAAGTGGTGTTGATCTGGGTGTTAGCGTCACATTATCTAGACACTGTTTAGTGTTCTAAGCTAAGTTGTTTGCCTAATAACTATGGCATCAAGGTGGGAGTCCTAGGCTGTCTGCCTCTTGACCTTAAACTTTTAAGATTTATGTTATTTTTTGTGTGTCTGTATGTGAGTATGCACAATCTGATGCAGGTGCCCATAGAAGCCAGAAGAGGGCGTTTGCTGTCCTGGAGCTGGAGTTAGAGGTAGTTGTGAGCCTTCTGACATGATGTGGGTGCTGGGAATTGAACTTGGGTCTTCTACAAGAGCAGTATGCTCTCTTGAGCACTGAGCCATCTCTCAAGCCCTTAGACTCCGAACTTGAATGCTCCCTCAGCCAAGTGCCCTGCTAAAGTGAAGCCGTTTGATGTAAGCACAGACTTCATGTGGAGTCGAGGACCTGAGTGAAGATTGGGTGAGCTGGAGAGAGATAAATTGGAGTACAGGCTTAAGAAATCTGGAAGGGGGGCTGGAGAGATGGCTCAGTGGTTAAAAGCTTAGCCTGCTCTTCCAAAGGTCCTGAGTTCAATTCCCAGCAACCACATGGTGGCTCACAACCATCTGTAATAAGGTCTGGTGCCCTCTTCTGGTCTGCAGGCATACACACAGATAGACCATTGTATACATAAATAAATAAATATTAAAAAAAAAGAAATCTGGAAGGTCAGAGCTTGTGGGAGGGGATTTAGGGAAGAGGTGATTTGAAAGGTGTCATTCTTGCAGTGCTGAGGAGCAGTCTAAATCATGTCTGGGTAGTGAGGTAGAGAACATCAGAGTTTGTCAGAGTGTAGTAACTGAGTGGCTCCTGGATAAAGATTCTAACCCACACATGGTTTAGCAGTGAGCTTGGAGCGTCTAGGTAACAACTGTGTGCCTCAGTTTCTCCTCTGTAAAAGGGTCAATATTAGTACCTATCCCATAGGGTTATTGTGAAGATTAAATGAGTTAGATCACCACCTAAAATAATGCTGGATGACTAAGTCCCTAGGGAGAAAGGATACTCTATTGTCATCATTAATTACCTGCTACGTTAGTGCCCATGTAGGGACACGGCCAGCCTGGGCTACCTGAGTCCTTGTCACAATTTCCACATTCTCACTGACATTCTCCTTTTTCCTTTTCCTTCCCCTCCCCCACCTGAGACAGCATTTTTCTCTGTAGCCCTGGCTGTCCTGACAGTCACTCTGTAGATCAGACTGACCTCAAACTCAGAGATCCTCCTGCCTCCTGAGTGCTGGGATTAAAGGCGTGTGCTATGCCACCATTGTCACTCTTTTCTTTTCTTTTCTTTTCTTTTCTTTTCTTTTCTTTTCTTTTCTTTTCTTTTCTTTTCTTT
>NW_026068134.1:178320-193073 GCF_014885135.2 Alexandromys fortis | reverse complement strand
AGACAGGGTTTCTCTGTGGCTTTGGTTCCTGTCCTGGAACTAGCTCTATAGACCAGACTGGTCTCGAACTCACAGAGATCCTCCTACCTCTGCCTCCCGAGTGCTGGGATTAAAGGCGTGCACCACCACCGCCCGGCTCTTCTTTCTTTCTTTCTTTCTTTCTTTCTTTCTTTCTTTCTTTCTTTCTTTCTTTCTTTCCTTCTTTCCTTCTTTCTTTCTTTTTTTTCCCCCTATATTCTAAGTTATTTGTGTTAGTTGGGAATGAGACCTGTGACTATATGCTGTGTAATAAGGCAGCTACTTCTTCCAAGTCCAGCCCCCGTCAGTCTTTAGTCTTCTGACAGTCTTTCCCTCCTTTATTAAGTAAAACAGACGAATTACTGTGTTGCTTAGTGTTACCTCTCGTAAAGACCCAGAAGGCAGGAGGAAGATGATGTACAATGCAGGTAGGCAGAGTGCACTTGCCCCTGGTTATGCAGATTGACCCAGTGTGGGTTGGGAAGTTGGGTTCCTCCTTTGTCCACTAGAGGGCGCTCTTGCTCTTCCTCAGGCCTTTCTTGGCTTCTGCTACTTTAGTGCTGTATGTGAGGAAGTTTTGTTCATGTTGCCCTTTACCAAGCATGAAGAATCTATGTCCCTAGACTTCAGAGTTACAACTTAAGTGAGGAAGATGGCATGTTACCACAGGTCCATCCATGGTTTATCACTGGCTCTCCTTTTCTCTTCCTTTCTGCCCATTACATTTGTTGTTGGAAATATCCAGGGACGAGGAACAGGGCAAGCTTTCCTGCTTATTCCCAGTGCATTTGCACAAGTGAGACGCTCAGAACGCAGTCCCTCTGTGTGTTTCATTGGGTTTGTCCTCTGCCCACATTCAGCGTACTTTCCCTTTCCTTGATTTTGTTTGAGGTAAGGGAATCAGTCAGTCCCAGCACTTTATTGGGTCACGGCTCCAGAATCATGCCATGGACTGCCGCCGGGACCTTTCTCGTAGCCTGTGAAGTGGGTTGGAGCTGCTCTGCTGTGCTACAGTGATTTGATGAGCATGGGTGTGGAACACTGCTGTGTTCCTTTTCAGAAAGCTCTAGTTGCGCAGGCTCAGTCACTCAGCTTCATTGTGCTTTTGTATTGAGGCTATCCACGGATGTTTTAATTTTACTTATCCTTTGGGAATTACCTGGTTCAAAATTATGAGTAGCCGGGTGATGGTGGCTCACACCTTTAATCCCAGCACATGGGAGGCAGAGGTAGGCAGGTCTTTGTGAGTTCGAGGCCAGTCAGGTGTACAGAGCAAGTTCCAGGACAGGCTCTACAACCACACAGAGAGACCCTGTCTCCAAACAAACAAACAAACAAAAAAAAAAACAAAAACAAAGCAAAATAAAAAATAAAAAGCCCCTAAACAAATTTATGAATAAACAGTGGCAAGTGCCCCACTCCCTTCTTTTTCAGGCAGCTAGTTACCCTGTCTGGAGACAGCCAGCGTTACTGAAAGAACTGTATGGTCCATTCCGCTGGGATCGTCCACAAAACACATCCCCCCTTTAACACAAGTAATGGCCTCCCCTGCTCAAGTTGTGTTTTGCCCTCTCTCATCTCAGCTTCTTACATATTAATTCACAAAAAAGGTGATAATCCAATTTTGTGGCCATGTAGCATGGTTTACTTAACTAGATCCCTGCTGGTGGTCATTTGCATTTCCAGCCTTGTGCTAGCATGGAAGAACCAGATCAAAGGATTAGTTTCATTTTACAAAATGGCATTAAATTGCTCCCCACATAAGAGTCCCTGTTTCCCTACACTAGGTTCATTACTCTTTTCTTTGAGAGTTGGCCAGTGTTATCTCACTGTAGGATATGTGTGTTTATAAACATTTTTGATGAAGGCCATATATAGTTAGTTAATTCTCATTGCTGAGTACTATTCCTCTGTCAGTGCGCATGTGCAAGTGCACATGTTGATATATTCATGCCACTGTGTGTGTGTGTGTGTGCATGTACACACATGCACGAGCACGTGCATGTACACCCACATATATGCTCATGTGCAGAAGCCGGAGGATGATGTTGTGTGTCCTGTCTTCCTTTGAATCAGGTTTCGCACTGAAGCTGGAGCTGGACGATGGCCAGCAATTCTCAGCAGTGCTGTCTGTGCCTTCACATTTTGGCCCCTGTCACGTGACTGAGTAGTCTTTCATGCCCTGTCAGGTGACTGAGTAGTCTTTCATGCCCTGTCCCTCGTGAGCCTGGACGCCTTTCTAAATAAGCACTGGCTGTTGGGGACTGCCTTTTTAAAGAAGTACTTGTTTAAGTCTTTTCTTTTGGGTTGTCTTTTACTTAGTAACTTGAGGGATTGTCTTCTGATGTGACTCCTTTGTCAGGTGTGTGGTTTGTGACTATCTCCTACACTGAGGAAGACTTCAGGACTGGTAGTGTGGTTGAAAATGCCCGGGAGGAGTGGGGTCTACATAGCATCGTCTTGGAGGGTGTCTGTAGAAGACACATGGGAGTATGAAGAGGAGCAGCCAACCTTGACTCTGCTAAGGATGACCAGTCAGGCAAGGGAGCAGCATGAGCAGAGGCTCCAAGGTGGATGAAGCCGGCACGTTTGGGTGCACAGAGCAAGCCATGGTGTAATAGAAGGAAGAGGTGCCGGGAAGGAACAGAGATAACCCTAGCTTCTTTCACTTGCTGTGTGAGAGAGCGAGGCTGTTTATGATGTTAACTCCCAGGGACCCTGTGTGCTTGTCTTATCTTGAGAAGCTGGACCTTACTGCTCCTATTTCTTCATTCTGCAGGTGTGGTGGACACCGGCCTGTTCATCAACATGGCAGAGAGAGTCTACTTTGGGATGCAGGACGGCTCAGTGAATGTGAGGGAGAAGCCCTTCTGACCCTGCGAGGAGCGGGATGCTCACCTTGACTCTCCAGCCCAGGCACTGTGGACCTGCCTCTCCAGGAGCCTTTGCCTTAATGTACCTTTATGTAGCTGTTCCCCGTGCCAGAGTGGACAGCTGGCCCGTGGGTGGGTAGGGGGCGGTGATCAAATCCAGTCTTATGAAGTATTGCTATATGACTTTTTAAAAAAAGAAATCTAAATATATATTTTTACTATTAAAATATTCAGCTTTTTTATAAAAATAGAACTTGATTTTATGTTTTATATGAAACATTTACCAAAAACAAAAAAAAAATGTGTAAATAAAAACAGGAGATCAGGACTGTCTCTGAATGCTTTGACTCAGCCTGTTGGTTAAGCTTCTGAGGTTTTGGATTTGCTGAGAAAAACCAGCCTGGCATTTCCTTAAGCCAGCCGGCAGCATCTCCTGACGCCTTATGGAAGGAAGCCTTGTTTACTTTCTTGCCATACTTTGTTCTGTTTTGAGACTGTTTTTATTGTACCACTCCCAAATCCTAGCTGCATTTTAAGATCAGGCTGCGGAAATCTGAGTGAAACAGTGGGCTTTGGAGTGACTTGGGGTACACTCCCACGTGAGAACGCACCTTCTGGGACGCTGCTGGCTCTGCCTGGGTCCTGCAGTTGGAAGCATGAGGGAAGCTTTCGCCTGCTGGCAGTGCACAGTACGGCGTGACATGTGAAGCACTTCTTTTTGTTGTTGATGATTTTCTTTATGTTAATGTTTTGTTCTCTAATAACACGTGTATGATTTGGCATCAGAAGCCATCACCTCTTTGTGCTGTTTGAAGGCTGAAATAAACATTGTTGTGCCATTTTGACCCTTTGTTTTTACTACAGATTTTGCCTTGAAATGGGAATCCATTCTGCTCACCTAGTTTATATCAGATAGAGTGGGAGCCACTCAGGGAACTGAGACAGGCCAGGTAAATGCTTCTGTGATTATCATCTCCTTGACAAGGAGCTGTAAGGGGTGGAGACCTTTGCTGCACAGTGTTAATTTTCTCTGTCCGAGTGAGGGCAGCATAGTTGAGCACACGGCTGCTCATTCTCAGCTGCTGTATTCGACCTTTAGTCAAAGAATAAAAGAGACTGGAATTTTTTGTTTCCCTTAGTCTAGTGTTCAGATAAACTACCTAGTAAGTAGCAGACCGCTTAGAAAAAACTTTAGAGAAAGGTAGGCCATGACCAGCCCCGTGGTAGTTCTAGGTGGGCCTCCTAGGACCATTCTGTTAAACATCGCTGTGCAGTGAGCCCTGGTTCCCCTCATGCTAACTCTGCATGATATTTAGCAGTTATCACCTCAGTCTTCCTCTGCTTTGAAGTTTGAACTCTGATATATGTGTTGACATCCAAATTCCTGCTGAATCAAGTCTCAGAATAAAAGTTAATCAGGACTGACCCTTAAATGGGCATTTTCCATCCCAGTGTGCACAAACCTTTAATCCCGGCAGAGGCAGAGGCAGGTGGATCTAGCCTTGTCTACAGAGTGAGTGCCAGGATAGCCAGGGCTACACAGGGAGACCATGTCTCCATAAACAAAGGCATTCCCTTCTTGCCGAAGTTCATTTTTTGCTCTGAACGTGCTCGCTAAAGATAGTCGCTCAGGTGCTGTTATGAAGTCGGCCCTCGGAGTGCATTCATTTTCACTGGTTTGTCAGTGACCTTTGTGCAGGATGAGCTGAGAAGTTTGTGTGGTGTGGACTGAACTCATGGATAAAGATAAACAAGATTAATCGGGTTTCAGAAACACTTGTGTGCCCCACATCACATGTAAATTTCCTGTTGGCTTCACAGGCTTAGGCACATGTGACCAGACTAGGGTTTTTGAATGTTAATGTGAGGTTTTTCTTCTCTTAGAGAAAAACAAAACACCTGGTAGGCATAATAGGGCAATTTAGAGGTAAATTTTGATGAAAGATCCAATTAAAATGAGAACATTTCCATTAAATTATTAAATGTGCCTTTACAAGTGGTTTACTAAAGAAGCTAAGCCAGCGTCTGTTGATCCTGTGTGCTCTGTCTTGGGCATGTAGGGCAAGTTGGAGTTTGGATTAAAAAAATATATACATTTTAGCCAGCTGGTGGTGGCACACACCTTTAATCCCAGCACTCGGGAGGGAGGCAGAGGCAGGCGGATCTCTGTGAGTTCGAGACCAGCCTGGTCTACAAGAGCTAGTTCCAGGACAGGCTCCAAAACTACAGTAAAACCCTGTCTCGAAAAAAAAAAAAAAAAAAAAAAAAAAAAAAAAAAAAAAAAAAAAAAAAAAAAAAAAAAAAATTGAGTTTGAGCCCAGTCTGGTCTATATAGTGAGTTCCAGGACAGCCCGAGCTACATACAAAACAAAGACTGTATTTGTGTTTGTGTGAGTATGAGTGTTCCCACAGAGGTGAGAAGGTTTTGGAAACTGACCTGGAGTTATAGGTAGCTGTGAGCTGCCTGACGTGGTGTTGGGAACAGAACTTTGGTCCTCTCCAATTGCAGAGTGGTACATACTCTAATCCTGGAATCGTCAGGCCTTGAGTTTGGCTTCTGGGAAAGGTTTGTAATCAAGGCAGGCTGCTGCTGTTCTGGTAGGCATGAAAGGAAAATCATGGCGACTTGGGTAGAATTGACGCGGTTTTGGCTTCAACTAGAACTCGAAGGAAGGTGGGGATTTTCTCCTGGAACTTGTCCTGTGTGCCAGGCACTCTTTTGGAACTTTGACCTGCCATCCTTTAGTGTTCCTAAATTTTCAGGGTGAGGAAGCTCAGTTTAGGTACCTGGTTCAGGTCACACCCTGGAAAGCTGAGCAGACTTCTCTGGCTGCTGGCTGTATTGTACTTCTGGGTAGCTGTAGGGTTCTGCCTATCAGTTGTAATGAGTTGTTCAGGCCTGAAGTTAGTGAATGGTGTGTGCACATGTGTGTGCGTTTGTGGCTCGTGGCCAATACTGTTCATTTCTGTCTTGCTGAACTTTGTTTGGAAGAAAGGGAATAGAACATTGTGTGTAACCTTGTTGGAGAGTGCCACTTGTCTAGTCTGTCACAGAAGGGACACTTAACTACTGTTTCTCCCCGTTCTCTGTAAGAAATGGGGCATTGGCCTCTGTAGGCACAACTCAGGAAAGGGGATTGTGAGTTCCTTTTAGCCATAGTCAGGTCATTGTTGTGGGAAGGCTGCTTGTTCGTTCCTGGCTGCCCAGAACCAAAATAATCACATAGTAGCTGTATTAATTACAACACTGCTTGGCCTGTTAGCTTATGCATATTTCTAGCTCATTCTTACCTCTTAACCCATTTCTGTTCATTTATATTTTACTATGAGGCTTGTGGCCTACCGGCAAGGTTCTGACCAGTGGCTTGCGTCTTTCTCTTTTGGCGGCTCCATGATGTCTCCCTGACTCTGCCTCCTTTCTCCCAGCATTCAGTTTAGTTTTATCCTTGTTCTATTCTGCCTTGCTATAGGCCAAAACAGTTTTTCTATTAACCAATGGTATTTACAGCATACAGAGGGAAATCCCACATAAGTTGATTCATTGCATGAAGGGTAGCTTGCTGTGGGTAGCTTTTGGAATGTCTTGGTCTTAAGTCTCAGAGGGTCTGTGCTTGTATTTGGTCACAGTTAGTGAAGATAGAGGCTTTGCCCCAGACCACGTGCTGGTAAAAAGCAGGAGTGATGCTTTGGGCAGGGATCTCAACATTCTTTCCTACAGGGGAAAAAGAATAGAGAGAGGTTAGAGTTGTGGGCCTTGTAGAAAAGCAGCCATGATTAGCCAAGATCAGGGCTGTCTGGTTCTTTTTATGACTTTGGTGGTGGACCTGTTTTACCTGTGTTCAGATATGATTGTGGAGGGCTCTTGCTTTTCTTGTTACGATTGAAGAGTGAGTGACCTTACTAATGACCGCTGGAATTGTTTATGCTCACCAAAAGGGCTCCAGGGCTTAGGAGTGAGTGCCAGGCTCCCTGGTCACCACCCCAGGGTCTGACTGAGAGCCAGACCAGTTGTGCTAGTTCGGACAGCTTTCCTCTTCCTTGAGATCCAGACGGCTTGAACCTTGGGTTAGCAATTCTCATGCCTGTGATTAACTGGTATCGTGTGCTTGTCATGAACTGAGCACTGGTGTGGATGACTTGGGGTCTCAGAAACCCTATCTTATGACTTCAGCCTCCAGACTTCAGCGGGGCCACAACAATTTCTTGTGCCCTGAGACGCCTGGCTGCTTGCTTCCTGCCACACGTAGCAGCTGATGTGGCGAGGTTTAGGATTGCATCAGCCTTCATTCACCCAGCAATCAGATGATGTTTGGACAGGTCCAGTGTCACTGTGTTTTTTAGTAACTGGGTTGAATCACAGAATTGCAAAACACTCCAGTATAGCTAAGCAATGAATTGGTCACAAGTGGGTCTCAGCAGGTAGACGTGCAGTCACGCTTTGAGAGACAAAACAATGATTAGCTGGACTTGGGTGGAGGCATAGTCCAGGGAAGGAAGGACAGGTCTTCCTTTCAGAGGTGACTCCATTGTTCCATGGACAGTGTGTTATGCAGGTGGATGAATGAAATAAGTTCAGGTTGAAACCCCTTTTGTTATGACAGCTAATGACACACAGAGTTCTGAGTGTCAGTTATTAAACCATTTAATCCCGAATGACTGGGAGTGGGGATTAAGAGCATGGCAGTGTACAAGGTTGGACAGTGGAGGAGGAAACTGTGAGCTGAGTTGTACATGGTAGTCCTCCTCTCTCTGCCTAAATTAATTAATTAATTGAGACAGGGTTTCCCTGTATAGAACTAGCTCTAAAGACCAGGCTGGCCTTGAACTCAGAGCTCCACCTGCCTCTGCCTCTTAAGTGTTGGGTTTAAGAGGCACGTGCTGTCACTGCCTGTAAATATTGTTTATTGATGTGTATGTGTTTGTGAGTGGGTGTGTATATGTGTATTCTGATACCTGAGGAACCAAAAGAGGGTGTTAGATCCCCTGGCCTGGCTTTGCAGAAGCTGTGAGCTACTGGGATGTACATGCTGCGAACCAAACTCAGGTCCTCTGAAAGAGTAGAATGTGCTCTTAACTACTGAGCCAGCTCTTCAGCCGTGTGTGTGTGTGTGTGTGTGTGTGTGTGTTTGTGTGTTTGTGTGTGTATGGAGGTTACTAGCTGAGTCTTTATATAATTTTTTGGGGCAAGTACTGGGGATTACATCCAGGGACTTGTGCATACCAGGTAAACAGTTTATCACTGAGCCATGAATCTCTGTTTTTGGAAAAAAACAAAACTATATCTTTAGTGAGGTAAAATTATGTACTGTATAATTAATTCACCTATTTAGGCTATACAATTTAATAAGTTAAAAATATATCCTCAGAGTTTGTCAACCATCATCTTAGCTAGTAATGGAGTATTTTCATTACTTCAAAGAGACCCTGTGCCTACTAGCAGTTTCTCCCTACTTCTCCTAGTTATTTGCCCATCATCCAAGCTCTAGGAAGCTTGAATTCACCTGTCTGCCGACTTGCCTCTTTTGGACATTTCCTAGACATGGGATAATATAGTAAATAACCTCTTGTGTATTGCTGTTAGCATATTTTTGCTTTCTTAATATCAAAATATATTTTATTCTGGACACCTTCCAGATCTAATTGAAATTACAGCTGCCAAAGCAATGCAATGTAAAGCAATGCAATGTAAAGGGGGAAAAACTGCAGCAACACACACACACACAAAGTACCTGAAAAGGGTCAAAGGGTTGTGGGAACAGATCCCCCGTGATATGGAACCTAAGTACATTGTAAAGGTCATTGACATAGTCTGGGAGAGACAGCCATCTCTATCCGATGTCTTTATACAATCGTCATGAAAACTGAACAGTCGGGTTTTTTAACATGTACAGAAAATGATCACGGGAACAATTGAGTTCTTTAACATGTATAGAAAACTTCTGGGCAGGTTTACACTTTAACAACAGCTTTGCAGTTGGCAGGGAAACTAACATATGTCATCACCCAGGGCTAAGGTATGCTCACAGAATTAGGCCAAAGATCTGCCAAACGCAAATGAAAATGTTGCATTGCTATAGTGTCTAGGTTAGGAAAAACTTCATCTCTTCACTTCTGGAGGTATCATAATCCCTGACTTCAAACTCTACTACAGAGCTACATTACTGAAAACAGTCTGGTATTGGCATAAGAACCAATTAAATTGGCATAAGACCAATTAAACTGCATCAAAGACCCAGATATCAGTCTACACACCTACAAATACCTGATTTTTGACAAAGAGGAAAATAAATAATATGGAAAAAAGAAAGTATATTTAACAAATGGTGCTGGCATAACTGGATATCAACATGTAGAAGAATGAAAATAGATCCATATCTATCACCATGCACAAAACTCAAGCAGAAATTGATCAAAGACCTCAACGTAAAGCCAGCTGCACTGGACCTTATAGAAAAGAAAGTGGGATGTACACTTGAACTCATTGGTACAGGAGACCGCTTCCTAAATATAACCCCAGTAGCACAGACACTGAGAGAAACAATTAATAAATGGGACCTCCTGAAACGGAAAAGCTGTAAAGCAAAGGACATTGGCAACAAGACAAAACGGCAGCCTACAGAATGGGAAAAGATCTTCACCAACCCCACATCAGACAGAGGACTGATCACCAAAATATACAAAGAACTCAAGAAATTAGTCATCAAAAGAACAAATAATCCAATAAAAAATGGAGTATAGACTTAAACAGAACTTTCCACAGAGGAATCTAAAATGGCTGAAAGACACTTAAGGAAATGTTCAACATTCTTAGTCATCAGAGAAATGCAAATCAAAACTCTGAGATTCCAAATCTTACACCTGTAAGAATGGCCAAGGTCAAAAGCACTGATGACAACTTATGCTGGAGAGCTTGTGGATAAAGGGAACACTCCTGCATTGCTGGTGCTAGTGCAAGCTGATACAGCTCCTTTGGGTGTCAGTGTGGCGATTTCTCAGAAAATTAAGAAACAACCTTCCTCAAGACCCAGCAATAGCACTTTTGCTTATATACCCAAAGGATCATATCACGGGGACATGTGCTCAACATTGTTTGTTATAATCAGAAACTGGAAACAACCTAAATGCTTCTCAACTGAAGAATAGATAAGGACAATGTGGTACATTTACACAGTGGAGTACTGCACAGCAGAAAAAGATAATGATGTTTTGAAATTTGCAGATAAATGGATGGATCTAGAAAATATCATATTGGGTGAGATATCCCAGATCCAGAAAGACAATTATCATATGTACTCACTCATAAGTGGTTTTTAGACATAAATCAAGGAAAACCAGCCTACAAATCTCAGTCCCAGAGAAGCTAGACAACAATGAGGACCCTAAGAGAGACTTACATAGATCTAATCTACGTAGGAAGTAGAAGAAGACAAGATCTCCTGAGTAAATTTGGAGCATGGGGACCATGGGAGAAGGTTGAAGGGGAGGGGAGTGGAAGGGAGGGGAGCAGAGAAAAATGTAGAGCTCAATAAAATCAGTAAAAAAAGAAATGCAGAGATACAGTGATGTTTCCCTGTTTGTAATGAGATGGAAAAGTACACCAGACTAGATACCACATGCAGAACTTATCCAGAAATTCCAAAGACAACAAAAGAGTTGTTAGGAAAAAATGTGCTTAGTTATTGACCCTGCTTCACTATTGGCATGGAAGGGCAGAAATCATATATAGAAGTCACGGGAGTCTAAGTGAGTGGATTAAAAGCATGAACTCTCCCCTTTGTCTCTCTTCCATGTTCGACTAGAATCATGCATTAAAAATCTAATATTAAGCCGGGCGGTGGTGGCGCAGGCCTTTAATCCCAGCACTCGGGAGGCAGAGGCAGGCGGATCTCTGGGAGTTCGAGGCCAGCCTGGTCTACAAGAGCTAGTTCCAGGACAGGAACCAAAAACTACGGAGAAACCCTGTCTCGAAAAATCAAAAAAAAAAATCTAATATTAAATGCAACATTTCAGAGCTATTTACCATAAGGAGTAATTCATACCTTCCCCTTTTGCTGATTACATAAAAGGAGGTGTGTGGGTGGGTAGTACAAAATCAAATAGAAAACCATCACTGGGGTCTCTGTAGCTGGCTATTAGTCCCCAGATGCTGGCTTTTGTGGGCATATGCCATGATGTTGATCCAAGGAGGTAGGATCTCTGCAGTAACTGTGCACACATCACTCTTAGCTCATGAGAATCCAGCTTCTGTGGAAATGTGTAACATGTTTACAAAATGAAATGGTCTTAACAAGACAGAAAACCGTTTCTGTCTGAAATGGTTTTCCTGTGCATCTAGTAAAACTTGCCATGTAGAAGCCTCATCATCTGTGATTCTTTTAAATGGCAAAATGCCCAGTCCTTTGGGGGCCTCTGGAGCAGTCTTTTAAAGTTACCCATTTTCTTATGTATTGTCAATACTTATTTTTTATTATTGAATAATATACTCATATACATATATATAGCTAGTTGTTGAACCTTTTTTTCTAATTTTGTATATTGTGAATACAGAAACCCTAGGACCTTGCATGTATGGATTTTCTGTGATCATATTTTTGCTGTCTTTGGTAAGTTTGTGTGTGTGCACATATGTAATTCATCTTTTTTTTGTAATTCATCTTATATATAAATTCATACCATTGAAATTCTTCCTTCCTGATTTTTTTTTTTAGCTTATGCTTGCCCAGGCAGGTAGGCAGGCAGTGGTTCAGGGAGGGTGTCCTAGTTTATTGTAACTTTCTATTTTCAAGACACAAAATGCTGGACTGAGGGAGGTGCCCTACTTCTAGGGACTCTTCATATGTATGGGTCTTTCCTCCAGAGATGTCACACAGCGTCACTAGGACAGAAGCTTTGGATTGTTTTGTCATTTTAGGGTTGGAACCCCACCTTCTCTTTAGGGGTTTCCTTGCTGTGGGAGCTCCCTCTAGGAAGGACAAGATCTCCTCTCTCCACTGCAGCTGATATACCCACCCTCCCTGCTTCCTGGCAGTATCAGGCTGCTTAGCTGCTCCTGTCCAGGGCTAGAATCCTAAGGGATATCTCAGCTCTACCTCAATGCTGAAGAGCACCGCAAACGCAGTAGCTTAGAGCATTGCCAACGGCGGTTTGCTCACAGTCCTGCAAACGGAACAGTGACTGGTGTGTGCGGTTTCAACTCTGGAGCAACTTGAACTAATACTGGACTCTGGGGGTTGCCTGGGCCTCCTGCTCTCCATGGGCCTTCTTGGGCCTCCTCACAACATGGAGTGGATGGACTCCAAGGAGTTACGTCAGCTTTCTGCCATGGTGACAAATCCCCTCAGATAGTCAACAGAGAAGAAAAGATTTGTTCTGTTGGGAGGGTTCAGAGGATTCAATTCTTGGTCATTTGGGCCCAGTTGTTTTGGGGCTTGTGCCAAAACAGTATGTCCTGGAAGGAACACAGGACTGAAAGTGGAGAGAGGAGAGGGCTCATGTCCCAGTATCCCTTCAAGGGCATGCCCAACTAGGCTTCAGTTCCAATAGTGCTTTCCACCCCTCAACAGTACTACAGGCTAAAGTCCAAATCTTTAACACATTGACCTTTGGGGAACACTCATCCACTCCATAGCAGGAAAGCTCTTATGGAAGTCACGGCCTTTCTCAGAAAGTATACAGTGTACACCTACTTATTGCACATCTCACAGTAAAGGAGCTGGAGAAACAGACTCTATTTGCCCATGAGAGAAGGCATTAATGCAATTTCCATGTTGTCTCAGGGAATGACAAAGGCATAAGGATGGTGTACTGTGTAGTTGACTGCTGGAAGGGGCAGGGATGAGAATTACCCCACCCAGGACAGTTCAGTCACCTGTACCATCTTTTAAAGACTGTTTTAGGGCGGGAACCCGGCTTTTGTCCTTTTTCAGGCTCTGTTTATTCTTCCTAAATTTTTAACCCACTTTTCTGACACTTAGAATCCTGTGCTATCCTTTTAATAATTCCCCTTTACTTAACGCCACCACGGCCAGCGTCTAGGTACCTAAGAATCTGATACCTTAATCTCAAGAGAGCTAGTGAGAACTCAATAATAAGAGGCAGGCTAGTTTACCAAAGAGGAAACACCTGAGAAATGTTCTGCCTCACTAACAATGAAGTCAAAACACCTACATTAATCAGCGGCAGCAGCACAGGGAGCCCTTACTATCTCAACACCAATAATCTAATCTGAACTGTGGAGGGCATGTCGAGAGGAACTTTCCCAGCTCGCTGGGGTTGCAAGCTCTTCTAGCCTTTCTTGCTGGAGATTTTTGGCAATAAGTGCCAAGAAACAAAAAGTGTCCCACTCACTTTTAGTTACTTGGAGTAAAGAGGCTGTGTTAATACATTGCATGGAAGGTGGATAGAAACTGAGGCATGAAGACATTCGTACCAATGTTATGTTTTAGCAAATATGGGGACCTAGATGATATGAATCAAGACGTGATGTTATATTAAAGATAGAATTTGTCCACTGGGGATGTAGCTCCCAAGATGTGATGTTATATTAGTCAGTCTTAAAGATGGAATTTGTTCACTGGGGATGTAGCTCAGTTGGTAGGTTTCTACCTAAAGTGCCCCTAGATTTGACCTCCAGCACTGCATGCCTGTAATTCCAGCACTCAGAAGGTGGAGGCAGGAGGATCAGAAGTTGAAGGTCATCCTTGGTCAATTTGGGAGTTGTAAGACTTTGTCTTAATCAAAACAACGACAAAACAATCTGTAAAGAGCTATATTTGATGGCCCATATGGGATAATTTTGAGTGAATATATAGATTGGCCTTGATGTGATCAGGTAAATAAACCACTTGTGGCATTTCAAACAATGCCATGGTGGGACCAACTTCATAAGTGACAAGGACCAGAGAACCCATCACTAAGTGGAAGGGACCGAGAGCTAAGCAACGTCAGGGATGCAAGAAGCTGTCTCACTTGGGACAAGAGTCAGGCTACTGGAAAATTCCTCCTCCAGGCAGAGGGGGTGAGCAAATCTCCTGGCTTCACCCTTTCAACTTGCCAGTGCCTTCCATGGCCCAATCTAGTGGGAATGGGGACCAGAGTAGGGAAATGAAACCGGAAGTAGATGGAAAAATGACAACTGCAGAGCATGATCTCAACTATGTAAAAACGAGACATATTAAGTGATGTCTTTGCTGGTGGGTTGATAGCTGCCTCTTATTTTCCTGTTTTCTTTGAAGAACCTAAACAATATTATTAACATTAGAAATGGAAGGTTGTGTAAGTGTAAAATGATAAATAACATTTTAAAGAGGTTAATGCCAATGTAATGATGACTATGACAGAGTTAAATGGTGACGTTTTAGTCTCTTTCAAGTGGCCTCAGAGCTTGGTGTACCCCAAGGCAGTGGCCAGAAGGGGGCGCTCCAGCCCAGCTGTCAAGGCCTCCTGGACAAACTGGGCTGGGATTTCTGTGGCCACAGCACGGTCGGACCTTGGGGGAAATGTGCGTGGCCTTGTGGGTCCCTGTCCCTAAAATCTCATTATCTCTATCTTCATTTCAGAGCAATCCTTCCTCCTTGGGAAAGTTATTGCCATGGTTCCTCAGAAAGCTAAACTGAACACGACCGGAACTCTCGGGTTCTTCCTGGTCCCTTTGAGGTGTTTGGCTCATGCTCATGCTCATTGATGTGCCCATTGGCAGGAGAGCCTCACTGTACTGGTTATGCTTGGCCTAAAGAGACTTGTACTGAGGTGCTTAGGGTTCCTAGCAGAGGATAATACAATCCCCGTAAGACCCATTGTGGTTGTTTCCCTAGTAAATCCCTTCGATCTCTCCATGTTTGCATTTCTAGTGTTTCTTTTTTT
>NW_026068134.1:141242-176029 GCF_014885135.2 Alexandromys fortis | reverse complement strand
CCCCCCCCCCCCCCCCCCCCCCGCGGCTGCTCCTTTGTACTGTCAGGATGCTCTGTAGATTAAATGAAGACATTCCCAGCAGGCAAGTCAGTAAGAACATGGATTCATCTTCAGTTCCTTTTCTTTAACGTGTTTTGAAATACTCAAGAATACAAGTAGACACATATGTGTGTGAGTTAGAGAGAAATGACTTAATTAAAACATGCACCTTTCCCCAGCATGCCTCATTAATCTATTCAGCCTAGGCAGTTGTTAAGCATAGTGTATTCTCACAGTGGCTTAACCTATTTTTATAGCTTTTGCATCTCTTGACAACAAAGTGTAATCGGTGGTTCTGTCTGCTGTAGACAGTGAGATTTTACCTTTCTGATCATTTAATTCCAGCCATTGGGAAGCTGCTAGCCTGCATGCTTGGTTAAGTAGCAGCTTTCGATTTCAGGGCCTGGAGCACGCTCTCCATGATGCGAGGTGATCCACAGAGGGCCTGGCACCCGAGGCATTGGCTCCATCTCTGAAAACAAGACAGAGAGGTTGAAGTTGTGCTTCCACTGGGAACAGCGACAAGTTTTTCTGCTTCTTCTAGTTCCTGGATGCTCCCTATTATAAAAGAGTATCCAATATCAAGAATATTAGTGTATATTAACTGTATAAAACACTGACTTTCATTATGATATTTTATACATGTGTGTAACATGATTGTGTCATAGTCACCCACTTCTTGCTCTTGTCTTCTTTATCCTCCCACTGTTCCCTTTCTCTTTCCAAATGGTTCTCCTTTAAGAAATATCTAGATTCCTCATATGAGAGAGAACACATATTTGTCCTAATATGGTTTATTTGCTTACCATAATGATTTCCAGTTCCACATATTTTCCTACAAATAATACAATTTAACTCTTTATAGCTGAATAAAATTCCACTGGAGAGGCTGGTGAGATGGCTCAGTGGGTTAAGGTACTTGTCATCAGGTCTGCTGACCTGCGTTGGATCCTGGGATCTACGTGATATGAGAGAATTAACTCCTGCAAGTTATTCCCTGGCCTCCACAGAGATCATACACACACACACACGCACGCATGCACACGCACACACACTGTAATGTGATAAAAACCCTCCTTGGGTATACACGCTATATTTTCTTTGTCCATTCATCCATTGATGGACATCTAAGCTAATCCATAGGTTGGCCTCTGTGAACATTGTTGCAATAAACAAACATTTTGAAGGAAGACACTTTACCGCTTTACATTAAAATGGAACACATGCTCAACATTTTGTCTGAGTTTTGTTTTTAACCCTTATTTCTAAATACGTGCATTTTTACATAGGGCTGAGTATAATAGGATTCAATGCTACAATTATCTCATTGACATGTAGCTGTCCATATTGCTACACAGGCCTTCAAAACTTCCTTTCACGTGATAGTAAGTTCATTGAGATAATTTCCCTTATTTCCTTGACCATTTCTCCTCTTGTTGGTCATTTAGCCTTCTACTGATGTTTGCTTTTTTATTTTATTGTTAATACTTTTGTGATGCTAGGGTTTGGACCTGGAGTCTGGAGCTTGCCAGACAAGAGTTTAGTCATGAATCCACATCCCCTAATTTTTAATGTTCAGTGTTTAGACTTCTTGAACTTTAAAGGGGGATGAAATTTTCATGGCTTTTGATATATGTCAACCTAATTCTTTTCCAAAACATTATACTGATTCATAGCACCAATTAAATATTTTGTAAGTGTTATTTTCCAACCATGTGAAGATTATTTTGCAGTTTATTTTTACACATCTGTATCTCTTCTCAAAAAAAAAGAAAAAAAAGAAAAAAGAAAAGAGCTTGGAGGTGAATACAGTGAATTTGCATGTGTGTTGATGTTTACTGTGAACACTGAGTTCCAGGTACTGAATTCTACAGATGTTCTCTTACCGAGAATTGCAAAAATGACCAATTTAGCTCCAGGCCTCACATATGGACTGAGTTCTTGAAATCATGATTCCGTAAGGCTTTTTTTCCATCTGCAAAGTAGAAACTCTGACTTTCTGTTTCTGTGATTGCAGGTGTCTGTACAGAAAGGGAGCTGAGGCAAGATGGGCCTGTTGTCCTAATTACACAGGGATAAGTACATACAAGTCAATATGGAGTTCCAACATGGCCGTCAGGCCCTGGCCCATCACACATGGAAAGGCCCACCATGCTGCCTCTCTTGGAATGAATCCTCACCATCCCTCTGAACAGTTTTCGGAAGACTGTATATGATTGCAAAGAGCTGGTTTTTTGTTTTTTTTTTTTTTTGATCATTACTCAATGTTGTACAAAGTGTAGGCAGGTGTTTTTAGATGAAGAACATGGCCCAGTGTCACATTGGGGAGGACCAGAATCAGTTACAAGGGTCCTCAAATCCAGTCATTAAAAAAAAAAAGCTTTATTTCTACCACTTAACTATTTTAAAACATCTAAATGTTTTAAATGTCCATGCCGGCATCCACAGTACAGAGAAAGAAAAATAGACCATTTGCTTTGGCAATTTTATCCAATTGTTGAGACTCAAACCGGAATATTCAGACATTTCTAGACTTACTGTGTGTTTCCTAACAACTACATTATTTAAACAATCAGGACCATCTCCTATTATTGTTCTAGAGATGTCTGGGAATCTAGGCGTGATTTGGTTCAGATATTCCTCACGGTCTGTGGAGGCCAGGAGCACCAAGGGGTCATGGGTCAAGCTGCAATACAGACTCTGGCCCTTTGCCGTTTTAGTTCCTCTTTGTCAGTTCTCCTGCTTAGAGATGTGTTTCTCTAAACGCCATTTGGTAGAACTTAAACAATCAGATCCAAAGGGAATATTGCATGGCCTCTTTTTCACATTAAAAATCAGCTTCAAAGAGAATAGCAAGTGTCTGGCTAAGCATGACCCCTTTTCATGTTGAGGTGATTGTTTCCACATTATGCTCAAAGAGAGAATCATGCCAGTTCTTCCCCCTGCTGTGAAGAAACAACTGCTCGTAAGACAAGAAGGGACAAGTCACATCCAACTCATTGCCTCATGTTACAGACAGGAAAACAAGGGCCCAGTAGTTGTTCAAGATTGTGAACAAAGTGGAGTCAGCCATGAGTTCCAGTTTGTCCTCTAGGACTGCACTGTGACCATTTGATGCTTGTTATAAAGCTTAGTCTATGACTGCAAACAGATCCAGCAAGTGTCAGTCATGACTGGGAGCTTTTATAATTATGGAAACCTTTATAGTTAATAAATTCCTTTTTTTTTTTTTTTTTTTTTGGTTTTTCAAGCCAGGGTTTCTCTGTGGCTTTGGAGCCTGTCCTGTCCTGGAACTAGCTCTTGTAGACCAGGCTGGCCTCGAACTCACAGAGATCCACCTTCCTCTGCCTCCTGAGTGCTGGGATTAAAGGCATGCACCACCATCGCCTGGCTAATAAACTCTTTTTTAAAAACATTTTTTAATTGATTATTTGGGGATTTCACATCACACACACCCTGACCCCACCCATTTCCCAGTCCTTCTTTATCTGCCCTTTACCCTTGTAGCATCTCTCTGCTTAGGAAAACTTAAAAAGAAATAATAAAAAGAAGAAATAAAAATTACAAATAAAGAATATTAATTAAAAACAAACAACAAAAAGAAAGAAAACAAAAAATCCCCAGACATACAAAACTACTACCACCACCACCCAAAACCAAACAAACAAACACTTCACTTCTCCATCGTCCCCTTCTCTATCACCTCTTCTCTTCGTGGCACTGGGAGATGCCGTGAAGTAGTCAATAAACTCTTAAACACACAGCGGCATGGGCATGTAGAAGAAGGTTTAACATTCCATGAAACAGTCTTAATCCATTAGCTTTTTAAATAGTACTTTCTATGATTTATAAATTATCAATGGAAAAAGTCATTAGTGAAAGGAAGTTATACATACTGTTTTTATTTTACTTTAGTCATGATCCTTAAGAATTATTAATTTTAACTCTAAGCACCCATTCCTTAAGTAAGACAACAAATGTGGAAATTTCTGAGGTTACTTAGCAAACTATGGACATTTCCTTGTCTCTGCACTGAGGTTTTTTGTGATGTGTATATACGTGTGTGTGTGTGTGTGTGTGTGTGTGTGTGTGTGTGTGTGCATGTGTGTATGTATGTGTGTGTGGACATCAGAGGACAGCCTCAGGTGCCATTCATCTTTATGTTTTTGGGACAAGTACTTTCATGGGCTTGGAGCTCACCAAGTAGGCCAGCCTGGCTAGCCAGTGAGTCCTAGGAATCTAGCCTTTCCAGCTGTGGGATTGCAAGTGTGTGTCACTCACTGTTCCTGGGTATTTTTACATGGGATTTAGGAATCAACTTACAAGGGAAACACTCTGCTTACTCAGCTATGTTCCAAGCTCTGAACTGAGATAAAAACAATTATGGATAAATGTGTGTGTCTGTGTTTATACCACATGTGTATGAATTCTTATAGAGGTCACAAGATGATGTCAACTCCTGTAGAGCTACAGGTGATTGTGAGCCACCGGATGCGGGTGCTGGGATCTTAGCCTAGGTCCTCTGCAGGAGCAGCAGGTGTTCTTAGGCACTGAGACACCTCTCCAGTCCCTGAATTGTGATTTTTGATTTCATCATTTTTATGTGAGCACTGGGGATTTGAACTTAAGTCTTCAGGCTTGCATAGCAAGGGTTTTTACACACTGAGCCATCTCCCTAGTCCATTTATTTATTTATGTGCTAAAAGAACTGAGTTTTCTGGTTTTTAAAAATTGTACACAGTAAGTCTTCATTGGGTTTTGATAGAGAATGATGGCCTATTCATTCTCTAGTGCTGTGATTTAAGCTAAACTTTGAAAAATCTTTCCGATTTGAATGGCAGATTCCCAGAGGGAGGAAGACAGTGCAGCCTGGTCCGTGTCACTGGTGAGATGCTACAGATGGGCTTGTTGCTCTTGTTTTGGTGCGAAGACACAGAATAGTGAAGCCTCTCTTCTGAGCAATGGAGATCGTTTAGCAGGGTCCACAGGAAGTTTTAACAGTAAGAAGAGAGGCCTGCACAGTTGCTTAGTGACTGAAGGCACTTGCTACCAAGCCTGACAGCCCTAGTTCAATCCCCAGAATTTACGTGGTAGAAAGAGAGAATTGATGCCCCCAAGTTGTCCTTTGACCTTCACATGTGTACTGTGGCACACTCAGGTGTGTGTGCTTATGCAAGTGTGTGTGTGTGTGTCTGTGTGTGCATAAATAAATCATATAAAAAATAGCAAAAACCATTTACCTTCCCCTCAATCCTGCCCTAGGGGCTGTGCTATTGTCACTATAGGTATAATATGCTTTGCTATTTTCTTAAAACATTACAAATGGAGAGACTGAGGTATAGGTAACATTAGCAATTAGGTCAAGACAAGTCAACTGGGTTGCAGAAAAGCTAAGGTCATAATCAGGCTTGCTGGCTTTATAATTGGTCCTTTTCCCACTGCAGCTTTGCTATTATACTGAAGACATGATAGCTAAGATGTTTTCCTGCCTTTTTTGACAAATCATTCCAAGGCCTAACTGTTTCCTTTCTCTTGGCTGTTGAGCAGGGAACATAGAGCCTAGGCCCTCACTTCTGGCCAACAGAAGTGCTGTACCCTCTTGAATTTGATTTCTCATCATTTCTGCTCAATCAGCAAACATTGGGACTACACAAGAGCCGTGATACTAACAGTTCTTCCCTCTGACTTTGTCTTGTTTTTCCCTTTGGCATTGGGGGAAAATCTAGCAGAGAAAAAAACCCTGGGAATCTTAAGGCAAAGGACTCCCCATCTGGATGGCCTGCATGCCAGCAACCCTTGGGTCCTTCCATGTCACTCGGCTAGCCTGTGTCCTGCACGTTCATTCCAGCCTGGCAGTGAGAAAAGTCGATTTTCATTTCTTCTTTTGCGCAGTCCATCTGTGCTGCACAGCTGCAGGGCCGGGCTCTTAAAATAGAAGTTTTCTGTGTGATGTGGCTTGGTGGAAAACCCCTGGCTTCCTGACATCATGTTCAGATTAATGAAATGATGATCTGTCCCTTCTTTGTGGCATTTTCATGGCTCCTGTGAGGTCTTTCATTTCTCAGTTGACTTCTTTAGTTTCTCCATTTGTAAAGCAGCACCTGCTCTGGGTGGTGGCACGGTCTTTCCTACCTTTGCTTTCCTGGGCTTGTGCTTTTGATTAGAACTCTGATTTGGAAATTCTCTTTTTCTTGTTTGATTCTCCCAGCCATGCTGTTCTGGAAAGGATATCTGGGGCTAACTGTGGTTCTTAATATTTAAAATTCCTTGTCTCACCATTTTGACATCACGTTTACCATTGTAGTCACCCTAACATGGTTAGATAAACTCAAAAGTTTAATTAAGTGCTCATCTGTATGCTTAGAATCACAGAAAATGAAAGGTGGTTTAATTTAAAATTTGGGATGGTTGTTTCCATGATAATTGTTCTTACTTTTTAGCTTTAACATTTAAGATCCTTCTCAGAAGCTCAATATCTTGAGAGATTGTAGTGTAAAAGGCTGACATTTATTAAAGTTTACTAATTTCCACAACAACTCCAAGAAAAGGGTATTTTACTAATTTACAGAGAAGACAGCAAGTCTCAGTATCTACTAACAGTACCAGATGGGAATTTACTGAGAAGAAAGGCACAGTACTCTTTAGCAAGTGTCTGGCTAAGCATCAAGAAAATGGTCACTCTGGGTCAAATGGTTAGCTCCATTTTCTCTGCTATGAGCACCAACTAGTGATTAACTAGAGGTTAGACAATGTTTAGGACGAGTCTTCTGCTTTCAATTTTATTTATGTGTTTGCTTATTGTGGTGGTGATCAAATTCAGGGCTTTGGATATGCCAGCCATCTCTCTACTACTGGGCCACACTTTCAGTTCATTATCAAACAAGCTATCAATATTTTCATGAGACCAAATGAGCACAGATGAAACTATCACAACATAGATTGTTAGGTAATGAGCAATTGATGGATTAGATAAAAACATACCCAGGCAGAGCAGGTGCATTCTCACACTGATGGAGACTGTGGAGGGCCAGCATAGCTGATCATTCTAGGAAAAGTGGTGATCACAGTTGTGAGCTATAACAACAGAGAGAAAGCAATGTCAACTATGGACTGTTAGAATAACGCAGCATTCATAGTGGTCAGTGAGGTGCCTTGGTAGGAACAAGTGCTCTGTGCACAGAGTTGGGCATGAAATTGTAATGTCGTGGCTGATCCAGGGGCTATGGGTGAGATGTGCAGATAAATATCAGAAAAGAACACCATGTGAGAACTGAAAGTAATAGATGCTAGGGTCAGAAATTTATAGGTTGATTAAAAAGGCTTTCTCTTTAATAATTGACAACTATTTTAATAATTTAAAAAAATATTGAATAATGAATTATCAAGCAGTCCCTGCCTGAGGGCTCCATTCATCTCTGGGGCAGAACTTCCTTTCTGGTTTTCATTGTGTCTTAGCCTCAGATGGATGGTTTTCTTAAAGAGTGTGGGATGCAATGCATACAGTGGGTGACTCTCTCCTGCTTGTCTTGTGGTGGATCTGCTTTCCCAGATTCTCTATAATATTGGCTATAAACCCAGTATTGAGTTCAAAGGAAGGGGAGGCTCTGAGAGTTCTGATGTCAGGCTCGAGGAACTTGTCCTGCTATTCCTTTGCGAAAATGTCTGGTTCTTCTAAGAACCAGTCAGTTTCCACGGAGGTATAAATCCTTTAGAAGAAAGAAAGAAAGAAAAAGAAAAAGCAGTATGGCAACTCTCAATTTACCAAGTAGACAGAGGGGAGACGATTTATATCTCCTTTTTGAAGCACGTGTGTGTTCTATGTATATAATTTGTGTTTTGGATGTGAGTTCAGACACATTCTACAGAGGACAACCTTGGGCGCTGGTCCTCACCTTCACTTTGAGAGAGGGTCTCTTGTTTACCATTACATACAGCAGGCTGGTTGGCCTGTGTACTTCCAGGTATGGTTTTGTTTCCACCTTCTACGGCCACTGGAGGAGTGCTGCCATTACAGATGTGTGCTTCTGTGTCTGGTTCTATGTGAGTCCTGGGGATCTGAACTCAGGTCTTTATGCTTGCATACGTGGCAAGTGCTTTAACTGCTGGGACATCTCCCCATCCACACATCTTTCTTGGCTGGTGGAGGTTTTATACGGAAAAGAACTTACAAGCTTACGTTTGGCTTTTCAGCAATGTGCTGATTCCAGGCAGCACTTTACACTGCAGCAAGCAGTGCTTTCTTAGGGCTTCCCCTTCTGGGACTTGAACAGCTTGGTTCTTGTCAAGGACAGGAACCTGAGATCACACAACACAACTGTGACATTTGTCAGCCTTCTAACTGTTGGTTTGATTGAAGTCACACCAATCTAACCCAAGCCAATCCCGGGAAAGTTATCCAATGCAATTGTCTCCTAAATCCATGAGCGTTTGTGCAAGTGAGTGCAGTGATCAAATCCCAACTGAATGGCTGACATGCTCCACTTTCTTGTCACCATAGGGATGCTCATGGACATTTCAAAAGCCACTGACAGCTCCTCAAGGCCTCCTAAGTTAGATTAAGAGTGTAGAGAAAGGACAAGTTGGAAAGCCCTGAGCCCCGGTTTTTAATATTGTTTTAACATTAGTTCCTCACAAGGCCGAGTAAGCCAGTCCATGCACCACCACGCCTGGCCTCTATTACACTCTTTCTTGTGTCTGTAAAACAGCTGTAACTTAGGTGGAAAGTGGTCACAATTGTAACGCAAGTGAGCAGTAGTCACTTTTCCATGAGTCTGGCTTGTTTGCGGGCCATAGTTATATATGTATATGTTGTAATAAAGGTTGAAAAGTTTAAAAAGATTTATTTTTATAATTAAATGAGGTTGTTTGAGAAATTGTCCTGACACACACACACATGCACCACACACACACACACACACACACACACACGCACCACACACACAAACCTGTTTGCCGAATTAATGAACTCTTACATGGGACCAAATCACTCAACCCCAGTGTCGTCTTGCCCTTTTGACACTAACAGCAAATTTCCATGTGTCCTCAGAGGTGATGATTGTGGCCATAGTACTGGGAGGAGGGTTGGGTTGTGGAATAGTTTTGGATTACCCGAAGTCAGGAGAGGCAAAAAAAAATCATTTCTAGCTGTCTGGCTGCAGTAGGTACAGTCTGTTGTCCTTACAGGAAGTGCCTCTGGAGCTTTAGGCAACAATGCACAGATGTGACACAGGACAATAGAAAAATAAGTGAAGAGTGGATTGTTTGTGCAGCAGGACTCTTCGGAAGCTGGCGACATTGATTCTGGCAATTGACTGTGTGTACAGAAGGTCTACTTACACAGGGCAGGTGCGAGAGGTGGCTTCCACTCGAGTGAGTCTCTAGACGGTTCTGCTCTTTCACCTGTAAACAGAGGGTAATAATGTCACACTCTGTCAGTCAGTGTACCCAGAAAATAAATAAATACACCCATGTGTACAGAAAAACAACTCTATAAACCCTGAAAAACAAGACCCTAAAGTCATCAACAGCTTTTGCTAATCTGTTCACGTATTCAGTAGGCGCTTGTCTGACCAAGGTGCTGTGCTCTGTACAAAGCGCTGAACAGCCATAAAATCACACAAGCTTCAAGGTGTTTCCAAGGAATGGTAGATAAATTATAAGCTGAAGTGTGGAAATCAAGGATGATTTTCTATAAGTCCTCTATGATTACAATTATAATTACAGTAAATGCTTTGGTGCACAGTTTTCTGGGGAACAGAATCAGTTTCTGCTTAAGAGGCTATCTGTTTCTTAGGAGCTTATGAAATATATTTGTAAAAGTTTGCTATGTAAAATTTATTATTATTATGTACATTGTTTTTTGTGGTACTTGGGATTATATCTAGTACCTTATATATGCTAGGCAAGTATTCTGCCATGAAACCGTCTCCCCAGCTTTTAATATATATACATATAATATATATTTACACACATATATATGCATATATACACATATATGTGTATGCACACACATACATACACATATACATACACACACATATACATGTGTATATATATACCTATATATATATATTTATATTTGATGTTGAGACAGGGTTTCACTAACTTGACCAGGCTAGCCTCAAACTTGCACTGCAGCCTTGGCAAGTCTTAAATGTTAGATTCTTCTGCCTCAGCTTCCCAAGTAGCTGGAATTTCAAGTTTGTGCTACCAGGCCCAGAAGGTTTGCTTTTTAACAAGAAATACTTGGAACTTGCACAAGTCAAATACATAAATGCTTTATTTAATAAAGAGTGTGACATGGAAAATCAAGGAGAGAGTGAGCATAGGGTTGATAGTAGGAGGTTTTCATGACCAGTGCTCTAGGTAACATGGACCTTCTTCAGGTCAGATGGAAAGAACCAAGTTCTCATTGTTCAGACATCCCTGAAGATAAACATCTCACAGGTTTCGAAGTTAACAGACTTGGTGGTGTTATAGTGAAGTCATTTATGTCTCATTATTTTGGGGCATTGCGTGAATCTGCGAAGCAAACTCAAGTCCTCTGGATGAGCAGTGCATGCCTTAAATGCTGAGCCATTTCTCTAGCCCCATTACATATAACAATATGGGTGACAATGTTATTTGCCACAGTCGTATTAAGTAGGCCAGTGACAAATGTTAGGAATCTGTTTAATGTCACTTAACATCTATCGTAACAGAATATAGGACTGGAAAGAAGAATGCGTTCCTTTTTCTTATGTGATAGTTAGGGCTCACTGTATTTCTGAACAACAGTGTGCCAGAAAACCACAGCTAGGCTGAGAGTGCAGAGAGCCAGCAGCAGACTGACAAGCAGTCTGCACAAAGGCAGCCATTCATGCTTGTATGTACTTGTGCTGGAGGCTTGGACACTGCTGTTTTTCACATATGCCTATTTTGCTTCTACAGTTCTAGGACTTTGATACTTTTTAAATAGTTACCCTTAGAAGATCCTGTCTGTGACTATTTACATCCCTAAAAGGATGCGTGGAATGGCGGGCAGGCACAAATAAGTCAAAGGCAAACCATGGCAGGGCTGTTAAACATGAGCTTTCCCAGTCTTTTGGCTGCAATGGGTTATATCCTTGTTTCAATAATCCAAAGGAATCTTTCTATATTGGAGTGAACTGCTTTGGTTAACATCACCATTGGAGCCTCCAAAAGCACGCCACTTAACGATGGATTCCGGTGTACGGAGTGGCAGACCAGGTGGCAAGCATGGCAATACACAGACAGACACACACAGCCAAGCTCTTCAGTCATTGCAGCCTTCCACTGTTTCCCTTCATTATTTTCATCTCTCTTATCTTTTTCTCTGTTCTTTTTAAAATACTTTCCATGTAGTCATTTAAAAATTTTTCTTTAATTGTGCATATATGGAACTAGAGCATAAACATTAATGTGTTAAATAAAATATTTCATGGATACTCTTACCCACACCCTAGGAGCATTCTCAATGTCTTCATAAAGAAAGAAAGGAGATGGTGGCACACACATACTTGTAATCTCAGTAATCAGGAGGTTGAGGCAGGAGCATTGTGAATTGAGGCCAGCTTGGGTACATTGTGAAATTCTATAGATCAATAAATCAGTAAAGCCAAATAAACAAAAAACTAAACAAGACCACCCTCACCCCACCCATACTCCCCACATAGGGGGCGGAGGGAGGGACAGGTAGAGGAAGAGGGAGAGGAAAGAGACTGGACAACTATCGAGGGTGTCAGATTTAGTGTTTGGGTGGTGAACCTCAGTCCAGAATTTTCTCATGTCTGGATTGTTGTTTTTGGCATACGACAAAGAAATTATGTAAGGAGAACCCATACGCGGATCCTTAAGTCTGTGAAAGAAGAGTGTGAACAGGCTAGAAGTAGGTCAGAGGTCCTTCTCCCCCTCCTCTTTTTCCTCCTCCCTAGGCCACACATCTGAGCTTTTGTCGGGAGACAGACTGAGTGGAGGGAAGCGAATGCTGAGTGTGGGTCCTGCTCCAGCACCAGAAAGGCAGGACTTGCCACTTCCTCTTGGTCCTTGAGTGGCTTTCCCAATGTTCTGCTGATTCTAATGTGCAAGTTACATCTATAGACGAAACAATCCAGGGTAAAAAGTTATAATTTCCTATAACTTCTGTGTCAAATACGTCAAAATTCCCCAAGGTGGTTTCTTGGGTTTCTTTTCTTTACTTCTTCTTCTTCTTCTTCTTCTTCTTCTTCTTCTTCTTCTTCTTCTTCTTCTTCTTCTTCTTCTTCTTCTTTCATTCTCCTCTATTTACAATGTTTGTTCCCTTAAAAAAATAAAACGAAAGTCCCCCCCCCCAAATTTAAAATTTTTAGGGATGAAAGATTTTCAGTAAACATACCGTCATTCTGTGACTGTGAACTGAGTGGGTAGGAAGTCAGGTCTTGGTTGGTTTGTAGGCCAACAGTGTTTGTGATATTTTAATGTCCAGGGTCTCTTTTCCCACAAGGATGAAGAACACACCCTAAACTCATGGTCTGGTGGGGAAGACAGCTGGATGGTTAGATTTCTTGAAACTCTTTTTTTTTTCTCTTCAGCATTAGTCTTTTGGAAAATGCATGCTGTACTTTAACCCTGCAACATTTCCTAAGCTCCTTTATGGCACTGCATGGTGTGGATGGGGGAAAATATGTGGATCTGACCAAGCTCCCTAAGCCTGGGGATGAGACACAGGATTTGCAAACAATATCTTCACCTTGTGTCTCATTTTCTCTATCTTCTCAATTGTCAGATTTTTATCACCTCTTTCTGTTAAGTTGGTAAATGTGTTATTGCATATTGGAAGAAACAGATATTTCAGTCTAAATTAGAGGATTTCTTGTGGGATTACTGTGGGGAGAATGCCTACTGAGCTTAACTCTGGAGCCCAAAAACTGTTAATAATTAAGAATATGAGCTGGGTGGTAGTGGCACACACCTTTAATCCTAGCACTTGGGAGGCAGAAACAGGTGGATCTCTGTGAGTTTGAGATCAGCCTGTTTTACAGAGTGAGCTCCAGGACAGCTAGGACTACACAGAGAAACCCCATCTCAAAACACTGGGAGGTGGAGGCAGGAGGACCACTGTAAATTTGAGGCTACCTTGTTCTTTATAGAGAGTTTTAGATCAACCAGGGCTCTACAGAAGGAGACTTTATCTCAAAAACCAAGTAAACACAGCAACAGCAGCAAAATCAAATCATCAAACACAGATCAATAAGAAAGGGATGGTGAAAGGTTTGAGCATATATGCCACACTATGTCTTGTGCTAAGCAGATTGTATATAGTGCTTCATTGGTTGCTCACAATGACCTAGATGTAGAGATTTTATAGAAATTGCTTTAATATAGTAAGATAGTTAAGGAAGAGCAAATAAGTGTGTGACTGACGGACTCGCATATGACCCATTCCCAAGCAGAGGCCTGAAGCATTAGAATGATCTTTGAGAATGCCCTCGGTGCTAGGGAGTTCTCAGGTTGGATAGCATTTGGCAGGTGGGTGAGGGCATGTACCTTCTCTTACCTTCAACATGTGTTACATGGCTCTCTTGTAGCTTGGTTCTACAGAACTGGCTAGATAATTCACCCATACCCACCTACTACATGGTGCATCTTCTGGTTGATTGTTTCTGCTGTAGGCTGGGAGCTCCTTGACACTGGAACTTCTTTTTGTTTATGTTATTTGCAGAACAAAATCCAGAGGGAGGTGCATGGAGACACCAATGATTGGACCAGTATGGTTTTATGTATCTGTAATCATGTCAGATGAGAGAATTATGGGTTTGAGACCAATTTAGGATTCATAGTGAGATTCTGCCCCAAAAACCATCCTCAAACCAGGTGGTGGTGGTGCATGCCTTTAATTCCAGAACTTGGGAGGCAGAGGCAGGGAGAGCTGTTTGAATTCAAGGTCAGTCTGATCTATGGTGCTAGTTCTAGGACAGCCAGGGCTACGGGGAGAAGCCCTGTCTAAAAAACAAAAAACAAAAACCAAACCAAACAAAAAACAAACAACAACAAAACAAAAAAGAAAAAAAAAAAGAAAAATCAAAATCCACAAAAATGAATGCAAGTGACTACTTACACATACAAACACACAATTTTCTCTCCTGGATGCTAGGTTTTCTTGGTGAAGGGCCAACATCTGGGTGAATGGATATGAGGATGGCCATATGTGTGGATGGAAAAGGGATATAGTAAGAAGAAGATACTTCTGTTGTGTGCTGTTTGGCATTTACTTACATCTATCCTGAAATGCTGATACAGTCCATCCCTATCCTCCCAAGTCTCTCAGCCTTGAGATGACCAAACTATTTAACACAATTATTTCTTGCTGCTCTCAGGTACTTTCAGAAACTGTCTGGGTCTCATGAAACATCTTTTTCACAGGTTTTACATTGTATACGGGCCCTGTGACAGCATCAGAACCCTTCAAAGACACTGGTTATTCCAAGTTGAGATTTGATAGTGGAAGAACATTAGGACTGAAGACCAACCTGGGGCTTGAGATAGAGTAATATCAAACAAGATGGGGGTTGGTATCATTTTCATCCCAGTGCTGGACACAGCCTTGGCCAGGTGCTGGGGTGGGGGACAGGTGTGTGAGGCTTTGGAAACTTGAAAGGGTGTGGAGTGCACCACCCAGCCTATTGAAGGAGGATGGGAGTGAAAGCAACAGATGTGCCTAAGGTTCTGTTTTCAGTTCTGCAAAAGGCCTTCTTGATCAAAGCAGTGTGACGGTTGCTATGACAGTTGCTATCTTGGTCCATGGGACACTCCCTCATAAGGTAGCATTACTTTTTTTAATCTTTTCAGACCAGTCACCATGAAACTCAATAACCAGTCTGGGGTGGGGGGATGGGTGGGGAGGTAATGTGTGGGTCCTCAGTACTGCACCAAAATGGTGGAAGATGTGGACTGTAGTATTTTTCTAAACGACTCTAACATTCTCAGTTGTAGAGATCAATAGAATCCTCCCACTATTCATCTACACTTAGATCCTTTTTGCCATTTAAAAACATAGCAGGTAGAAAACACTGACCTCTACTCTCAATTCTGCCTCTTAGTGACCAGATCTTATCATTCAATCTCCTATTAATTAAGTAATTAGTAATTATTTTTGAGAGACTTTCTCCATGTAGCCTAAGATGGTTTGAGATTGAGGAGTTCCTGCCTCAGCCTTCCCAGTGTTGGTGTTACAAGAGGGTACAGCTACCCCAAGTCTACCATTCCATCTTCACCTTTTCATTTCCTTGCTTGTTAAATGAGTCATTTGATTTCTAAGTTTTTTTCCCCCACTGGGACATTCACTGATCCTTTGCTTCTGGAACCAGCAACTGTACATGAGAATTAGTGAAGGAACAGCATTGGGTTTGAATTGGGCCTCTTGATCAGGCCACGTTGGACTTAACTGATTGTGTGATCTTAGGCATGGAATTTATTCCCTCTAAATCTTAACTTCCCTATATTTAAGAAAGGGGGTAATGTAAGTTGCTTCAGGGGCTTCCTGAAGACTCAATGATATGAGCTGAGACACTGTCTATTACTGTTTACAGAGACAAACTCACAAGTTGGCATCTGTGGAGCCACCATAGGCTAGAAGGATTCTCTGCTGATTTCCTATGTGGTCATCAATGTTTTACAGCTTTGTCTTAGGTTGGGGTCTATTTCTCATTTGCCCTTGAACCCATGGTGGAGTCAAAACTTACATATTTATGTTGATGGCTCATAGAGAGTAGCAACCTTTATTCATTATCCATTCAAGTTTATACACCAATGCTCTTAAAAAGAATCTATATGGAGTTTACCATGTGGAAAATTTGGAAAAGGCATGGGCCATTGGGCTTTATAGCCCTGACTTAAACCTTTTTCTCTATTAGCTCTATAATGTTCAAATATGAGGACTTTAGCACTGGTTTCTTCATCTGAATCACAGATAATAACACCTCAGTGTGGGGTACCAGAAATTAAAGTGCCATACAGGAGACAGTGCCAGTTTAGCCTTCCCTACTTTGCTATCTCCTCTCTGTATTTTTCTTTTTTGAGTCTATGCAGAGAGTCTCATAGCTCCAAGAATACAAAAGGGGCATCCAGATTTGGGAGATGGAACCTTTCATAAAATACTCACTTGCACAGGAGATACGATAAGGACTACTCAATCATTTTTTCTTTTTCTTTTGATTTTTCAAGACAGGGTTTCTCTGTGTAGCTTTGGAGCCTGTCCTAGAGCTTGCTCTGTAGACCAGGCTGGCCTCAAATTCACAGATATCCACCTGCTTCTGCCTCCCAAGTGCTGGGATTAAAGGCGTGTGCCACCACCACCCCTCAGTCTACTCAATCTTTTTATTTATTTATTTATTTATTTATCTACTCAATCTTGAGATAGGAGTGTAGGCAGATGGAAGGACAGAGCAAGGAGAAAGGAGACAGACAGATGAAATGAGGTTTCTTAGGGATGCAAAGACTATATATTGAGTGTAAGGAATGTTTCAGGGAAGAAGACATCAAGATTAGTCAAGGGAAGGCTCATGGCAGGTAGCAAGGACACAATCTAGCATGGTCTCTCTCCTTCCCCATACTATTCTCTCTTAGCTACATCCAGCCTACAACCTTGAGTGACTTACATCAGTCTACAGGGTCTTCTCAAATGTCTGAAGCTACAACATCTAAGGAATACATATTTACTGATGTCTGGGCCTCTCTGCTGCTATGTCAGGCACACTCCCTCCTCCCTTGCTGTTGTGTTGAGCAGTCTGTGCCTATTCAAGGGTGATACTTCCACCTGTGGCTGCCTACTGCCTCACCTATCCAGGGACATGGTTCCAGAAATTTCTCCTTTTGTGCTGCACTGCATTTTTTTTTTACCTCTACTTGATCCTTCTCATCAGCATTAACAATGCTGCCATTTCTCTGAATTTCACATATATCCTCTGTAGATAACTTTTCTATTCTTTCTCTAGTTACCGCCTCATTCTTTCTCTCCATTTTCTACTTCTTTCTTCAAATAGTTTCCCATGCATTCTGTATCCAACTTTTTTTCCCCTCTCATTTTTCTCTTGAATCCTTTCTGATCAGATTCTTGCCCTTGCCCTTTATAGAACTTCTCTCCTTTACCTCACCAAGGGTCCCCCATCACAGAGTCTGTCAGCCCACTTCCACTCCTCATCTTAGGCCACCTGTCATCATCCATCAACACAGCTGAAATGTTTATCCTCTCTGTAACATTTTTCCTGGATTATCTTGAACTCTAGTTTATCTCTCTCCTCCTGGTGTCCCTTATCCTCCGGCAAATCCTGTTTGTCTTCTTTTGTGGTCACTCTCCTCATTTTGTCAGCGTGCTATGCCGGCGTGCGTCCCAGATCAGGACTTTGGTTTCTTTAGCCATGCTCTCTAGCTGATCATAATGGCATCTCTGTTTCCAACATTCGCCTCTTAGTCTGGATTTTGGACATAGTATCCAGCTGTCCACCTGACATCTCTGGTTATCCAACAATTGTCTCAGAATCAACATGTTTGAGAAAGATCTCTTAAGGCTTCAGCAATCAAGTCACTGTCTCCTGGCGTAAGGATAGACAATTAGATGAAATAGGAAACTTAGCTATAGACTCAACTTACATGACCAGTAGAGTTTCTTTCACAAAGTATTCCAAATGAATCCAATGGAGGAGGGACGTCTTTCTAAGCAAATAGCACATATCTATATGGGAAAGAAGGAATTTTGAGTCTTACTTCACAGTATGCACAAAATAAATTCCAGTGAGTCCTGGCTTTTTCTCCCAAACCTGTGCCTTCTATGGGCATAGCTTTTCTAGTTAAGACAACTGGGTCCTTCTAAGTACAAACTGAAGACTCTCAATTCACTTTTGAAGCTCAATAGATCCCTTGTCAGAACGTTCTGGCAGTCTGAGTTTCTAAGTAGAACCATGTCTTGCTTGGACTCTTGCCCCACATCCATTCTAGAGAATTTATCAGCAGGTTACCAAGAGAAAGTCAGATAATATATGTCAGGTGCAATTTGTTATTTTTTTCCCCAGTATTTTCTCTGTCACTAAGCTTTATTCCTAGCACTCCTGTCCCCATTTTTAAATTTGAAACTACCATTTTTCACTCATTCAAAGTAAATTGATTCTTCCTGTGATTCTGCAGGGTCTACTTCACCTTCTTTTCATCCCTATAATTCTGAGCTGTGCACACCTCAGGCACAGATATACCTTAGGACTTTTCACTGCTGTTCATCAGCATCTGAGATAGAGCCTGGTACATTTGGGGTACTTAATAGATGTTTGTTGAATAAAAGCATAAACTGAGTTCAGGTCATTACATTTACAAGTTCCCCAAACATTGTCTTATTGTATTTGATAGGATTTGTTCAAATTCCCTGTATATGGGCTAGGCTCTTTGATGGATCATAACAGCATCAATGGCAGGAACTATGGATCAGTTCTCACATGACTTTATATTCTCCCCTATTGGCACTATTGCAGCATCTGAAAGGGCACATGAGAGTCACTTAGCTTTTCCAAGTCTCCTGCATTCTGTCATATTATGTCAATGTATGAGTGTTTGAGGTTCACTTATATTTGAGTCTTAGCGAACGTATGCTCTGGGACAGTGATGCAATTATGACTTATACTTTCATAACTGCTCTGATCACAATCGCAAGCAAAAGCATTGAGGATATTTTCTGCAGAGCAATTGACAAGCGTGAGATAGAATGCTGAAAAAAGAATGAATGGCTGGAATTCAAACTTAGCCTTTCAGTAACTGGAGAATTGGAGGCAAATCTTTGCCAGTTTCTCATCTATTGTTCCCAGCCCCAATCAGCACTGCAGACTGAAACTGGAGCCAATGCATGCTTGGCAAACACTACCACTGGGCTGTGCCTCTAGCCTGAAACTGTATCCTTCTGTTAACGCTTATTTAATATCTGGTAAGGTATAGAGTGTGATTCAGGAAAACTCCACCTTAGTTCTTCATGCTTAATATCAAGTCTAGAAACCTTTGTTAAAACTACAAAACAAACAAAAACAAAACCAAAAAACCTTAGGATAACTAACCAGTTAGAGTGGCACACACCCTTAATGCCAGCACTCAGGAGGCAGAGGCAGGTCGATCTCTGTGAGTACAAGTCCAGCCTGGTTTACAGAGAGAGTTCCATGACAACTAGAGCTTCAAGCCCTGTTTCAAAAAACAAACAAACATCAAAATAAAACAAAAAAAAAACAAAACAAAAAACCCCCAACAAACAACTTGGGATCACTATAGAGGGCACATTTAGTAGTTTAGCATAATCTAAACAGTACTATTTGATAGAAATAGAATATAAAACACATACAAAATTTAAAAATTTCTAATATTCCCATTATAAAAATAAGCCTGTGAAATTAAACTTATTAATATATTGATTTAACCTAATATAGCCATAGTATTACCATATGGACATGTAATAAAAATGCAAATTATATCATAGTAATTGTTAATTAAACACATATTGTATAAACTCTTCAAACTTGGCGTTAAAAGGTTGTAACACATCTCAGTATGAACGTCTGTCCCTTCACAAGGGTGCCCAGTAGAAGCAGTACTTCTATGAGAAGGTAACAGGGCTTGGTACAGACACAAGCTTCCTGGGGGCCTGGCTGTAAGTAAGAACCAGATGCTGCTGGGTTGACACAAGAGAAGAGTTACGTCTTAGACTCATCAATAACTTTGCCAAGGCTGAGTACAAATCACAGACAAACATGTATCCATCTTGGCTTCCCTTTTCTCCTTCCTGTTTCAGTTCTTATCTTGTATCAGTCAGCTTTGCCGCCTCTTTCTCCTCCGCTAGCTTCCTCCACTCCTGTCTTCATCTCCTTATCTCCTTCCACCATCCCCCTCGCTCCCTTTACCTTTTCTCCAAAACAATTTATTTAACTTGTTAACTTTTGCAGAAGCGAATTTTAGGAAGCCCAGCTGATTCTGGAAATTCTTGCTTTCAAAAGGAAATGTTTTAACTAAGTCTTTGAGAGTTTCCTGCATTTAATTGTACTCACCCAGCTCCTTCACTAAGTCCTCCCAAATCTACCCCTACCTCTCTACCCCGACTTCATGCCCTCTTTCTATTGTTAAAATGACCCATTGACTCCAGTTTCTGCCGTCTGCACTCTCCTGGCTGTGAGGCCATCCACTAGAATGTGTTGGATCTACCAGAAGCCAGATTTTAAAGCAAACTGACTCTCCCTTCCCCAGAAGCCATCAACTGTCCATAGCTCCTCATTAGTGCTAGGGGCTCATGTATCCTTCCCCACCTCAAAATTCTTTCATTTATAGACAAAAAAGTTACAAATGGAAAATTACTGCTCATTCCCAGTCACAGAGGACCCCACTCTGAGATGCAGACATTAAGGCTGGAAAGCAACTTCGAGACCCCTGAGGCAGCTCTTCGTTTTCAGAGTGGGAAATCACACACCTAAGGAACCAGGACAGGGGTAGAGGAACATGGATGCCTTGACGGGAATGACAGGAGGAGGTGGTGCGTTAGCTCTTGTCTCAGTCTGTGACACTAAGCTCCACTGCCCACTATCACGAAATTCTAATCTTTCCTTCTGTGTTCCTGTCTCAGTATAATCTACACTCTGCTCCTAAGATGTCTGGGCTTTTTTATTATGTGATTACATCCCCCTCTGCATCACGAGTGTGGGTCTGTCTCTTCTCACTCATTGGCAAGCAAGCCTCACAGTGTGCTAAGAATCTATCTGACCTGGAGATGGGACACCTTCCTTGCTAGGGGTGGGGAATGCCATGGTAGGCCCTTCCTAGTTTTACTTAGCAGTTCCTTCTCCTCCTTTCCTCTTCTCCCTCCTCCCACTCACTATGTAGCTCTGGCTGGCCTGGAATTTATTATGTAGACCAAGATGGTCTGGAATTCACAGAGACCTGCCTGCCCCTGCCTCCTGAGTTTGGGGATTATTGTTTCCATTTCTCCCATCTTTTTCTGGTTTTCCATCTTTAATTTGCCTTCCATTGTTTTCTTTCCCTGCTGCATCTTTTCCACCTAATTCCTACCATGAGACTCATGGGACTTGGTGCGGAAGACATAGTCCATCCTGCACATTGCTGAAGGCACAATGGCCATCCATTGGCCAGGCTCACTGCACTCTGAATAGGAGGCCTGCCGTGTGTCTAATGCCACACATTTGCTGCTCCTTTTTTTTTTTTTTTTTTTTTTGGTTTTTCGAGACAGGGTTTCTCTGTGGCTTTGGAGCCTGTCCTGGAACTAGCTCTGTAGACCAGGCTGGTCTCGAACTCACAGAGATCCGCCTGCCTCTGCCTCCCAAGTGCTGGGATTAAAGGCGTGCTCCACCATCGCCCGGCTTTTGTTGCTCCTTTTAACCTTTATAATATCTTGCCTGCCCGGTGATTGCCATCATTACATGCATCACACACATAAGAAAGTGAGTCTCATGCAAGGTAACGGACTTACACAGCCAGTACCTGACACAGTTGAAGGCTAGCTCCACAGTTTCTAGTTTAGAGCAGAAGGCGTGCATGCTACTTACCAAGAGAAGCAGTCTGGATTTCTTGTGTATTTGATCTTTAGCTCATGTTGATTCGAACTGTCCAAATTTGAGGGGCTGTAGAGGCTTGTGAGTGGACACAGTCATCTCTGGGCACATGAACACCTGAGGGCCAACTCATAAATTTAGAAGGAAGGTCCCCGAAAGCTAAGCTATCCTTTTGCCTGTGTGCATTGTACTATTTCTTGGCTATATCCTAACAAGTTGCCATACACTGGGGCTTAAAACAGTAGGAAGTTAGCTTCTCACACACAGTTCTGAGGCTAGAAGTCTTAGGCAAAAAGCATTGGTTGGGTTGGTTTCCTCTGGATGCTTTGAGGGAGAAGCCATTTCCTACCTCTTTCCCAGCCTTTGGTTGCTCCAGACAATCTTAATCTTCCTTGACAGCCACCATGTCACCCCAGTCTGTCTCCACAGTGATATGGTGCACCCTCTGTGTGTCTCCAATCATCAAGGTCCTTCTCTAAATAAAGAAGCCAAACATTGGATTTAGGACGCATTTGGATTCAGTATTGTGGAGAGCATGGGCCTATGCGCTGTAAGGCTTTCCTCAGTTAGGATGTCCACACAAGATTGTCTTTCTAATATGCTTGGTTTATCCACACAAACCTTCCTTTTAGTATCATGCTAACATAAAAGCTAAGCAGAATCTCACCAGGTGGGGAACATTGTTTGGGTAGAATGCTGCTGCAGGGGAATCTTCTTTGGTGAGAAGGCTTAGGAAGCTTTCAGGCTCAATCCGTGTGTGTTGTGACTGTCTTCAGCTGTGGCATTGGGAGACTGGCACTGATGGAGGTCCAGGAGGTCCTTGAGAATGTAGGCCAATGGCTAACACTGACAGATGGGCCAATGTGGACCTAGGGACAGTTCGGGAAGTTCAACAGCCACCAAAGCCAGGGCTGTGCAGTCTCAACACAAAGGCTAGAGAAGCCACATCTCAGGAGCACTACAGAGCAATCCTAGAGACCTTTCCCAAAGTTCTAGTTATCCTTTCATTTTATTGGGCAGTAGCTTTGGGCTGTCACACTCATGGCTTGAGGCTGGTTCTCTAGCACCTTGGGGGTAGGTCATTAGCATATCAAGGCCTGTCCTAAGCCTAGCTCTTATCTGAGCTGCCCAGTGACCTGCCAGGGTATTGCTTCTGAGGCTTAGGTCTCATTTGATCTATTTAGTGGCAACCTCAGGCATCATGTTATTTCAAGTCACAGAAAATGGCTTTGAGTTACACAAATGGTTTTTCAAATGGTTTTAAAGTTATGTTCCTAACTAGTATGGTCTCATCTTTGATGTGACCTCCATCTGCTTTGTCCAAATAGTTGTTTATTGCATAATTATAATATAATGCCAAAATGAAACATTTGATATTGATGTAATGTTTGTATACATCTTTAGACCATTTTATCACATATCTAGATGTATATAACCACCAGTGATTCCATGACCTCGAAGACTCTCTTTGTGACATTCTCTTGATAGTTCTGTTTGCTTGTCTCTACTATCCCTAGCTCCTAGGAATCTGTGATCTGTTCTCCTTCTCTCTAATGGTGTAATTTCAAGATTGTTAAATAAAAAAAATACGTCTTGTGACATTAGACTAGTTTTTTTCATTAAGCACAGGATGCTCAGAATTATTTCAGAGCATCTATATCTATACCTATACCTATACCTATACCTATACCTATACCTATACCTATACCTATACCTATACCTATACCTATACTTCCTTCCTTTTTGTTGCGGGCACTGTTGTAGTTAAGACTTGAACATATCCTACTGCACGTACTGGCTTTGTGGGAGCCTAGGCAGTTTGGATGCTCACCTTACTAGACCTGGATGGAGGTCCTTGGACTTCCCACAGGGCAGGGAACCCTGATTGCTATTTGGGCTGACGAGGGAGGGGGACTTAATTGGGGGTGGGGGAGGGGAATGGGAAGCGGTGGCGGGGAAGGGACAGAAATCTTTAATAAATAAATAAATTAAAATAAAAAAAGACTTGAACATACATGTTTATAAGGAGCATGATCAACATGCATCTATTTTTCTCTTGTTTGGGTCTTGATGGATCTGGCTTCAGAATCTTGCCTCTCAGAAGAGTTTCGCTTTGCATTCATGGCCAGATTAGAGGTGTTGTTGATTGCTAAATTTGGTTCCCAGAAACGGGTGAATAAGTCTGTGGTATTTGAAAAGACAAATTAAAAAAAAAACAAAAAACAAAAACAAAAACCCAAACCTCTAAAGTTTCAAAAAATGGATAGTAATGAATATTCTGAAGAGGTAGAAAGGCAAAGTGTTTCGTATCTAATTTGGCAACTGTCCTTTCCCCTATTCTAGTGCTGATTGAGAAAGGGAAGGAGTAGGAAAACTGGATTGTGTATCAACTGAGGGAAGGAATACTGTCTTAATTATTTCTGTACTTCCTTCAGAGTGTAGGCTGAGAAGGTGCTTAGTAAATGTGTACTGAGTGGATTATCCCATGAGGGGCTAAACCTATGGGCCCCCAGGAAGAGGTGGAGGGGGAAAGTAAGTGTTATGTATCCTCTTCCTTCCCAAATACAACCTTTGATACTGGCCTCCTCACACCTGGACAAAGCTATTGATATTCCTTGGCTGAAGGTCTCCCTCATCCCATTTTTATACACGGATGTTCCTAGTTTGATGGATGGAGGAGGAGACAACAAGCAGGTATCATGGGTTTGACTCACATTTTGTAGTCTGAGCTCTGAAAGGTAGTATAATAGAGGACACAAGAGAGCAGAGCTAGGAATGTGGTCATTTGATTCTGGATCCCCCATTATTGTCTTTCCGACCTTGACCTGTGATCCATACCTTCTGTCCTTTCTTATCTATGCACATGGTATTAGGCGATTATTTATGTGCAGTTATTATGAAATATGAAACATACAGAAAGAACATAGATCTCAGTATGATAATATGAATTTTCACAAAGTGGCAGCCCACACTGAGAAACAGACATATCCCCCTCCCCATCTCCAGGGTTCCCTTCTTGCTGTGTCATAACTTATCCCACCTCCAGTAATGTGTCTCCCAATTTTTAATTTTGTTTTTACCTAGTTTTAAACTTATATGGATGAAAAATACCCAAATGCCTCTTCCTTCTTTTTGCTTACTAACATGTTTATGAGACTAACCTATGTTGTTGCTTTAGCTATACTTCATTAATTCTCTTTATTGAGTAGTAGCTCAATTGTGAACATACCAAAATTTAACATTTTGGTTGTTCAAGTTTTAGGCTTTCATAAAAATGAGTCTCTGAACTCATTTACTCCTTAAGCATTGGTTGCTGCTTAAGGTTTCTGGTGTACAGAGACAGGCATGTAAAAGTGGATTATGGCCAGAAACAACAAAGATCACCTCTCAGCTTTATGGAACATTTCCATAATTTTGATGAATACGTTTAATCTTGTGGACAGTGTCCAGCATTGCCAATGGCAGACAGGAGTCGATCCATGTTTAAAAAGACAATGAAGAGCAGATGAAGCTCGGGTGCTATGATGAACATAAACCTCTCCCTATTGCTTGTTCATTTATGTTCTCTCTGCTTCCCTTGGTAAAAACTCTCCACTGCTTTGCCCAGTTTTCAGGGTGGGCTGAGTCAGTTCACAGAATATGTGCTTGTGAGAACTGTCCCCTTCTGGACTTTGAGGACTTAGGAGAGGAAAACTAGGAAGCAAGCCTCCTCCAACCCACCGTGGCAAGGGGTGAGATGTGAACCTTAAGAGAGGGCTGCCATGTAGGGGACAGTCACGCAGGGCAGGTGGAGGATTTTTCTTTTTTTTTTTTTTTTTTTTTTTTTTTTTTTAAGTGTTATGGATTTCAGGGCAACAAAATATTTAACTTCTTTAGAAGAGAAACCAGGTAACTACAAAAACAACGCTTAACGACCTCTTAGGACGAAAGGAGACAAAGATCTCAAGTGCAAAGATTCACTTTATTCAATATCTTCCCCAAATATCAGCATGATAAAAGCCAGGGAAAGGGAGGGGGATGAGGTGGGCAGAGGGTTTGGAGTACTGCAACATCTGTAAGGTCAGCTGTGGAGACAGCTCTGAGACCTTAGGAGGGAAGATTGAGGATGGCCCTCGGGAGCAGGTGGTGGTGCGTCAGGACCTCTGGCTCTAACACTGGTTCTTGTTGAAGCTCGAGACGATGGTTGACCCCGTATGAACAGCCTCGCAGGTATACACGCTATGGCTGTCATACTCTGATTTGGACAACGTCAGGGTGCTGCTCATGCTGTAGGTGTTGTCTTTGCTGTCCTGCTCAGACAAACTGTTCACGGAGCCTTGCTTCTCACTGCCATCTACTTTCCACTTGACACTGATGTCTTTGGGGTAGAAGTTGTTCAGGAAGCACACGACTGAGGCGCTTCCAGTCTGTAACTGCTCGTTGGATGGTGGGAAGATGGAGACAGTTGGCTTAGCATCAGCCCCTGAGGAAGGAAACACACAGCATGTATGAAGCAACAGGGAAGGTTTCTTTTTGTGTGCATTGTATGTGGACAGTCACATTGTAGACAGACACACAGGAAAGCACATTTATTCTTCAGAATAGGAGAATGAGGCCAGTAATCTTGTTGGATTTGAGTTATTTCCTTGCTCCTGGCTACTTCTTTGGAAAGTTAATTGCATCTGACCCCTTGAAGCTATTCCCAGACTTCCTTCTATACCTGTCTTCCCTGAGATGGTTCCCCATCAGCTGCAGTGGTTCCATGCTTCAGAGAGAGAGAGAGAGAGAGAGAGAGAGAGAGAGAGAACAGGCCAGTTTATCTGACATCCCTGGTGCTTGGGAGTCTGAACAAACAAGTGCCTAAGGTAGGAGCAGAAGTTTGGCTTTAATTTTCTCCTGCCTCTTTCAAGAATATTCAGATTTCAACCATTCTATGGCTTCTTTTGGTGTGGCCAAACTAGAGACCCACCCTAAGGATGGGGCCTTGAGCCAGGGTCTGTGTTTGGGTGGATGTCTACCAACTCTCTCTCAGGTCTCACCAAGGCCTCCAGGTGAGACCTGGGCCCTGGTCTGAGGGCCTGAAACCACATGGGTGAATTTTTAGCCACACCAGAAGAGGTCAACTGTAATCTTGGCCACCTGCCTCAGAGAAACTGTCTGGCTTCATTTTTGACCTTCAGCAGCTGCCAGATGGCTTCTCGGAAATCCCCCTCTGTTGGGGATGCCAACCCTTAGGTGGCAGAGTAATAGTAAAAACACAAACCGAGAGCCCTTTTGCCAAGAAAAACAACAGAATTATTAGCAGCTTTGCTTCCCCTTCAACTAAACTGCAGTTTTAAAAGGAGTTGACATCATTTTAAAGTAATTAAAATTGGTTAATTAACTTAAATGACTCTAAAACAGTTTTAAGAGTTTCAAAAGATCCTTAAATAGTTGTGGTTCACTGCAGAAGGCTCAACCACAAAAACAAATTAGTAAACAATTCTAGATGTTATGGAATTAAAATAACCAGGTTAAACATTTTTCTATCACTGAATTAAAGTACTGGAAAATATGTTTATTCTAAATTTTTATTAGTCATATTTTTGTACAAAGAAAATTAGCCTACCTAACCAGCTAAAATTTGTGTCACAAATTTAACTTATTTTAACGAGTAATATGCCATATAGTTTTAATGAAATTTAATGGGATCTCAGTCAAAGTAGATTTATCATGACATATGAGTGTTAATTCAGTTTCCCTGGTACTGATTTTACCTGTAAAGAATTATATGCACTAAGATCTTAATATAACACGGGAAATTTTTCGGCCTTTTACAGTCCCTTAGTGGGAAAGTAAGGGAATGTAATGATAAATGCATTTTATTTCTGAAATCTCCAGTTAGTCACCTTTCCCCCACGTCAGTGAACTATCTATCACATCTGTATTCTCTTTCCATTAATGGCGTTGCTCTCATCACTGTGCCTCAGGAAAACGAACCGCACGGAGCGAAGGTCGCTACCGCGGATTCGTGTAGCCCTTAGCGGCATGGCCGCGAAGTCATTCAGTCATAAAGAGGCGGCAGCGGACCGGACCGTTTTTGGCGGTAGAAAAATATGATCAATAATAATAGTGGGGGAAAACAAAGGGCCATATATCTTGCAGAATCTTGGCCATTAAAAAAGCCTAACTTACTTTTTGATCATTTGGACAAAACTTTATTTCTACTATTATAATTTACATTCATGTAGAAATGAGACAAAAAAAGAACCATCTGCCAAAACCTTGTTCCTATAGTCTCTCATTTTCACAGTTTGTGACACATTTTAGACTCTAAGAATCACATTTCCTCTGATTATTCAGCAAGCCATCTTTTCTACCTGCCAAGCAGGCATACTTTTAAACATTTTACTGGTTTTTACTTCAGGGCATGGTACTGATTTTTGTAGTGACAAAAACTATGAGACAAAAGAGGGAAAGCAGCCTAAGGCCCCTCACTCAACTGCGCTATACCACATTTAATGTAAAACTCAACACAAACGAATTTACGTCTGTTCTCAGAGCTCCAAGTCCCCCTTTTATCTATAGTTTTTCCCCCTTGAGTCATTCAGCTTATCTCAGTGAGAAGCTTGGCTTCCACGTCCATGTTTAGAGCTGAACCGACTTTAGCTCTTGTCCATCCTGAAGTGTCCCCACTCCCCTCTCCCCAAATCTCCCACTTAAGCTTCTAGAAGTCAACACTTAGTTAGATCCCGATCTCAGACGGCAATAGACAATAACTACTTAAACTCCATCTAGTCTCTGGACAGTGACCACAGTATTAACTAACTTCTCCCCAATTAAAGCCTCTTTTTTCTTTGCCCCTGATCTCAATAGCTGATAAACAGAAAATCTGACATCGTATGCCATGCCAACTACGTTCCACTTTCTCAAGATCAACAGATTTTCTGCCGCTCAGCTAATTTCTGGAACTGACTTTAACTCCTAACACGAAGATTTTACACATAGAAGAAAGAAGAGAAAAATGCACTTACGTTTGATTTCCAGCTTGGTGCCGGCTCCGAACGTGAGCCACAGTGAGGACTCTGACATGTTCCCCTCAACAAAAACCTGCCCCTGAAGCCAGGCCAGCTAGATTGGCCAATTCAGAGGGAAAACCCTGCTCTTTCTTCTCCATTCCCCTCACAAAGCTGCTCTCACACACTTAGCGTGATTTCTTTGCTCAGCTGCCACACTGGCTATTTTCTGGGACTCTTCTATGGATGTATATGGGTCACCAGGAAGGACCCATTTAGCCAAAGTATCACAAACTAACAGAAATGACACAACAGAACTAAAATTCCACAACTAATTGAGCAAAAATCTACTTACGTTTGATTTCCAGCTTGGTCCCTCCGCCGAACGTGAATCACAGTGATTCACGTCAATGCCCCCCTCTGCCAAAATCTGCCTCTCAAGCCAGTCCAGTTAGGTTTGCCAGATTCAGAGAAATACTATTTCTTTCCCATCTCTTTCACAAATCCTACTTTTTCTCACAAATCTGACATGAAGTCAGTCTGTCTGTCTAGCTTCTACATTGACTGAATTCTGGTGCTGTTCTATTTAACTTTTGGGTTACCAAGAACAGTTCATTTAACCAAAAACATCACAACTTACACAAAAGACACAACGGGACTCAAAGTTCACAAACAGTTGAGCAAAAATGTACTTACGTTTGATTTCCAATTTGGTCCCTCCACCGAACGTGTTTCACAGTGACAGACTTTACCTTTCTCCCTCTACAAAAACCTCCCTGATGGACAAGTAAGCATCCCTCTTTCCCCAGTTTAATTATGTTGGTTTAGAAAGCCAACATTTAGTCACTAGCCAGCCTCCTGTGGAGCAATTTTCCCTCCTTAACACCTAATCTGAGAATGGAGTTTGTTACAATCCCCGAAATCCCATTAAAGAAAACACACAAAGAAGAACAGAGTAACCTGGTTAGACAGAGAAGAAGCAGTTGAGAAAAACACTTACGTTTGATTTCCAGCTTGGTCCCGGCTCCGAACGTGTATACACACTGATTCCCCTTCCCTTTCCCCCCATACAAAAACTGAGTATTGCCTTTTGACTACTGAGCAGGGCCTCGCCTGGAACTATCTGTTGTCTTAATTACTACACTGACACTTGCTCTTCAGAGAACATGCACAATCTATTCTCAGCTTTGCTTACAGAATTATTTACCTTTGCCCTGGAGAATGCCAGAATCGGTTTCTAGGTCAGATTTTGCACATTACTTTTAGACACAGAGACCATGAGACACAGACAACGAAGGAAAGAGAGTTTGGATTCTACTTACGTTTGATTTCCAGCTTGGTCCCGGCTCCGAACGTCCACCACAGTGGTAGTGCTTCATTGTCTGGCTGTACAAAAACCCTCCGCACCGAAGAGGAACAGAGCTGTAGGTCAGCTGCTAAAGCTTAACCCCTTCTCCAAGCATGCGTGGAAGCTCTCGGGCTTCTCTCAGAGAAATGCTTATTTTCATAGACTAGACTTAAATTTGTAGGAGATAATTTATTTTATTGTGTGTGTGTGTGTGTATATATATATATATATATATATATATATATATATATATATATATACTATTATACAGTATCTCTCTCTCTTTAGCAGCCTACCACACAGGACTGCTTATTATTCATTCAGTTAAAAATAAAGAAAAACAGGGGCTGGGGAGATGGCTCAGCAGATAACAGCACTTGCTGTTCTTCCGTAGGACCTTGGTTCCCAGCACCCATATATTAAGCAACTCACAACTGCCTGTAACTCCAGCTCCACGGAATCTGATACTAGCTTTTGGCCACTGTACCACAAACACATGGCACTCACACATAAATAAAATAATTAAAAAAGAAAAACCAAATAAAGAATAGCCATTTCTTTATAATGTTTCCAGGGGCGAGTGGGTATGGGGATTTCTGTGAATTATAAACTTGGTTATTAAGTTAGGGCTCAGTAGCATCTCTCAGTTAAAAATAATTAAGACTGACTTTCTATTTGAACTTCTTTGCTTTAATGCTATTTCATAAAAGGTACACTAGACGCACATATAATATAAATCAAGGTTCATATTTTGAATGCATTTTGGAATTGAGTTATGGGTGACAGATGAGGCGGCAGCAACCATCAGTAAAGGAGAAAAACTTTTACTCATGGATCGGTCTGTTGTTATAGGGCAGGTAGAACTCATGTGTCACCGAGATCAGCCAAGTTTACACTGCCTTCGAAGTTAGCGTCTCCATAGCAACCAATTAAAGACACTGAAGAACTTGCTTTGAGTACCACTTTTATTTACTACCGTCTTGTTTCTCTGGTAACCATCCATTCCCATACTCTTCCTATCACTCTAAACTCCTTATAGTTCTCCCATGGCCTCCTGCAATTTGAAAGCATCTTCTTTGCTTCTGAGCACTCTCCCTAGCATAGCTCAGAAACAGCTGTCCTTCAAGATGCAGCTCAAGAGACTCTATTAGTGAGACGGCTTTACAGACAGGTCATTAGGCTTATGGAACCGAATTGCTTTTTACTGCTGTTGGATTCTCTCTTCCCTACTAGATGGTAAGATGTTTGCTGTTGTATTAGTCAGATATTTGGGAGCTATGGTCTACTATATTTAATTGACAAGCACTCGTCAGACATTTGCAGAACAAATAAAATAACAGCAATTGAAAAGTTATTAATACAACCAGTGATAGTAATCTACAATATAGATGAAAGGTTCGTACTTACTACTACAACAGTCGACTTTCCTAGAGAAATTGCAACTGTAACCAGATTAGAGAGGCCAGGTTGTTTCTGGTACTGAGAGTTTTGCTAATCTGGAATGGCAGGTTCTACAGTGTGTTTCACTAGAAGCTGGAGAAAGAGAAGAGTCACATTGGAAGTAGAGGGAGAATAGAAATTGTCACTAGAGATCAAGTGTGTAAAATAGTTGATGAAGTCTGCCAACATGCAGCCTAAAGAGAGCGGAGAGTGATTTTCTCTGCAGTTACAGAAGAGATAGCAGCTTAAAGACGGACATTTGTTGAGAACTTATAAATTGCCAGGTGCCATATGTGGCTCATTATATTCAGATATCCATAAGCCTCTCTGAACTAGAAGTTGATATGGTCAGTCTTATGGCACTACAAGTCAGAGCTTGGACCTAGGTCTGCTGCTCATGTTCTTAGTGCTCTTACTGCAGGGTGGACACCAGTAACACAATCACCCCTGAGAAGCAGCTCACGTGTGAGAGAATGCCAGAGTGGAGGAAGGAAAACTCCTCAGGCCATCCTGGGGCGGGAAATGAGTGGCTAAGTGTCTAGATATCTATACAGATTGTATTGTCATTTAAAAGGTGAAAAAAAAACCCAAATACTAAATATCTATCAATAGGAGTTTGGTTAAGCTAATTTTGTCGATCACAATGAATACAAATCAGCCGATAAAAGGAAAAATAGGTTTTCTGGATATTTTTATGAAAATACGGGGCAGTGGATTCTATGTATGCTATGACACCATGACCCTTTCAAAATGCATCCCCAAGTACAGGCTTCTAGAAGGCTACACAAGCTGTGGTCAGCAGTTTCTCCTGGGTCTGCTTAGGAGAACTAACGACACATTCTATTCTCCTGTCTATTGTATATGTGCCTTTATAGTGCATGCTATTTGACTGTTTCAGTCTCTCATTTTATAACAGTTCATTTTCTACATTCATTTTATAGTTATCAGAAACAGTGAAGACTGTGCCGGTGTGTGTGTGGGAATGTAAATTCTGAGATTGCCTTTTTTCTTTTTCTCAATTAATTTTTAAAAATATCTTTTAAACGGAGTTCAAAAATGGTAAGAGCCTTTCTAGTTCTGTGTAGGAGATTTTTTTTTTTTTTACCAAATATAGAATTGGAGACTGTAACTTGGGAATATATTAGATGAGCTGGCAGTAGAGGAGACACAGTTCTGTGGAGACAAGATTCGAACAGTACAGGGTTGCAGCAACAGATAATCTTTATGAAGCTGTGTTTGACCACACAGTGGTAACTGATGGGTATGTGGCTGGGATCTCTGTTCTAGCAAAAATGGATTGCTGAGAAGTGGTTGAAATGCTTAATATGGATTATTTGCAGGCAGCGAATGTCTCAGGCGCATTTACGAGGCTCTGTCGGGATCTGTGATTCTATAAAGTCTCCATGTTGGGTGTTAGTTGATCTATCGAGAAAAGGCTAAGTATTCCTAAGACAACCTAGGTGGTTCCTGGAACCTAGGTGGTTCCTGGACTTAATGCATGAGAATATGGGAACTGAATTCTGGGGGAGTCTTCCAATAAACTCATCCTTAATGCTGCTTCCCACTTCACCTTCAGGACAGCCAAAAAAATAAACAACAACAACGACGAAGACAGCAACAACAACAAAACCCCTCTCAGAATAATTTTGAACCCGTTTGTGGAAAGCAAGGGAGCAGAAAGGGGAGAAGGGAAGGGAGCCAGCAAGCACAAAACCACATCTATAAATTATCCTAAACACAGTTTACAAGCTATGTCGGCGACACTCCTCAGATATAACAATTCCAGAAACTTGTTTTGTTTTTGCTGTTATAATTTCCCCACCCTTAATCAATCTTTTAAGGGAGGTTCTTTTCATATTAGTAACACAGAAGATTACACAACATGTCAGAAACAAACAGTTTTGTTCTCTGCAAGTTTGAGGGGGTGTTGGCTTCCCTACCTGGCTCGGAATATCCGTCCTGAAGTCTCTGGTTCACTATTTCCTTTTAAGTTTACCAGTCATGATAGAGTCCTAGATAGGCAATTCTTCATGTTCCAGATGGACTTGGCTTTGGATAGTAAATTCACAGCATACGAGGCGAACTGGTCCCCTTGGCCAGGAATGAGGGAGACAAAAGAGGTCACTTGAGAATGAGGAGCCGTCTGTGCCTGTCCCTGGAGAAAGGCATGTGGGCACACATCAAGTCTTTTCCTGCCATGCGCATGTATGCTTGCCATCAACATGACCCAAAACTCTGGTCTCAGTCTGGACAATGCAGATGTGTCTTTTCTTTTCAGAAGTCCTACAGAATGGCTACAGCCATTTTACTTCTCATGAGAGAGAAAACAGCAACCGGGGCAGGGTTTGCTAACCTCAGAGGGGCTAGGCCACTGAAATTTACATATTTGTTGCTGTGGGTTTCAGCTCATTTTGTAGGTGGGATAAGCTGAACTCTGAGCTTTCTGCCTTCCCCCATTGTCTGCCACTGGCATACTGTGTGTGGTTGTTTTTGCTATTCTAGTGTTTTTTTTTTTTAAATTCTTTTTTAAATGTTAGCATTTAATTAGCCTCCCTAGGTGGCTTCAAGCCACCAGGACACATGTACCTTCAACACCCTTTATCTTCTCTTCAGCGCTTCTGCAGAATAATTTGGCTTTCACCATGACAGGCTGCTTAGGGAGTTTACCCTTCCCCAGAACTTTGCAGTAGCCTGATTACACAGTGTTAACCATGGGAGCAACTCCAGTCTTGTTCTTTGCAGCTTTGACCTGTGTCTGTTCACTGACCAGTGTCCACAAGTTATCCAGGGCGACAGTCAGGCAGAAGCTCTGGTTCCTCTTTAAGTGGTAATGCTTCGCACCAACTTTCCCAAGGTAACCTGGATGATATTTGTCGAAGTTGACCCTGTAGTGATGCAATGTAACCAGCCTCCTGGATGCCTGTCATGTTTACTGATGCGGCAGCGGTCGTGGCTCACGTGGTCCCGAATTTTCCCGGTCTTCCTCAGTCTGGATGGTGTGACGGTGGCAGAAAGGAAAGAGGGAGGCCTTGTCGTTCTAGTTTTGCTCCCAAGGTCATGTGACTTGGCATATATGTGTGTTATGGTTGGATGGCTTCCTTTGTCTTGATCATTGAGGAGGAAGGTGGTGAGCTAGCCGATTTGTAGGTGCTGTGTCTCCTCCACAAACTTGTAAGGTTATTTGTGCTAACAAGAAGACAAGATCTGTACATAAACTTATTAGGCCAACTAATATTTCCAGGGGAAAGCAAGCAGAAGTGACTAGAAATGAAAGCCTAACCACACCAAGCCACTCCCATGAGGGCAGTGGAAACAGCCAGGGGATCACTTTTTTTTTTTTTAATTTTATTTATTTATTTATTAAAGATTTCTGCCTCCAACCCGCCACCACCTCCCATTTCCTTCCCCCTCCCCCAGTGAAGTCCCCCT
>NW_026068134.1:139560-141230 GCF_014885135.2 Alexandromys fortis | reverse complement strand
AAGTCCCCCTCCCTCGTCAGCCCAAAGAACAATCAGGGTTCCCTGCCCTGTGGGAAGTCCAAGGACCACCCACCTCCATTCAGGTCTAGTAAGGTGAGCATCCAAGTTGCCTAGGCTCCCACAAAGCCAGTACGTGCAGTAGGATCAAAAACCCATAGCCATTGTTCTTGAGTTCTCAGTAGTCCTCATTGTCCGCTATGTTCAGTGAGTCCGGTTTTATCCCAGGCTTTTTCAGTCCCAGGCCAACTGGCCTTGGTGAGTTCCCGATAGAACAACCTAGATGCCCTTCAATGGAAGAATGGATGAAGAAAGTATGGAATATATACATATTAGAGTACTACTCAGCAGTAAAAAACAAGGACTTCTTGAAGTCTGAATGCAAATGGATGGAAATAGAAAACACTATCCTGAGTGAGGTAAGCCAGACCCAAAAAGAGGAACATGGGATGTACTCACTCATAATTGGTTTCTAGCCATAAATAAAGGACATTGAGCCTATAATTAGTGATCCTAGAGAAGCTAAATAAGAAGGAGAACCCAAAGAAAAATATATAGGCATCCTTCTGAATATTAACCTTCACCAGGCAATGAAAGGAGTCAGAGACAGAGACCCACATTGGAGCACCGGACAGAAATCTCAAGATCCAAATCAGGAGCAGAAGGAGAGAGAGCACGAGCAAGGAACTCAGGACCGCGAGGGGTGCACCCACACACTGAGACAATGGGGATCACTTTTGTTCATATGCATGCTCTGTAGAAACGGCGGGGTGGTCAAGGGTTGGACACACGATGAAAACTGAAGAAATTGAAGGAGAGTATAGAGATTGGCTGAGGTCTATGGAAACCACCAGGCAATGACTATAAGTTCCCCTTCTAGCCATGTACCTACATGCACAGTCCCCAGAACTGCTACTGAACACCCAGGACTGCTACTGAAGCCTTTGGCTTCATTTACCTTTCTGCCTCTTAGCACCAAGGTAAGCTGGAGAAAGTCTCAAGGAGGGAAGGGAGACTTGTACCATCTAGCTTGGTGTTGCTGTGCCAGAAACGCATTCTGGAAGGTCTAAGCTCGGTTGGGGCAATACATACCACAGATAGGTTCTACAGGTTTGAACTGGAATTTCAAATTACATCTCCCTCATCAATACAGTTGGATACATGAAATATCACAAGGAAGGAAAGAAATACAGACTGATATGTGAAAAGTTTTTGCAGCCAGATAAACCTCTCTGATGAAGCAATAATCAATATCAGACCAAATCAAACTGAATTAGAAAAAGCCAGGTTTAATGGATGCCAACGACCCCTGGGTGGCCTTCCAGGCCATCGGAGAGGAGAAGGGGAAGGAAAACCAAGAAACTACATGTTTGTTCTCTGGGGAGCAGTTTAAATACCCTGTGGGAGTGGTCTTGAGCATCTCTGGGGAGAGGTCACCATTTGGAGGGCTTTCTTGGAGGTAAAGTCTGGACTGAAGCAACTCCCAGGGAAGGTGGCTTGGAATGGAACTTTATACCCAAACAATATGATCTTTAAAAATTGAGTGCAATTTTAAAAATTACACTTTGCTGTTTTGCTTGTTTCTGTTAATTGTTATGGTCATTTTCTGTAGTTTTTATTTTTCATTTTCTTTCTTCCTCCTTCTTTCCTTCCTTCCGTCTTTCCTTCCTTCC
>NW_026068134.1:132329-133512 GCF_014885135.2 Alexandromys fortis | reverse complement strand
CCTTCCTTCCTTCTTTCCTTCCTTCCTTCCTTCCTTCCTTCCTTCCTTCCTTCCTTCCTTTCTTTTCTTCTCCCTCCCCCCCTTTTTTCTTGAGACAGGGTTTCTCTGTGTAGCTTTGCTCCCTGTACTGGAACTAGTTCTTGAAGACCAGGCTAACCTTGAACTCAACAGAGATCCTCCTGCCTCTGCCTCCCAAGTGTTGGCATGCACCACCACTGCACAGCATTATTTTTCATTTTATGTATATATATTTATTTTTCATTTTTTAATCTTAACTCTTGCATTCTTAATGCATAGTGGCCTTGCTTTAATTTGTGTATTGCTCAGTTAGGTTTTAGGATTATTCTGTCTGCTTTGCCACTCAGTCTATTATTGTCATTCTCTGTTATTTTTTCCCCTGCCATGACTCATATATGTTCCTTCTCATTCCTTCCTTTTCCTCTTCTTCCATTTTCTTTTCCTCCTCTCTTATATATGTGTTAAGCATAACTTTCCATAGCTTAACAAACTTCAGAAGTTGTGGACCCTAACAGTACCTCAAATTTCCCCTCCTAGGAACTTTTCCCATCTTGAATTTTTTATAAAAGTTCATCTAGTATTAATTCCTACCCTCACCCACACTCCCTCTTCCTCCCTATTGATGTTAAAAACTAAAATCCTTTTATACCTCTCGGGGTCTGGCTTCAGCTAGGACCATAAATTATTTCTCTGGACCAGACCCCAATAAAAACTATCTCTCTGGACCAGTGTGGAGGCGTGGGGATAAAGACACAACTCACATGGCCTTATTGGGAGGGAGATTCTCTATGATCCCTCATGAAATCATGACTTCACGTGTTGAAGAATTCTTCCTCCTTTATTCTCCAAACAGCCTTATATATCAAAAAATAATTAGTATTTTGTTTCCTAGGTAACCAGGTGAATGGCTTTTAGTTACATCCACCTCTTCCTGAGTCTCTTCTGTCATGTCTTCCTGTTCTGTATGCTAGCGCTGTCACATAGGCTAAATTAGCATTTCTTTTCAGGCATCCTCCAAATTACAAAAAAAAAAAAAAAAAAGCAGAGCAACATCCTGACCTTTTGTTAGGACAGACTGTCTGGAAGGTTACGTGACCACCTCAGGTGGGGAACTGTGGCTTCATAGTCTGGCCTTCCATACTGTATAAAAATATGGGCCTAGGCC
>NW_026068134.1:99731-126509 GCF_014885135.2 Alexandromys fortis | reverse complement strand
CTCTTAATATCCTTTTTATTGAAGTGAAAGAGGGCACTGTTAATTGGATAGTATGATATTTGCATGCTACTGGGCACATTCAGAAGCTGTGGCTGCTTCTGTAGTTATTACCCTCTGGAAGCATTGCAGAGGTCACAGAAGACATCCTGAACTCTTAGCTTGAGGATATAACATCTGAACTATGCACCTCAACTCTACCACAACCCGCCCCATGGTAACTACTTCAACAAAATGAGTACATCTGTTAACAAATTTCAAGCAATGAAATTACCCCAGATGTGCAGTTTCCAAAGAAGTAGTGAAAAGTCATAAAGAACAGCAACATAACTCACCTCCGAATGCCTAATCCTACAATAATGTCCTCCAACGTGAATGAAGCAGATGTAGCTCAAACAGAACTCAAAAGAATGGTTAGAAACATGATAAAAAAATCAAAGAAGAATATAAACTCTCAAATAAGAAGAAAGACAAACATCTGAATAAAACAAGGAAATTGGTGCAAGGTATGAAAGAATTCAACAAAGAGATAACAAATGAACACAGATACTGGAAATCAAAATTGTAATAAGTCAATTCAAAACTCCATGGAGTGTATCAAGTATAGGACATCTGAGCTTGAAGACAAGGTATCTAAGAACATTCCATGGACGAGCATAAGTTAATAAGAAGGTGTCAGTAGGATACTTTTAAACCCTCATGTAGTATGAGCAGATCAAATCTCAAGCATCAAATATGCAGGATAAAAAAGGCGTGCTAAAATCTGCAAGAGAGAAGCACATGCCATACACAATAGCCCATCAGAAGAACCATAGATTCCTCAACAGAAACCTTAGAACCCTGGAGAGCGGGTGATGATGAATTTCAAGAAAGACCACAGCTGCCAACTTAGACTACTATACTCAGCAAAAATACCTGTTATAATTGATGGAAAAAGAAGACACTTCCCGTGATAAAATCAGGCTAATGGAATTAAGACTGTTAAGCCAGTTCTACAGAGGATATTGGAACGAATTATTTAGACTTGAAAAACTCATAAATACATCCAGAGGCTACAGGAAAAAACAAGGAATGTTAGAGCAATAGTTAAATGAACAAAGATCAGGAAAACATTATAAAATCAGCAAAATGATAGAAATTAATATATTTTCTCAATATGAATCTCACCGTCTCAACTTCCTAAACAAAAGGTTGAATTAAAAGGGCAGAATCCATTCATTTGATGCCTCAAGGAACCGCACATTATCAGCAAGAGTAGATACCACCTTCAGTAAAAGGATGGAGAAAAGTATTCCAAGCAAGTGGAGTTAGAGGATAAGCAGGATTACCATTCTCATACCTGACAAAGTAGACTTCATTTGAGCACTAGTCAGAGGAGATCAAGAAGGTTGCTTTGTTTTCTAAGGGAGAAATCAGCTAAGAGGACACTACTATGCTGAAGAGATAGGCACCAATGCTGGGGGACCTGAATTTATATAAAAAACCCTAGTAAACATCAAATCACATGTTAATCCCAACACAAGAGTAGAGACTGATTTCAATACTCCAGTTCCTCCAATAGGCAGGTCATAATGACAAAAGCAGAGAAACAGCTGAGTTAAATGATGTCAATGGTTGAATGGACTCAACCAAGGACTACAGAACTGAGGCCTGCAAGCACAGGGGAGTTCTTTTAAAACTCCCATTTTTTGGGGGGTTATGGTCACTGCTTGCTTGCAGTAATACACTTGTAGCACTGTTCCTTCATTTGCATGTACTATACATACAGCTCCATCTCCAAACAACACACTTGGAACCTCAGAACTCTTTTTATGGCCTTGCTACTGAGAGAGTCAGTGGGGTTGGTTCTCTATTTTGATCAGTACATTGGGTTATATAAGCATTTCTCTGCTGCACATATCCCCCCTTAATACATCTGATGTTAGTCACGCACACGTCCAGGTATACATGGGCATATGATGATAGGTAGAGGAAATTTATACCATTGTCCAGAGATGGGGGTATGTATAGCCCAGTTCCTTTGATGTGCAGAAGCCTTTTAAATTTCATGCAATCTCATTTGTAAATCCTTGGCTTCATTTCCCGAGCTATTTGAATCCTTTTCAGAAAGTCTTTGCCTATCTTAAGTATTTTTCCCAAGCAATTTCAGATTCTCAGGCATTACATTGAGGTCTTTGATTTACTTTGAATAGATACTTTTGTACAAGGTACAAAAGGATCTAGCTCCATTATTTTATATTTGGATATCCAATTTCACCCTATTTCTCTTTCTTGGTCTCCTGCCCTCCGCCTCTGCTTGTACTTATTCATTTTCAGTATTCTGCTTTCCACTTTTATATTGCATATCACCGTTCTTTACCCCTCACATCTTCTTTTAAAGCACTTTTTTAAAATTTATTATGAGTCGTGACCTCTAGGTTTCTTTCTGACCTCAACCTAAACTCCCACATAAACACACACACACACACACACACACACACACACACAAATTAGAAGCTAGATCTGCACATGAAGGAGAATGTTTTCCCACTTCTGTTTGTTTCCATATTTTATTATTTATATGAGTAAGGATCCATTGTGCCTATATATATTTTATTATTTATTCATCAGTTGATGGACATCAGGTTGATATTATTTCTTAGATTTTGTGTATAGAACTCAATAAACATGATGTATAAGAACCTCTAGTAGGATATACAGTCCTTTAGTTCTATGTTCAGGAGTGATATAAATGGGTCTCTTGGTAGTTCTAAGGTTTAACTTTTTGAGAAAACTTATTTCTATGGTGGCCATGCCAACTTACATTCCCACCAGCAGTGAATTAAGGACCCTTTCTCTACCCTCTCGTCAGTGTTTGTTGTCAATTGTTTCCTTAATGATAGCCATATTGACTAGAATGAGATATACTATAATTTTAGATTTGGTTTGCATTTTCCTGATGATAAATTAAAATATTTTGACCATTTGTATTTCTTTATTCGGATATTTATATCTCATTTATCGACTGGCAGTTTTGCACTTTTGGTGCCTATATTTTGCAATTCTTTACATGTTCTAGGTGTCATTCCCTTATTAAAGGATAATTGGCAAAGATTTTCTTTCATTCTGTAGAAGGATTGCCATTATGTTCCTGGGCAGAAGCCTTCTAGTTTTATGTAATCTCACTTCTCAGTTCTTGAGGATATTTCCTGTGTTAAGGAGGTTCTATTAGGAAAGCTATGCCTATACTTACACTTTTTTCCTATGCAGTTGCAGTTTTCAGATTTTAAATCAAGGCCTTTGATCCAACTTTGAATTAATTTTTGTGCAGGATGACAGATATGGATCTAATGGAGTTCTTGTGGCTGTCCAATTTGCAGCTATTTTCTCTTGTGCACGGTTGTTTTTACATCTCTCTCAAAAAAATGATATGTCCACAGAAGTGTAGGCTTGTTTCTGGGCCCTGTTACAGCTCATTGTTCTACATGTCTTCGTTTGTGGAAGCACCTTGCTGTCTTCCTAGCTATGGCTCTGTGATGCAGTCTGAGGTCAGGTGATGTGATGGCTCTGGCAAGATTCTTCCTGCTTAGGACTGCTCTGTCTACTCATGGTCTTTTGTGTTTCCATATAAGTTTAGTATTTTTCCAGTTCTGTAAAGAATGTCATTGGATAAAAAAAGCCGTAGATAGCTTTTGTTGGTATAACATTTCACCGCTTTATTTCTGCCAGTCCAGAAACATAGGTTCCTCTTGTGAAATTTATCCTTGCCTGTGCTTCTGTGATGTGGGGTGTCATTCTTCCTTCTTTGTACAGTACTTTTAAAGCTATCTCCTGTAGTGTCAACATGACGGTCATGAACTCAGATTTTGCTTGTTTCATACTTTATTTAGTTGTCAATTTTAAAAGTGTAGCATTCATAGCTATATCAGTCTTGGTTGGCTGCTATTTGCATTCAGGGCTTGAAAAATATCATTTCAGGATTTCTTGGCTTTTAAAGTTGCTGATGAGAGATTTGACGGATTCTGGCATTTGTGTCATGTGGATGAGTTGGTGTTTTCCCCTACAGTTCCTAATGTTTGTTCTTTGCTTAGTATTTTTATTTCATCATCATCATCATCATCATCATCATCATCATCATCATCATCATCATCATTTTGAGATAGGGTTTCTCTTTGTAGCCCCAGCAGTCCTGTAACCCCTGCTTTGTAGACCAGTCTGGCCTTGAACTCAGAGAGATCTCTCTGCCTTTGCCTTCCAAGTGCTGGAGTTAGATTTCCTGATCATAGTGTGGTGTGAAGCTGTTTTCTTCTTTGATGTTTGTTTAGAGTTCTGAATTTCGTTTGCATTTCAATGTCTGCTTCTTTTTCTATACTTGGGAAAAAGAAAAGACAGAAAAAAAAAAGATTTGCCAACAATGAAAAAGTTTAAAACCAAAAAACTAGAAGAAAAAAAAATTTGTGTGCATATGTAAAAACACGGGTAAACAAGAAAGAGAGAAGGAAAAAGAAACTGATAAAATAACTATACTAAACTTTAAAAATGCATGAACAAAATTAGATGATTGTATGAAGAGGAGTAACAAAAATATAAAAACAAATATAATATAGTAAAAATTCTGCTGAGTGGAGCGGGGTGGGGGGGAGGAAGAACCCCATGGAATAAACAATAGGGAGGAAGAAAGTAGGGGTGTATTGGAGCAGCTTCCTCTAAAAAGCTTACTCAGGGGTGGAGGAGGTCAGACGTTGTGGGCTCCATCTTCCGGTTAAGTTTTTGCTGAGTCTGCATTGCTTAAGTGCCTGATCTGTACCGAGGGGTTTCCTTGTTGCTGACTAGTGGCTTCTGCTGGCTACACTGAGCTTTGCAGTCTGTATTTCGCCCTCTCGAGACCTACTTGGGGTTTCTATCCCTGACTGATCCTGATGCCAGAGGAATCTCACTAGAACTTGCACCCGGACTTCAGAATGTGAGAGTTGTGCGCGTGTCTTAGGGTAGGACTGCTCTGCTGCGCTTAGCTCTCCTTTCAGAAGCAGCTTTTGCTTCCGTTCCTCCTCTAGAGAAGTGTAAGCGGGAGCAGTATTTAGCTGCTTTTCCTACCACACTTATCTTTACCCGCTCTTCTTTTCAAGTACCCTTTCACTTTCTTAATGAACTTCTGAAAGTCTTCCTCTATTACTCTCTTTGGGAAAAAGCCCATTTTTGTCTCCTGACTCACCTTGCTCAGATCACACAGAGGCAGTCTTCTGCTTTACTCACGTGAATTAAAGTTCCCCCCTCCGCCCCCTGCGCCCCATGGGAAGAACCTGCACCTTACATTGAACATTCTACAGAGGCCAAGTCACTGACTAGAGAGCCTCAGTGATTGCGGAGCCCTGGAAATGATGCAGATCCAGAGCCAAGTTATCTGGGGTTGTCTTTAGCCCCCTCAAGTGGCCATTTACTGACACTTACGGCCATTTACGGACACCTGAGGCCATTTACTGCCCTCTGCGTGACCTCACATCTTTGTGAATATTAGGTAAATACTTTGGAATATATAAACAGATTCCGACGCATCCTCCAGCTTGAGTTGTTGGATGAACAGCGTCCACCAAGTCAAAAGGTAAAAATGTCACTAGATAGCGTCTGAGACCTGGAGCAGAGGTTTTCCCCCATTTTGCTCTATCTAACCTGCCTTCTTGTGCCCATCAATATATATACACGAAAAGTATCATGCAGCCCCCTTTGTTCTGTTACTATAAAACCTCTGAAAATTTTACCTTGTTGGAATTTGGGGTAACGAAAATCAAGGAAACTGGAGAGGGGTCATGGGAGGTATAAAGGAAAAAGGATGTTTAGGTAGTGAGGACACATTTGATAGGAAGTGGGACCGTAGTACAGAGATATGGGAAAGAGGAGAATATGAGGGAGAGGGCCAATCAAAACTGAGAATATATGAAAGCCATAAGGAAGCCTACTACTTCATAAGCTAATTAACATACAATTAATAAAAAGAAGTTGGTGTGAGGTTCTGTGCCTGGGCAGATAAAGCTGTTTCCAGAAGCCATAGTTTATTAAAAATATTTTATTTATGTTTTTAGTCATTGAGGTCCCTAAAATCTCCCAAACAATATAGACAATTATCATAGCTAATTACTAGACAGCAAGACCCTATTGCTGAATACACCACACACTTTGGTTATAGGACATAGTGAAATCAAGCCAGAACTGAGATGAAGGCTTCTTTCTGCTGCATAGGTTACATAGAGCCAGAAGATGCTATGCAGCCTTCGGGGTGAGGAAACTCATCAGCAGCTGTATTCATCTGTAGATCCTGTGCTCTGTGTCACCTATCCCCTTTGTAGGTAGGATATCCCACTGGAGCAATAGTGGTACAGCTACTATGGGGGTAACCAACCATCTTTGGCTTAAATTTGAGGCCTACTCCATAGGATTCTCTCCTGCTCCTGTATCCCGGTTAAAGGCCTATGGTGGTTGTGGTGGTTGTGTGGGGTGTCAAAGGTTCTGGTGGGAAACTTACTTTTTTTTTTCTAAATAGACATGATATGCCTATTGAATTGCCTTATATAAATAATTAATAATTAGGTTTAATTACTGAAGATTAAGAGAGCTGCAGAGTGCTAGGACTGCTGGTGCTTAAAGCCCAGAGCAATAGTACTTCAACCTGAGAACTTTGAGCCACACCTTTAGCTATTTAGAAAGGACTTATTTCAATTGCGAGTAGATGTATGGGCTTGTGTGTGGGTATATGCATGTAAGCACAGTGCCCGAGGAGGCCAGAAGAGAGGTTCAGATCTCTTGGAGGTGAAGGCGCAGGCTGTGGTTGGATATGTTGGATGTGGATGCTTGGAACTGAACTCATCTTCTGCAAGAGCAAGAAACGCTCTTAACCACTGACCCATCTGTTCAGGCCCATGCTGCTGGGTTTTAAATCCTGGAACATTTGACCTCTAGCTCATGGGGCTTGGCGTTGTAAGCCTCTGAGTCTTCAGCCCAGCAGTTAAGCTTCTAGAGCTCCAGCGCCTGGGAAGAGAGTCCAGGGAGAGCTTTACTGCCCTATCTGGGTAGAACAGAAGAACCACGACCAGCCATTTGATAACAGTAAAGGGAGGGGAAATGTTAATTTGTAAAGTTGGGGTTAATTATGAAATTTGTTTATGTCAGTCTATGGCGGTAACGTTGTCTAGATATTAAAAAAATGAAAGTAAATGAAAGGCAACAATTTCACCATGCTACCAAATAACTCATCCCCTGCTCAAGTCAAATGGAGAAGCTGTGTCAGCAGATGGCAGTGTTGTATAAGAAATGAGCCTACAGGGGCCCAGTCATGGCTCACTGAGCTATGAACGAGAGCAGTGATCTGAATCTTCTTTAGTGGGTTTGAATTCTGCTGTTTTTAGAAAACATCCTCTCACTCTCCCCCTCCTTCACTTCCTCCTTTCCTTCCTCTTTCCTTCTCCACTCTCTACACACACACACACTCGATGCATTTATGTAGGTATATAGGTACATATATGTTTAAATGCACACACATATACACACACTAGTATCTATGTAGATATATAGGTACATATATGCACATATATACATATATAAGCACACACAAGACTCGAGTATCTAGGTATCTAGGTACATACACATACATATTATACATACATACATGTATAAGCGCACACACAGATACGAGTACCTATGTAGGTATACAGGTACATGTATATGCTTCCTACCTATCTGAACTCTTTGTTTTGGTGCTCTTCAGACCGTTCCTAGTAGGCACGAATAGTGGTAGCACGGAGAAGCAGTGATGAGAATTATCTCAGTCCTACTCTCACTACCTACTACGTTACTACATTCAGGGTGCAGAAGCCCTGCCAGCAGATGGCAGTGTTATATAAGCAATGAGCCTACAGAGGTCTAGTCACGGCTCACTGAGCTGGACTATTAACAAAATCAGTGATCTGAATCTGCTCAGGTCCCCACCCCCCATAATGGGTCTAGACTGCTGTTTTTAGAAAATCAACCTCTCCTCTCTTTTCTCCCCTTCCCCTCCGTGTGTCAGTGACTCTTTCACACACACATGAATGAATATCATGTACATGCTTCCTATGTAGCAGAACATTTATTTATTTTTATTTTATTTATTTATTTACTTTTCAGACTTTATTTCTAAAATGTATAGACAGTTTTGACACAGAAAACAGTGATAAAAACCACAGTCAACAGGACCAGCTACCAGGCTTTTAATTATGGCATCGAACTTGAAAATAAACAAACCTCCTTCAACAAATCAACAATAGGCAATGTTTCATAGATGGTATTTGTTTCACTATACTGCTGCTTTGAGCATATGTTATTTGAAATAGCTCTGTGGAGTTTAAGTAACTGTGGAATTAGATGCATGAAAAATGATACAGAGAACAGACCTTGTAATCTGGCCAGTGTATGGTAGGGTCTTCTTTTGTGTGGTTGCAAATCAATTATTTATGCTTTCTGAGCCCCTGGTTTGAATGTGTATATCAAAAATGAGGGGGCTCAGTTGATAAAGGCACCTGTCACTAAGCCTGATGACCTGAGTTCCATCTCCAGGATTCACATAATGGAAGGAGAGAACTCATTTAACTTGTTCTTTGACTTCTCCCAATGTGCTATGGCGTGCCTTACCCAACTCATGTGTTGACAGAAGCCAGTAGTTAATTTCCCAACTGTCCTGACTCCTGAAGTAATCACACAGAATCTGTTAATTGTAATACTGTTTGGTCAATAGATAAGTATATTTCTGGTTAACTCTTATATCTTAAATTAACCCATTTCTGTTAATCTGTTTATCACCATGTGGCTGTGGCTTGCTGGCATGATTCTGGTGGGCTCCAGCAGTGGCATCTGTCTTCTGTAGGTGTCTTCTACATGGCTTCTTGCTGACTCTGCCTTCTTTCTCCCAGCATTCAGTTTAGTTTTTCTGCCAATCTCTGCTCTGCCCTATCACAGGCCAGTTGCTGTGGGAAGGTTTACAGCTAGTAATTATCCACCTACTGGGGCATGGCCTAATTCACTATTTACCTGGATGCTGAAGCACGTCCGGCCCTTCTCTCTCATTCCCCTGGCTCCTTGCCCTGTTGGCTGCTCCTTTGGATTGTGTGATTCAGCCGGTCAAACGGAGAATTCTGATTTGTAAGTTTATCCCTTAATAAACGCCTATCTATTTCTTATTTCTGAGCTAGTGTGGGATTTCTTTTAAGCGTCTGATCACCATAACTCCAGGTACAACTGGCACCCACGTGGATTTAAACTCCGTGCCTCTGGGCAGATAGCCAACCTGCTTCACAGGCCAGAATCCCTGTCAAAATTCCTGCCACAGCAGAGTTTGCAGTGCTTAAGCAGTGAGGCGAAAATCACAGACAGCTGTGTTGTTTACCAACTCCTGCAAACCCTACCCCTGGGGAGATTCTTTGTGCAGGAGTCTGTGGCTTCTGGGTTTCTGTTCTCTGGGCCTGGACTCTGGGTTCTCTTGCTCTGTGTATGGAATTGGTTTAATTCTGTTGAGCGACTCATATTTCCCCAGTTTTTAGCAAGGCGGACTTTAGCACAGGGCCTGCCTTGGCACCATTGCATTGGCTCTAGTAGCGATTTGGAAACAGCGCCATCTGCTGGTTTAAACGTAACATGGCAGATTTTGTTTCTAATGGAACTTTTATTGCCTTCTTTGCTACCACAATGGAAGGTATTACACGAGGCCTATACGACTATGGAGGTACCTCAATTTACTGGTTACTAGGTTTCAGTTTTCTTCTCCATATTTTATCATTAAGGAAGTATATGGCACCAGTTGACAGGATTAATATCATAAAAATCAGAGGTTATCTGAATAAGTAGATATTATGATAGGAAAAATTGACTCCATATCTAAGGGTACTAGGAAGTTACCTAAAAGGGTTCATACTGTTGAATTTGATATTCAGAAGTTATCACAAAATTTGATAAGTTAAAAGACAGAATGTGCCTCCAAGATGGCAATCTACATGATATCCAAGAAAAGTTTAAGGAGGAGATGTTATCTTTAAAAGGGGAATGTTAAAACCTTGGACTCACAGTGCAGAATGAGGACCAGAAAATTGATACCTTAGTGAAATCACTAGAAACATATGCAGGTCAAGAGAGTCAGGCTTTACAAAAGACAACAATAAAAAGATTTGAAATGATAGAGGAAATTATTGGAGCTGGTGAACAGGAAAAGAAGGCACAAGAACAGGATACAACATCACCACTGGCTGTCAGAACTGGTTTACCCAGGGTTTTAGTGTCCTACCCTGTAATTTAGTCTGACAAAGCATCAACTTCTAAAGGCTTAAAGGGAGCCAAAGAAGGTAGATGGATGCCAATAGGACTGAATGATCTAAAAGAAATTAAGCAAGCTGTTGTTACTTATGACTTGCATTCCACATTTGTTAAGGAGATGATAAAAACTTGGGCTTTTAATGTCAGAGCTACTGCCATAATTTTTCTCAGTTAGTGTTAGTAGTCCTGGGTGATGGACTTTCTTTGATGTTTGGAATTTATTTCAGAGAGGAATCCAAACATATGGAATGACAGGGAAAAGCTAAAAAGTCTTGAGGTTTCCCAAGATCAACTTCTTGGTGAAGGCCTGTATGCTGACACACAGGTCTAAGCTCTTTACAACGAAGAAATCTTGTCCCTTTGCCACAAAGCAGCCTTGAATGCTTGGGACAAAATCCAGGAACTAGGGAAAAGGATAGAATCATATACCAGGGTTAGGGCAAGGACAGATATAACCCTTTACTGACTTTTGACAGAGATTTATTAAGGCTGTACAAATAGGAGTAACAGCCCCAGAAGCTAGATGAATAATTCCTGAATATCTGGATTTTGAAAATGCAAACTTAGAATGCAAAAATATAATTGGGCCTTTAAGGTCTAGATCAGCACCTATTGGTGAATGAATTGAGACATTTGCCTATAATGATGAATCTTGGGTAGGAGAAGTGATTTCCTAAGTGATGAGGAGACATCAAATTGCCAGATGTTTTAATTGTGGTAAATTAGGACATCTGAAGAGGGATTGCAGGCAAGGAATTTCTAGGAATAATATTTTATCTGGGAATGGCAAAAATAGGATATCTCGGCCTTCAGGTATATGTAGAAGGTGTGGTAAAAGATGACATTGGACCAATGAATGCAGATCAACAGCAGATAGTCAAGGCAACCTGATACCATTGGGAAACTCCTTGAGGGGCTTCTCACAGGTCCCCAAGCCAAAAGTGGCCCAGTTGTTCACTGTAACTTTGGAGGACATGTCACATCAGGAAAATTAAAAAATCTAGAACCTTCTGTGCAAGACCATAATGTTCTAAATGATGGCTCAAATTTGGAGGATAAGTCAAAAATTCAAATATGAAATAAGAATCTTATATTTTGGTAAACTTCTATAAATGATTAGAGACCAAAGCTGAGAGTGTGTATAAATGGAATTGTAATTGTTGGCTTGATAGACACAGGAGCAGATGTGAGTATCATTAATCCAGAATCGTGGCATCCAAATTGGCTTCTTCAAGAGGCAGATGTTCAATTACTAGGAATTGGAACTATATCTTGAGTTAAACAAAGCATGAGATGGGTTGACTGTGTTGGGCCAGAAGGTCAAAGAGGGAAGCTGAGGCCATATGTAGCTGATATTGCTATGAATTTATGGGGCTGTGACCTGCTACAGAAATGGAATACTCAGATTAACATTCCTGCAGTACCAGGAACTCCTAATTATGGGAAGGATGTAATAAGGTACTATGAACAAAGGTCACCAGCCATTCAGGCTTTACAAAAACATAAAGCAACTAACAAACCTTTAGAGATACCAACAGCCCTACCTTTAAAATGGCTAATGGAGAAGCCAATATGGATTAAGCAATGGCCTCTAGCTAAAGATAAGTTGTAGGCTTTAGATTAACTGGTACAAGAGCAACTAGATGCTCGACATATTGAGGAATCAACCAGCCCTTGAAATTCTGTGTTTGTTGTAAAAAAGAAATCTGATAAATGGAGGATAGTGACAGATCTAAGAGCTATCAACAAGGAATTCCTCTGCCTTCTCTGGTACCAAAAGGATGGCCTCTTATATTTATTGATTTGAAAGATTGTTTCTTCACTATACCTTTAACAAGAAAAGATTAGAGAAAAATTTACCTCTACAGTGCCTACTTATAATAATTTTCAGCCTACTAGGAGATACTAGTGGACTATCCTCCCACAGGGAATGCTCAATAGCCCTACCCTGTGCCAATACTTTGTAGTCAGACATTGGAAATAATTTGTAAGCTATTTTCCCAAGTCTATAATTTACTATTACATAGATGACATTTTGCTATCTGATTCAAACATAGATACTTTAGAAAGAATGTTTGAAGAAGTAAAGATAGTTTTACCTAAATGGGAATTGCAGATTGCTCCTGAAAAAATACAGAGAAGGGATTCTGTCAGTTACTTAGGTTATACAATAAGTTTACAGAAAATTAGGACACAAAAGGAACAAATTAGGAGAGACTGGTTACGGACTCTTAATGCCTTTCAAAATTGTTATGAGTCATTTCCAGTCTATGACCGGCTGTTGGGATAACACCTGGTCTAATAATTCATTTAAATAAAACCTTAGATGGTGATAAAGATTTGAATATTCCCAGAGAATTAACAGTTGAAGCAGAAAAGGAACTGACAATGGGTGAGTAGAACTTACAGGAGGCACATGTGGATAGGGTAAATCCAAATCTTAGTTGTATTCTAGTCATATTGCCTTCCAGAATTTCTCCTATGGGAATTTTAATGCAGAGAGAAGATATTATTTTAGAATGAATCTTTTTACCATATAAACCAATTAAAAATGTTGAAAAAGTCTCTGAATGAATTATAAAAGATAAATTGAGACTTCATCAACTAGCAGGTATAGACCCAGAAGAAACTATAGTGCCTTTTACTACTGACGAAATAAAAAAAGTTATGGGAAGACAATGAACCATGGAAAAGAGCTTGTGCTAATTTTTTTTTGGGAGAAATTAATAGCAATTATCCCAAAAGTGATAGACTTAACCTTATAAAGAGAGCTTCTTGGATTCTTCCTCGAATTGTACGTGATACTCCAAATAAGTGGAGCCCGTACATTTTATACTGATGCTAATAAACGGGAAGGCAGGTTACAAATCAGATGAACTGAATAAGGTGAAACAAAGCCCTTATAATTCTTCCAGAAGGCAGAATTGCCATTCTTATGGTGCTAAGGGATTTTAAGGAACCTCTTAATATAGTTGCTGACTCACAATATGCAGAAAGAGTTATCTTACATGTTGAAACCACTGAATATATACCAGATAATACAGAATTGAATTCATTATATTTCCAGGTACAAGATAGAATCAGTAATAGGCTTTGTCCTATGTACATAACACATATCAGATCCCATACNCAAGGTTCAAAGAAAGAGTTTTCTATTACATGGAAACAAGCTAAGGAGATTATGGAGAGATGTCCTACTTGCTCTTTCTATAACCAAACACCACTACCTGTAGGGACTAATCGAAAGGGTACTCAAAGGAATGAAATCTGGCAGGTGGATGTGTTCCACTTTGCAGAATTTGGAAAATTAAAATATGTACATCACACTATTGACACTTATTCAGGCTTTCTATCAGCAACTGCTTTAAGCTCAGAAAAAGCTGATTCAGTAATTACACATTTATTAGAAGTTATGGCCATCATGGGTATACCTGAACAAATAAAGACAGATAATGGTCCAGCTTATGTCTCTAGGGAAATGAAATGGTTTTTTGTTTTTTATAATATTAAGCATGTTACAGGTATAGCACACAATCCTACAGGTCATGCAGTTATAGAAAGATCAAATCAAATTATAAAGAATATGTTAAACAAACATAAAGGAGTGAAAATGCCCCCAGAAATAGATTACATAATGCTTTATTAATCCTGAATTTTCTTAACACTAATGAGAAAGGGACAACAACAGCAGAAAGACATTGGATAATGGAAAAGTCTTCTGAATTAAATCAACTGGTTTATCTCAAGGATGTGCTGACCTCACAATGGAAGCTAGAAGATGTGCTGCATTGGGGAAGGGGTTTTGCTCTTGTTTCCACAGGAGAAGAAAAATTATGGATACCATCAAAATTAATAAAGATTCAGTTTAAATAGGAGAAACCTCTTGAAAAGGAGAAATGACAGCTCATCCACCATGGTGGCAACCATACAGGTGGTAAGAAAAACATATAGGATGGGGGCAGGGTTCCAGCAAATGCATCTGTCTCCTGTGGGCAGCTACATGGCTTCTCACTGACTCTGCCTTCTTTCTCCCAGCATTCAGTTTAGTTTTCCTGCTTATCACTACTCTGCCAATCCAGGCCAAAACAGCTTCTTTATTTATTAACCAACAAAAAAGCAACATATATAAAGAAGGACTTCCCACATCACTCATGCAAACATAAATAAATGAATAAATAAATAAATAAGTGCAACGTAAGACTTTGAAAAGTCCATATTGTGAATATATTTGTAAAGTTATGAAGTCAAAATTAGATAAGGTGTGTGGTGGCAGGAGGATCAAGACTTTGAGTTCCTATTTTAAGTAAATAACAAATGTAAATTCTGTTCCTGCATAAGATTCTGTGTTTGCATGTAGTCTGTGTGCAGCCTCCTGTTTACTTCAAATCATTTCTAAACTATTAATTCCTGACCATCACCATCATCATTATCATTAGAGTGAAGGCCTGATACCACACTTGGAGCAAAGAATCCTGTTTTGAGCGTGGTCTTGCACTCCTAATTTGCCAGTGCAAGCCTGTGGATTTCATGTCATCATTTTAAAGGAAGTATTATGATCTGCCATCCTTATCTAAAGTGCTGTTAGGCACAATAACAACCAGTGTCTGAGGAATGATTTTTGGTGTTTTATGGTTGATGAAAATAATTAATTGGTATTAAAAGATAACAATGTGTCATTAGATTCTGTTGTCAACACCTGGTAAGAGGGAACCTTTTTTTGAGGAATTGTCTTTATCAGATTAACCTGTGGACTTGTTTGTGGGGACATTTTCTTGATTGATACTTGATATAGGAGTGCTAAGTATGGTGGATGGTGTCATCCTTAAGCAGGTAAGTCTGGGCTGTAGAAGAAAGGTAACTGAACATGGGCCCAGAACAAGCCACTGAGCAGTGTTTCTTTATTGTCTCTAGTTTCTGCTCAGGTTACTGGCTTGAGTGCCTGCCTTGGATTTTCTCTATGATGGGTTGTAAGCTGTAAAATGAAATAAACCACTTTGTACTCCCTGCCAAGTTGCATTTGGTTGGTGTTTTACCCCAGCAACAGACAAAAAACTAGAACAGAAATTAAATATGAAATATTGATAAGCATTAAGACCAACAAACCAGGATCTGCATTCTGTAAGAAAAAAAATGAAAGAAAGATAACTTGGACTTCCAAAAAAAAGCTAACTTCTCTTCCAAGTGATTGTTAAGAAATTGAAAAGATAAGCCACACACTGTGAGAGAGCATCCATAAGACACGTGATAAGACAGAAGTATGCAGCATATATAGAGCATTCTCACAGTAAACAGTTGGAAAACAAATGCTCTAATAAAACATGCCAAAATTTGAACGGATATCTACCTTTGGATATGTATTGATATCAATACCAAATGCATAGGCTACAGCAATAGGACCAGATTTTTTTTTTAAATATAATTTTTTTATTGAAAAAAAAAAAAGATTTCCGCCTCCTCCCCGCCTCCCATTTCCCTCCCCGTCTCCCTTTTCCCCCCTCCTCCCCCCACTCCTCCCCCCCCCCCCACACTCCTCTCCCCCTCCCTCTCCAGTCTGAGGGGCAGTCAGGGTTCCCTGCCCTGTGGAAAGACCAAAGTCCTCCCCGCTCCATCTTGGTCTAGGAAGGTGGACATCCAAACTGGCTAGGCTCCCACAAAGCCAGAACATGAAGTAGGATCAAAACCCAGTGGCATTGTAGGACCAGATTTTTGGAAATGGTCTATGTTAAATGGCATAGTGTCTTGGTCAAACAGTTTGGCAGTTTCTTTTATTTATTTATTAAAAATTTTTACCTCCTTCCCTCCTCCCATTTCCTTCCCCCTCCTGCCCCTTTCTCCCCCTCCCTCTCCAGTCCTGAGAGCAGTCAGGGTTCCCTGCCATGTGAGAAGTCCAAGGTCCTCCCCCCTCCATCCAGGTCTAGGAAGGTGAGCATCCAAACAGACTAGGCTCCCACAAAGCCAGTCTATGCAGTAGAATCAAAACCCAGTGCCATTGTCCTTGGCTTCTCAGTCAGTTCTTATTGTCAGCCACATTCAGAGAGTTCGGTTTGATCACATGCTCCTTCAGTCCCAGTCCAGCTGGCCTTGGTGAGCTCCCATTAAATCAGTCCCATCATCTCAGTGAGTGGATGCACTCCTCATGATCTGGCAGTTTCTTTTAAAGCTAAGAATAACTCAACAGTCATCTGTTAGATGTTTACCGCTGCAAAAATGAAACCTTATTTCTAACCTACCTTGAACTCTGGGGCAGAGACAGGAGAACTGTTAATTTTGTGGTTGGCCTGGGCAAGTGATGAATCTCTTAGCTTAATATCAACCAGTCAGCAAAAAGAAAAAAAATCTAAAAACACACCCAATATATGTTGGTTCTATCCATAGAACTTTTCAGAAAGGCAAACTACAGTATCAGGAAGCACCCAGGGTTGGCATGGGACTGGCTATGGCTTATCTCTTGAATACAGTTGTTGATACACAACTGCACATTTTCCTAAGTGCATAGAAATATACATTTTAAAAGGTGGCTTTTTATATGTAAATTATGTGTCAGTAAAGCTTACCCCAAAAGAAAAATAATTGAAGCTGTATGAAGCAGGGTGAGGGAAGGATTTTAAATGAGAAAAACACAAGAAGACCTGGAGTATCTGCACAAACAAAGCAAGGCTGTTTTGCTCTGCCAAGACGATGTCATCAAGGTGACCTTAATTCAGACCTTGAATGTCTGAATGAGCAGGTTACAGAAGCAAAAAAAGCAATTAGTCATGTCATAATAAGGGTGGTTACTGCTCTACATTTCTGAGTGGTGGGGCACTGGGTCAGGATTACTGAGTACTTATCTTCCAGGGACTGGCACTAGAGAAAAACAGCTAATAGTGATGAAAATGGATGCTTAGCATAACATGGAGCTTCTTTAGGCATCACAATAACTTCACAGAAAATATAAAAGCATTTATGGTGATTTGAATGAGAATCCTTCCTGCCCATAAGCTCATATATTTGAATGTCTGGTTCTGTAGTTGGTAGACTGTTTAGGAAGGATTAGGAGGTGTGGCTTTGTTGGAAGAGATATATCATTGGCGGTGGATTTTGAAGCTTCAAAAGCCCATTGCCAGGCCAGTCTCTCTCTCAATCTGCTGCTTGTGGTTCTGTATGTAAGTTAGCCTTTAGAAATTGTTCCAGCACCATTCCTGCCTGCCACCATGTTCTATCTGTGGCGGTTATGGACAACTGATGTGGGAATGTCATCTGTCTTTCTGTTACTTTCATTGGTTAATTAATAAAGAAACTGCTTGGCCTGATAGGTCAGAACATAGGTGGTGGAGTAGACAGAACAGAATGCTGGGAAGAAGGGAAGTGACTCAGATGCCACGGAACCAGCCACCAGGTCAGACTTGCTGAATCTTCTCTGTAAGCCATAACCTCATGGTGCTACACAGATTATTAGAAATGGGTTAATCAAGATGTGAGAATTAGCCAAGAAGAGGCTAGATATAATGGGCCAGGCAGTGTTTAAAAGAATACAGTTTCTGTGTTATTATTTCTAGGGCTAAGCTAGCCGTGTGGGAGCTGAGTGGGATGAAAAGCAGGCCTGCCTGCTGCTCCTTCTACAGACAGCCCTCTGAAATTGTGAACAAGTCCTCAATTAAATACTTTCTTCTATAAGTTGCCTTGGTCATGATGTTTCAGCATAGCAATAGTAACCCTAACTAAGTCAGCATTGCTGATATGACTCTTTCTTATACACACAGTGATCACAGACAGAGCTAATCAGCTAGCCAGGCTGGCATGTGGCCTGGAGAGCAGACAGGCCAGACAATGGTAGCAAACAATAACCTCTTAGGAACTTCTTGGCAAATTTACACACTCAAGGTCCTACTGTAGGCTTTTGTGTTCTTAAACACCCTGATGCTGCTTTAGAGCTGAAGGGACTCATTTGCAAGCTACATGCTAATGTCCTTATTCACTCCCAGAAGCCTAATGATGAGTAGGTTGACAGTAGCATTCTCTGAACTGTAGGACCCAGCCATGAAAAGCTTAATAGGAACAGATTACACGAAGGAAGGTCTTAAGTTCCAACCATTATCATCTGCCAGTGTAGGACCCAGTCATGATAAGCCTAATGGATGCCTGAGTCTCAGTAGTTTACCCTGTGGCAATAGCTGGTCACAGGAAGGACCAAAAACTGATATTACCCAGACACCACCCAAGAACAGACCATACAAAGGAAATTTTTAATGTTTCAACTGTTGTAGATAAGATCACATGTCAGTACAATTCACTAGGACACCCTTAGACAAATGTCAGCCAATAAGGTGTTCTAAACCTTAGAAATTCCTAACCCCTATCTTTGCTACAATAAAAACCCAACTCTAACTGAGCTAGGAGCTCTCTGATTATTTCAATACATTGGACATAGGGAGAGTCCAAGTTTGCAAACATATAGAATAAAGGTTCTTTGCTTTTACATACAGGACTTGGTCTCCTTGTTGGTTTTTTGGTGACTTTGCGGATCTGGGCATAACACGAACATCATGTTTTACTAGATGTATTAGATTAGGGATGATTAATGGAACCACAATTCAGGCATTGGTTTATAATGTTGATTGCATGTCTCCTCCTTCTCCTCCTCCTTCTCCTCCTACTCCTTCTGAAAAACAAAAGAGAAAGAAGGTTTATTAATTGTGACCACACTGGGAAGAGGTACAAAGAGATCCAGTGACCTTATCCCTACAGTTGCAAGACAGACAGGGCACGGTCCCACCAACTAATGGCCCATCATTGTTTTCTCCTGTACAAGCTGGAACTCTGGGACAAAGGTTTCCCCTCTGGCTGTTCTAGGCCTTTCTCATCTTCCAGCATGAGATTCTTGGGGGGAAATTCTGATGTCTTCCCCTCTGGCCCATTTTTCCAATGTCTTGGGTCTTCTATCTATATGTTGCTTTCATTGGTTAATTAATAAAGAAAACTGCTTGTCAGAACATAGGTAGGTGAGAAAGACAGAACAGAATGCTGGGAGAAAGAAAGCAGAGTCAGGCAACTGCCATGAAGCTCCGGCCCAAGATGGACATGAGTTAGAATCTTCCTGGTAAGTCATGACCCCATGGTGATACACAGATTACTAGATATGGGTTAAAGCAAGATATGAGAGTTAGCCAAGAAGAGGCTAGATATAATGGGCCAGGCAGTGTTTAAACGAACACAGTTTGTGTGTTGTTATTTCCGGGGCTAAGACAGCCTTGTGGGAGCTGGGCGGGATGAAAAGCAGGCCGGCTCACCTCATCATTACACTTGTGTTCCATATTCATAATCTGGTAGCCAAAGCAATTGCACTTCTTTTGAATTGTGTGTGACATTACACCAATTTCTTAACATCCCCAAGTCCCAATTTCCTACCAAGGAATTTGCCTTGGTTGCAAAGTTTAAAGGATCACCTCCAAATTCATAATGCAGATGAATAATATTTAATATAATATTAAAAGATCAATACAAAACAGCAGTGTTTTACTTTATTAATAAGGAATTGTTGGTAAGGATGTATGTTGTACAACATAGCATTTGAAAAGTTAAGTTGATTCTGTGTATGTCCATGTTGTGTTCCTGCCACTAGGTGTAGTCAGTATATAGGCTGAGAGAAACATCAGCAGCTCATAATGAAAAGAGTCTGAGACAGTTGCATGTTGTGATGTGCAGCATGGACTGGGTCAGCTGGTGGGCTGCAGATAGAGCTGAGTGGAAGCTGTGGTGGTGGATTCAAATGATGGGGAGAGCACGTGAGATTAAGTTTGATAACCTAAGAAAACAAGCTTCCAATTCCCTCTCCCATTGTGAGCCTGTTTCTGGGGGGTAGAATGACAGATGAGATCAGTCAGACTCTGTAACTTTAATACTGTGAAATACGGAGAGCAATACTGCAGTGTCTAAGCTGGGTCACTGCAGGAAAGGCAAAGGATTTCAAGATGGCTTACAGGATGATGAGCTACCAGCTTTTTAAATTTGCATAAAACAGACCAGAAGAGAACAGAGGACTAGTGTTATTATTATTATTATTATTATTATTATTATTATTATTATTATTATTATTGCTATAATGATCTTCCTCATCTTCTGCTTGCCCAGGAGGACGTGTCATTCCTCATGGAATGTGTTAGAACATTTGATGTCTGACTATTCAGTAGCAACAAGTCTTACATTTTTCTTTTCGTTAGCATTTTAATTTTTACATTAAAATTGAAAAGACATTGGATAATATTCTTGGTTCAAGCCTTTCTTGGAAATCATGCCTTTCTCCATGGCAACTTCTCTTCATGTATTAACTTTTCTGTACTCGGTTGTTTTGTGGAACTCAGTCTGTCTTCATTTACTTACATTCCTGGTCTGGTGGTCTCACCCTGTATCCCAAATTTGCACCTCTGGCTCAGCCTGTTTCCCTAGATTGCTGGCTCAGTCTGTTTCCCTAGACTATGAGACATTTCTGTCTCAGCCTGTTTCCCCAGACTATGAGACATTGATGGCTCAGCCTGTTTCCCTAGACTATGAGACATGGACGGTTCAGCCTATTTTCCTAGACTATGAGATATTGCTGGCTGGTATTCTGACAGCATCTTAAAATGTGTTCAGCACAAAGCCCTGCTTCCCACCTTCTTTTCCCCAGTTGTACCCAACACAGGAGACAGTTTCAAGTTCTGTGGTTGCTCAGGTTCAAATATTTGCAGCAGTTGCCTTTGATTTTCTATTCCTCCTACTTCCCATTCACTATGTTAGCAAAACTTGTTTTGTTTAGATTTTAAATATTATTTGGACAACTTTTACCACCATTGCCAACAGGTCAGGAGTCCTGAGCAGGGAGATCATTCTTACCTGGATCCATAGAAAGGAAGGGGAACATTTTTGTTTTGACTGCATAAAGCTGCTTCAGTGTTACCAAATAATGCAGCAAGTATCCAATATTCCTGTAAGGAAACCCTGTATTTTCTTTTTTCCTATCATGCAGTTTGGGGATAGTGGAGTTAGACTGGAGGACAAGGGTTTTTCAGACTTAGGAAGCACTTTTCATATGGATGTTCATCAGATGTCATAAGGGTCCAGGGGAGGTGAGGAGTGTGCTATTTAACACCTTTTGGTTGTATGAAGAAGGCCTAGAACCAAATGTCTCAATGGAGCATAAATAAACCTTACAGGTCTTAGTCAGTAGTAATGGAAAGTAGAGGGTTCAATTAGATCTTGTATCTTTTGGCCAATTGCCACTACTTGATATGAGAAAATTCTCCAAGAATGCTCCTACCCCTCTTTATGGCAGCTGTACTAGTGTTTTTTGGAGCATGAACATCACTACACTAAACTGCCTTTAGTAAGGATGATGTAATATGATTCTTTTAAAAAAACAGTCAATATCAGTTTTAACAGATAGAAACAAAAATGGGCTGGGTGGTGGCAGCACATGTCACTTGACTGCACACTTGAAATAGATGGGGTATGCTGGGCAGTGGTGGTGCACACCTTTAATCCCAACACTCGGGAGGCAGAGGCAGGCGGATCACTGTGAGTTTGAGACCAGCCTAATCTACAAGAGCTAGTTCCAGGACAGGCTCCAAAGCTACAGAGAAACCCTCTCTCTCTCTCTCTCTCTCTCTCTCTAAAAAAAAGAAAAGAAAAGAAAAGAAAAGAAAAGAAAAAAAAGAAACACATTTTAGCCAGGTGGTGGTGGTGGTGCATGCCTTTAATCCCAGCACTTGGGAGGCAGAGGCGTGCAGATCTCTGTGAGTTTGAGGCCAGCCTGGTCTACAAGAGCTAGTTCCAGAAAGGCTCCAAAACTACAGCAAACCCCTGTCTTGAATAACCAAAAAAGAGAAATAAAAATGAAATTTATGAGATATATATTAGAAAGAGAAATAGTCCATGTTTTTGCTTGCCAGCTTTTTGTTACTGTAACAAAGTACCCAAGACAATTAACTTATATTGAGAAAAGATTTGCTTGAACACAGAACTATGGAGGTTCCATTGGCTCTGTTGCTTAGAGGCTTCTGGTATCATGGAGTATTTTTTTGATGGATCATATAGACGCACCAATGTTTAGGATGCAAAAAAGAGAGAAGATCCTATAATCTTTTTCTGAGGTGAAAACCTTAATGACCTAAAAACCTCTCACTAGGCCTGGCCTTTTAAAAGCTCTACTACTTCTCAGTAGTGCTGTGGGAACTGCTTCCACTCCTTCAGTCAATAGATAGCACTTGGGCGTGGTCTCATTTGCTTTAAAAAGCAGTGGTAGCCGTGTGCTTGCTCTCTTGCTTCTGGCTCTGCTTCCAGCTACTAGACTCCTTTCCTGATCATGCAGAGGGCTGCTCTCTGGGACAGTGATCTGTAAGTTTTTCCCCTTTAAGTAAGTAACCATTCTATTAATTATAATTCCAAACTGGTGCAGGATTGTTTGTGACTTACGCCTTCATCTGGTGCCCAACATTTGGTTTTAGAACCCCCTCTTCCCTCTGCTCTGCTACCTGCCACCAGCTTGGCTTGGCACAAGTCCTTCCTCAGCCACGGCCTGTGCCCTGTGTGTAGAGCCAGCAGTTCAATATAAATTATCATGCAGTGGCCTTTCTTGCTGCAATTCTTTATATTTTCTCTTTACATGCCTGTGATTGTCTTCAAGTCCCCATGCACCGAATCGTTTGCTTCCCCACATGGATTTAATCTCCATTCCTCCCGGTCTCCACGGGGCTAGACAGTCTCTGTCTGCCTGGTTTGCTCTTTTCTGAGTGTTTTTTAAATCTCCCTTGCAAGCGCAGCACTTAAGTGGAGCGAATCAGAGTGCAAGTGGTTGCCAAAAGCTGCAACCCCTCGGGGTGACTGTCATGTGGAGGCATATGCGGTTTCCAGGTTGCTCTTCTCTACCCCTGGATTCTTTGCCTGCAATCCCTTTTCAGATGTCCTAATTTACCACAATTAAAACATTTGGCAGGTTGATGTCCCCTCATCGCTTTGGAAATCACTTCTCTTACCCAAGATTCCTCATCACAATTAAAGGTCTGAAAATTCATGGCTCTGCAAATAGGAATAATAGACCCAGAAGCTAGATGAATAATTCTTGAATCGCTGGCTTTTGAAAATGCAAACATAGAGCGTAAGAAGATAATTGGGCCTTTAAGGTCTAGATCAGCATCTATGGATGAATGGATTCAGCATATGATGAATGTTGAGACATTTGGCTATAATGATGAATCTTGGGTAGGAGAGACAATTTCCAAAGCAATGAGGAGACATCAAACTGCCAAGTGTTTTAATTGTGGTAAATTAGGACATCTGAAGAGGGATTGCATGCAAGGAATGTCTAGGAATAATATCTCCTCTGGAAATGACAAAAATAGGAGACCTCATTCTTTAGGTATATGTAGGAGGTGTGGTAAAGGTCAACATTGGGCCAATGAATTCAGGTCAACAGCAGATAGACAAGGCAACCCAATACCATTGGGAAACCCCTTGAGGGGCCTCTTGGAGGCCCCCAAGCCAAAAATGGCCCAGTCATTCCCAGTTACAGTGGAGAACATGTCTAACCAAGAAAATGAAAAACTCTAATGTCTGCTGTAAAAAGCAGTACTGGTCTAAATGATGGGTTAAATGTGGAGGATGTATCAAAAATCCAGTAGGACAGAGTAAACATATATTTTGGCAGACTTCTATTAATAATCAAAGACCAAAGCTAAAAGTCTGTATAAAGGGAATTTTTATTGAAGGCTTATTAGACACAGGTGTGGATGTAAGTATCATCACTCCAGTATCTTGGCATCCGAATTAGCCTCTTCAAGAGGTAGATGTTAAGTTCCTGGGAATTAGAACCCTATCTCGTGTAAAACAAAGCACAAGATGGGTTGAATGCATAGGGCCTGAAGGGAAAATAGGAAGACCAAGGACATATATAGCCAATATTTCAATAAATTTATGGGGCTGTGATCTGCTACAGCAATGGAATATCCAGATTAACATTCCTATAGTCCCAGGAACTCATAATTCTGGGAAGGATATAATGAGGTATTATGAAAAAAGGTCACCAGCCATTCAGGCTGTACAAGAACATAAAGCAACTAGCAAACATTTAGAGGTATGAACAGCCCTACCTTTAAAATTGTTAATTGAGAAGCCAATATGGATCAAGCAGTGACCTCTAGCTAAAGATAAATTACAGGCATTGGAACATCTGGTACAAGAGCAACTAGATGCTCACCATATTGAAGAATCAACCAGCCCTTGGAATTCTCCTGTGTTTGTTTAAAAAAGAAATCTGGTAAATGGATGGTGACAGATCTAAAAGCTGTCAACAAGGAAATTCAACCTATTGGTCCTCTACAATCTTTTGCCTTCTCTATCACCAAAAGTATGACCTCTTATAGTTATTGATTTGAAAGATTGTTCACTATACCTTTACAAGAAAAGGATAGAGGAAAACTTGCCTTCACAGTGCCTACTTATAATAATTCTCAGCCTACTAGAAGATATCAATGGACTATTCTCTCACAGGGGACGCTCAATAGTCCCACATTGTGCTAATATTTTGTAAGTCAGCCATTAGAAATAATTCTTAATCAATTTCCTAAGTCTATAATTTACCATTACATAGATGACATTTTGTTATCTGATTCAAATAAAGATACTTTAGAAAGAATGTTTGAAGAAGTAAAGATAGTTCTACCTAAATGGGAATTGCAGATTGCTCCTGAAAAAATACAGAGAAGGGATTCTGTCAGTTACTTAGGTTATACAATAAGTTTACAGAAAATTAGGACACAAAAGGTACAAGTTAGGAGAGACTGGTTACGAACTCTTAAAGACTTTCAAAGATTGTTAGGAGACCAGCTGTTGGGATAACACTTGATCCAATAGTCCATTTAAACAAAACCTTGGATGGTAATAAAGATTTGAATAGTCTCAGAGAATTAACAGCTGAAACAGAAAAGGAACAGACAATGGCTGAGGAAAAATTACAGGAGGCACATGTGGATAGGGTGAACCTAAATCTTAGTTGTATCCTAGTCATATTGCCTTCCAGAATTTCTCCTACAGGGATTTCAATGAAGAAAGAAGATATTATTTTAGGATGGATATTTATATCACATAAACCAAGTAAAAAATTAAAAACTTATATGGAAAAAGTCTCTGAAATATTATAAAAGGTAAACTAAGACTTTATCAACTAGCAGGTATAAACCCATCAGAAATTATAGTGCCATTTACTACTGATGAAATAAAAAAGTTATAGGACGACAATGAACCATGGCAAAGAGATTGTGCTAATTTTTTGGGAGAAATGAATAGCGACTATCCCAAAAGTGATAGACTTGACCTCATAAAGAAAACTTCTTGGATTCTTCCTCGAATTGAACGTGATACGCCAATAACTGGAGCCTGTACATTTTATACTGATGCAAATAAATCAGGGAAAGCAGGTTACAAACCAGATGAACTGAATAAGGTGGAACAAAGCCCTTATAATTCTGTCCAGAAGGCAGAATTATATGCCATTCTTATGGTGTTAAAGGATTTTAAAGAACCTCTTAATTTATGGATTCACAATATGCAGAAAGAGTTATCTTGTCTACTGAAACTGCTGAATTTATACAAGATGATGCAGAATTGACTTCATTGTTTATCTAGGTACAAGACATAATCAAGAATAGGCTTTGTTTTATGTACATAACACACATCCCGTCCCATATGGGTCTGCCTGGTCCTCCAGCACAAGGTAATGCTAAAATTGATCAATTATTGATTGGAAGCATGTTGCAGGCCTCAGAATTTCATAACAAACATCACATTAATAGTAAAGGTTTAAAGAAAGAGTTTTTTATTACATGGCAACAAGCTAAGGAGATTATAAAGAGGTGTCCTACTTGTTCTTTCTATAATCAAACACCATTGCCTGCAGGGAGTAACCCAGAGGGTACTCAAAGGAATGAAATCTGGCAGGTGGATGTGTTCCACTTTATGGAATTTGGTAAATTAAAATATGTACACCACACCATAGACACGTGTTCAGGTTTTCAATGGGTAACTGCCCTGAGCTCAGAAAGGCTGATTTGGTAAACACACATTTATTGGAAGTTATGGCCATCATGGATATACCTGCACAAATAAAGACAGACAATGGTCCAGCATATGTATCTAAGAAAATGAAATGCTTTTTTGCTCATTATAATATAAAACACATTACAGGTATACCAAATAATCCTACAGGTCAGGCAGTTATAGAAAGATCAAGCCGTACAATAAAGGATATGCTGAACAAACAGAAAGGGATGGAAAATACTCCCAGAAATAGATTTCATAATGCTTTATTAACCTTGAATTTACTTAATCCTAACAAGAAAGGAAGAACAGCAGTGGAGAAGCATTGGATAATGGAAAAAATCTTCTGAATTGAATCAACCAGTATATTTCAAGGATGTGTTGACTTCACAATGGAAACCAGGAGATGTACTACGTTGGGGAAGG
>NW_026068134.1:96394-97782 GCF_014885135.2 Alexandromys fortis | reverse complement strand
TTAGAATAGGATATCTATTCTTATTGTATTTAATTTCATAGTAGGTTTAGAACTCTCTTGCTTAAACAAAAGGGGAAGGTGTTACAGGAGCTGCTTCCACTCCTCCAGCCAATAGACTTTAAGATACCAGCCCACTTGGGCGTGGTCTCATTTGCTTTAAAAAGCAGTGGTAGCCGTGTGCTAGCTCTCTTGTTTCCAGCTTGGCTTCCGGCTACTAGACTCCTTTCCAGATCATGCAGAGGGCTGTTGTCTGGGACGGTGATCTGTAAGTTTTTCCCTTTAAATAAATAACCATTCTATTAATCATAATTCCAAACTGGTGTGGGATTGTTTGTGACTTATGCCTTCACAGTAGTGTCACATAGGATGAAAACCTTGAACACATGAAGATTTGGGGAATATTCTAAACACATGTTATACCATTCACAAGCTCACTGAGGAGGCTTGAAAACCAGGCTCAGAGTTGTGCAGGAGAGAAGTGTTCTCTCTGTCATGCTACTGAACTAGACCATGAATATGCTAGACGTGCTCATGGGCTGGAACAGGATCACATGTCTAAGTACTTGGTACCCAGTTAGTGAACATTTCTGGGAAGGGTTAGGAGGTATGACCTTGTTGGAGGAGGTGTGGCCATCACTGGGAGCAGTCTTGAGCTTTTTTTTTTTTTATCAAGAAGCTGCGGACAGAAATGTTTACAAGGAATTAATTATCACTTTGATCTCCAACCCATCCTAGCATAGAAGCTGTGCCAGTCAGCAATAGTCAGGTTACTATTGTTTTTGTTCCCTGACCTCAATGAGCCCCTCACTCAGCTATTGAAGTGTCCCTTTCTAAACTTTAAATTATTCTCCAAATTTTCTACCTCAACATCATTAACAAAAACATCTTAACCTAACATTAAGTCATTATTTAAAGCTTTGTTTCATGGGTATCTTTGAGGGATTTATTAATTTCTTCTGACTTTTTGTTTGTCTTCTCTTCCATTTCTTTTTTTAATTTTTAATTTTTATTGCTTTATAAATAATACCATTCAAAATTTCTACCTCCTCCTCTCCTACCATTTCCCTCCTGCTCCCCCACTCACCTCCAGTCCTAGAGAGGGCTGGGTTCCCTGCCATCTGGGAAGCCCAAGGCCCTCCCCTCTCCATCCAGGCCTAGGAAGGTGTGCATCCAAACAGATTAGGATCCCAAAAAGGCAGTGCATGCAGTAGAATCAAATCCCAGTGCCATTATCATTGGCTTCTCAGTCAGACCCCATTGTCAGCCACATTCAGAGAGTCTAGTTTGATCATATGTTCATTCAGTCCCAGTCCACCTGGCTTTGGTGAGCTCCCATTAGATCTGTCACACTGTCTCAGTGGGTGGACCAACCTGTAGTGATGAGGCGC
>NW_026068134.1:50869-91070 GCF_014885135.2 Alexandromys fortis | reverse complement strand
GGGAGGTAAGTGGGAGGTGGGGAGGTAGTGGGGATTTTGATTGGTGTTATTTTTAAAATAATAAAAAAATTTAAAAAATATGCCTAAGCTATTGGCCAAACAGTGTTGTAATTAAAAAAATAAAGCTTTGTTTCTATTGTGATGGACATGGAAACCTGTAAACACTTCTCCCAACATTAGGATTAAAAGAACTTGAGATAGCCTAGCTTCTGGGACTCAGCTGTTTTCCTTAATCATTAACCTAAGTCTGTATGACTTCTCAAGAGAAAGTCATAAATCCTATCTGCGTGACACTTCCTTGTTGCTATTTTCTACCTTTTGCAGACCTTGCTTTATGAGAGGCAGAAGCAAAATTATATTCTACCCTTACCTATATTAATTTCTCACTATATTAACCTCTTATCATAATCTATTACTGTAGTTTTCAAACCACTAATCATCAAAATTCTACTTAAAATAACACTAGCATTACTTCAGCTAAACAGTACAGCATAAGAGGAAATCATCTTCATAATAATCTACAGGAAAATATGCCTGGTAGAATGAGATATGTCCATGAGATAATCACACTACATTAAAGGCAGTGTGAATCCCTCCATACCCACTCACACCATGCCAGATACCACAGAAAAATGGCAGCAGCAAGCATATAAAGGCACAGCAGTAGCAAGAGACATTCTGGAGCCGAGGCTCTGGGAAGGTGGATGAGGCTTGCCTATCCGAGATTCATTCATCAGTGCTTTGCTTTCTGCTGGGCAGTCTCTTGAAGCTCGATTGCCACTTGCTGCTCCTCTGACATGGCCACAGGCACAGGTACAGAGCAATGAGAAGAGAGATGTGAGGATTCATAGAGCTGATGTAGAAGTCTGAGTACCACCACTCAGCTCCCAGTGCACTTCCTGGCCTTCCTCATTGCCAAAGACACAAACAATAGACTGTTTTTCTGTAGTGACATACAGGGGTTTGAGCGGAGGAACCACAAGATCCCAGAATGTTACCCACAAGTGACTTTAATTTCAGGAGGTTCAAGAAGAGCCCAGATCAGCTCATTTTTCTCTGCTCCAAGTGACTTCTAAGACCCAGAGGTCATAATGCTGCCTTTGGAACAGCTGCATTTGGCCTGTGAGAAGACTTGTGACTATCTTCTGTTCCCTTAAACACAGAGAGGAAGTGAGATTTTGTAGATGTAATAAACATACAAATTCCAAATATTCAGAGTTCATTTAAAAGGAAATTGACCTGGGTGCCCAACTTAATCAGGTCAAAGCCATTAAAGAGAAGCTGCTTCTGCTCTGCTGTGCATTCCCTTGCTGTTGTGATAACTGAGACTCCACATATCAGTGAACTTTCAATGTAGGACCTTAGGGAAGTTTCTAGCCCACAGTTAATAAGGCCGTAGCATACTCAGCCATACATGAATAAACATGCTGGGAAGGAGCTGGGAAGGAGATGAGAATGTCGCCCTAACAACACCTTGACTGTAGCCTATGTGACCCTGACGAGATAACCCAGATAAACTGTGCTCAGATTACAGTTGTTTAGCTCATAAGGTCACGGAGTTTGCACTAGCTGTTGTACAGCAGTAGGAAACTAGTGCAACACAGTTTCACTATTGTGTTCTAGAACTGTAAACTTGAAACACCCAGGAGATGTGCATTTGAGAAAAGTTGTTAAAGATCATTCTGTTGAGCTTCCCTGGTCCACATGTAGAGGATGCAGAAGCACAAAGAAGGCTCATGTAGAATTAGAAGATACCTGGGAAGTAAAACTTCCATGATTGTGGCTGTGCACACTTGGTTTTCTATATTTCATGCACCTGCAATGGTAGAACAAGGAAATGAAATGGAACTGGGCATGGTGTCATGATCTAGTAGCCAGGGGGAAGGGACAGGGAGGTTGCAAGTTTAGTGTCAAGGGGCACTAGACAGTGATTTCCAGTTGAGCTCAGGATATATGGTGAGATCTTAACTATCCTCCACTTCCTAAAGGATAGTGAAAATGGGATTATAAATGAAAGAAAGCAAAAAGAGAGTGTGTCCACACATGTGGAAGATGCTATAGGAAAAGACATGGCTAGTGGACATGGAGAAAAGAATGATTGATAAATCCATGACTGTGAATACATGTTTGTGATGGACACAGTGATGCAGATCAGAATCAAGGCAGTAAAAGCAACTGCAGAAACCTCACATTTGTGATCTACTGAAAGTTTCTTTTTCTTTTTTGTAATCCCAAACACATAGAAGTGAAAACACATTAGGGTGAGAATGTCAGCTTATGTCTGCCAGATAGAAGACAACTTTCAATGTTCAAAGCTTTTATTATTTTAAATGATCCTGAAAAAGTTTTTTTTTTTTGTAAGTTTAAAATTGCTGTTGAGTCAATCTATTGACTATAGAAATGCTTTGGAAATAGTACCAGAGAGGTCTTTATTTAGCAAATAAGTTGTTAAATTATAAAACATAGAGTGGAACAAACACACGTAACAGTTAAAAAAAAAACTTCTATTTCACAGCTTCCCCCCTTTTGGAAGCAAAGCTTTTAGAGTTCTGTGACTGAGAGACAGCTTACACAGCTCACACAGCTCAGAGACTGAGCTTCAGTGAGCAGCAACCCCAGCAGGTTTTTGTTCTGCCCTGGAGCACTGTGGGAGGTTCCTCCTTACTCTGCTGACAGTAATAGGTTGCAGCATCATCAGCCTCCACAGGACTGATGGAGAGGGTGAAGTCTGTCCCAGACCCACTGCCACTGAGCCTGGCAGGGACCCCAGGTTCCAGGTTGGATGCAATGGAGATGGGGAGGTTGGGAGGCTGTCCTGGTTTCTGTTGGTACCAGTGCATATGATGAACAACACTACCTTTAGAGACACTCTGGCTGGCCTTGCAGGAGATGGTGGCCCTTTGCCCTAGAGACAGTGTCAAAGAAGCTGGAGACTGGGTAAGCACAATGTCCTCAGCAGAGCCTGAAATGATAAATACACATTGCTTTCATGGATCTACCAAAAGCACCACAATATAAAACCATCATGTTGTGGAGTCTGAAACAGCAGTCATAAGGTTCAGTCTGAGAAGTCATAAAATAAAAGGGAAACTTAAAACCAATGAAATCTCAAAATTTCAGTGTAAAAACCAAAGAATGGCCAGAGTGGTTGCTCCTAACACTCCTCTCACCTGGAACCCAGAGCAGCAGTGTGCACAGCAGGAGAGCAGCTGACCCCGTCTCTGAGAGCTGGACAAGAGGTTGTTTCTTGGGGACTGACAAGCTGCCTATAAAGGTGCTCTGAGCAATCTGCACTGTGGCTAATGTCTCAATATGCAAATAAGCTCATAAAGGCTTGATTTGGTGCTCAAAGGACACCTGCTCTTGTGTCACCCTATGGCAGTTAGCATTAGCAAAGAATTCCCGAGAGTATTTTATTGTATCCCAGGTGATTGAGTGGCTGGCCCTGGAGAATTATCATGTTCTGTTTTTTTGAGCTTCCATGCAGGGAATGCACTGTGACTGCTCTGCTTTTAAGGATGTGAGTTGCAGGAGCAATTTTATCCCTCAGAATTAAACTAAAAAAAAAACCTTTTTGTTGATTCTTTGTGGATTTCACATCATGCATCCCAATCCTATTCCTGTCTGCATTCCATTTCCTCCTCCCTCTGCCCTTACAATCTCCCCCTCAAAACAAAGTTTAAAAGTAAAAACAAACAAAAAAACCCCAAAACCCAAACCAAAACCAAAAACAAAACTTCTCCAAACCAAACCAACCATCCAACCAACCAGCCAGCCAACCAACCAGCCAGCCAACCAAACAAAAAATAAACCAGATCTCAGTATGGAAGCTGTAGTGTGTCCCAGTGAGTCACACAGTACACCTTTTAGTCTATACATCTTTACTTGTAAGTGTTCATGGCAATGAGTTGTTGGTCTGGCTTGAGGCCTCTGGCTTCTGCTACACCCTCAATACTGGGCTCCACTGGTATCCTCTTGGATATTCTGTTGTTGCCTTGTGTCATGGAGACCCTACAGCGTTGGTTCTGCAGATCTGGCCCCTTCGCATGCTCCAGCAGTTTATAGATGAGGTGGATATTGGGGTGGGCTACCTCATAGTCCTGGTTCTTGGCCTGTGTGATAACTGTGAGGGTTCATCAGCCTGCCAGCTTTCTCTCTTTACCACCCAGGCAAGCTCTCCAGCACTGCCCTGGCTAGCTCACCCAATGTAGCAGACAGTAAGGAGCAGGGCCGGTTCTTCTGCTCTCACACCCTAGGTCCTGCTCACACACAGACACACTACCAGGGCCAGCCCTACTGTTTTGTCTAGGAGAGATGCAGGTCATGCTCTCCGGATTGCTGTATTTGGTGAAGAGGGGCAGGGCCAGCTCTTCCATTCTCATGACCCTGAGGTTGGCTCTCCTGCCTGTCACAAGTGGCAAGGGGTTGGGGGGGGAGGCATTTCCCCTTACACTTCCCATCCTATGGCATACTTGGGAGGTTGTGGGGGCAGCTCTCCTGCCTGGCTCACCTGAGCCCGGCCAACAGGGTCAGCTCTAGTGTGTGACCCTGGTGAGAGGCCATGCCCACTCTCCCATGTGCTGCAGCTGATGAGGAGCAGGGCCAGTTTTCCCATTTTTTTTTTGGCCCTGAGGCCAGCTCTCTAGCCTTCCTCAGCTGGCAAGGCGTGAGGGAAGACAGGGCATTACCCTTGCCAACACATGGCAGATGAGGGCGCTGGGATCCTGCTCTCATGCCTCCCATCCTGCTCACTCGCCCCGTCCCCCTCCACAAGAGGGTCAGCTCTACTGTGCTGCCCAGGTGAGACACAGGGCCTGCTCTCTCTAGTGCTGCTGCTGGGAGACAGTGCCAATTTCCCCACTGTCATGACCTCAGGGCTGATGGAGGAGGGGCATATGTCTATTGGTAAATAAAGAAACTGCCTTGGCCCTTTTGATAGGACAGCAGCTTAGATAGGCGGAGTAGACAGAACAGAATGCTGGGAGAAAGAAACCAAGTCAGGCAGTTGCCATAATTCTCCCACTCCACACAGACGCAGTTTAAGATCTTTCCTGGTAAGCCACCTTGTGGTGCTACACAGATTATTAGAAATGGGCTAATCGAGATGTGTGAATTAGCCAATAAGAGGTTGGAACTAATGGGCCAGGCAGTGTTTAAAAGAATACAGTTTCTGTGTAATTATTTTGGGGCATAAGCTAGCCATGTGGGTGGCCGGGTGCCGGGGATGCAACCCCGCCACTCTTATTACAACCCAGGGCCAGCTCTCCCACCTGCTGTAGGCAGTCAAGGGCAGGAATGTTATCTTTCTCTCACCCTCTCCACCATCTGGCAGATGAAGGGTGGGGCCAGATTTCTCATGAGCAATTGGGGCCAGCTCTACTATACTGCCAAGCCTAGTGCAGGACCCACTCTCCTGAGTTCTGGAACTGGTAAGGGGCAGGCAGGATCAGGTCTCCCACTCTTGGGACCCTGGGACCAGGTTTTCTGCCCCCACCTCTCTCTCCCTTGCCACTGAGTGACAGACTGTGGGGCTAGCTCTCCCACACTTGCATACTCAGGGTCTACTCACCTGCACACATGACAGCAAGGACAGCTCTACTGTGCTGCACTGGGGGAGGAACAGGGGCCCGTCTAGAGTGGTGTAGTTGGTGCGGAGCACAGACAACTATGTGCAGCCCCATCCTCACTGCTTTTCATTGTAACAAGAGCCAAGGGCATCAACAATGACCTCTGCTGAGGTAAGGCTATGGACTCAGACATGGCCCGTTGCAGCCAAATAGGCTTGGACATACCATGGCCCCAGTGGCAGTACAAGTCACTTAGATTGGTGTGGACCCAATGACAGCTTGGCCCTTGAATCTCCACAAGGCACCAGGTGTGGTCCCAGAGCTGGAACATCTGCTTTGCCTTTGATGGTGACAGGAGTCTCAAACATCAGTGCAAGTCCTGTCTTTGGCAGAGCCAATAACCCAGATTTGATCCTGGCTGCACCTCAGGCCCATACAATTGCCCTGGTCCTGGGTGGCAGCATGTGTTATTCCTGTCTGTATGGTCTCAGCAGCAGCACAACCTTTGGCACAAAGAAGGCCACACACAGGTGGAGGCTCAGATCCTGGGAATCAGTGTAGCCTTTTGTGGCAACACAGGGCACTGACATCAGCACAAACTAAGGCTGCAGTAGGACCATGGACTAAGACATGCTCCTTGGCAATTGCCCAGGCCTGGGTGTCATTATGGCCCTAGTTGGCATTGCAGATTGCCTAGATGGGCATGGCCCAAGTGATAGTGTGCCCCCAGATTGCTAACATGTCACCAGGTGTCAGCCCAGACTTCCGGATATCTACCTAGCCTTTGACTGTAACAGGAACCACTGACATTGACACAGTCCCTGGCTGGGCCAGGGCCAAGGACCCAGACATGACCTACTTTCATGGTTCAGAATGAGATGATTCCATAGCTTATGGTGGCCAGGTCTCAGGTGTTGGCCAAAACTTCAACTCTCTGAACGGTCCTTGGTGGCAACAGGAGCCATGGATATCATCTCAGAGCCCAGTCACACGTGGCCCCTGACAGCAGTGTTTGCCCAACATCACCATGGTCCTAGGTTTTAGGAATCCTGGATTGGCATTTGCTCTGTGGGAGCACATCACTTAGACATCAGCTTGGTCTGGGCATCCACAGGGCCCTTGTTGGTAAAGGAAGCCACAGACATCAACACAGACCTTCACAGCTGCATCAGGATCACAGACCAAGTCATGGCTTTTGGAAGCATCCCAGACACAGACATCTGGCTCTGGGTGGCTGAAGGGTATCTACCTCAGTTCATTCCTCACTGCCCCCACCTCTTCAGATCTGCCTTTCTCCCTAGCACATGAATAGTTCTGCTTCATTCTCTCCTGTTTTTCCACCCTATATTCATTTACCATTAAGGGTGCCCAACTGCCTGGTGGGAGGGTTTGTGGGTGAAAAGCTTCCTGTCCCAAGTCTAGAGACCTTGGGTGGAGCAGTGCCTGTCCTCTGGTGTCTACCAAACCTAGACCAGAATTAAACTTTTTAAAATACATCTTTAATTTTATTTTATGTATATGAGTATTCTGTCTGTCTGTCTTTGCACCATATTTGTGCCTGTTGTCCTTGGATAGGGCATGGGATTCTCTCTCAAAATAGAATTAGAGATGGTTGTGAGCTTCCATGTGGATGCAGGAAACTGAACTCATGTCTTTTGAAAGAGCAGAGTGGGCTCTTAACCACAGGGCCATCTCTCCAGGTTATTTTTTGTAATTTATAACAAGAATGTATTTCACATTTTGATTCTTCTCAACAGGAGAAAGCAATCAGGTTTTACAAGATAGAAAAAAATTGTGCTGTGGTTCAGATTAGAAGGGAACGTTGGGTCATTAGGTGGCCTTGATTTCAAACATCATTAGGAGTCGGAATGGCAGAGAGCAGTGAGAACAACATGCAGATGGGCTCTGAAAACCTAACCTTGTAGATGAATGGGTATCACCATGGAAAAGGCATGTCCCTCCGTCACTCAACCTAAGGTCAATTCTGGATCCACATGACTGCTTCACATGTCACTTCCCGGTGGCATATTCAGAGCGGGGAGCAGCAAGCCCTCTCCATTCCACTAGTTTCATCTTTATTGAAAATTGGTATTTGAAGTGAGGAACTCGGATTGAACTCTTAAAATCATGGTGTCCCAAAGATAATAAGAATGGTTACATAGTTAATATTAGATTCATTTACGTTAAAACTTTTAACTTAAAATTATGTCTTGGTGATTTTGGATGAGCAGTCAATTGAAGGAAACCAGGGAGGCATTTTACTTAATATACTCATAGAGAAATGCACAGCTAGTCTGGAGAGAGGGCTCAGCTGTTAAAGCCTAGGCTCACAACCAACAGTGTAGGAGAAATGCGCAGTAGCACTATAACATTAGTGAAAAATGCACTAGTCAATGATAACATCTTTTTAATGTTGGGCATGAGGTTTAGTTTATTTTCATATTTTTACTCATATATTTTTAAATTCTACAAGATACCATTTTAGTAAGTAAAAATATATTTGAGAAGATGTATTAAGTGACAAAACCAGCCACAGGAACAGGTTTTTCTACGTCTGAGTCCATATTGCACAGAAACTAAAAGAAATGGTAAGGACTAAATGTCTGAAAGTCCTCATCAGGTATAAAGACAGTCGCCAAAGGCAAGAATGCTTACCTGGAACAACACTGGATCAGAATCCTGGCTTCCTGTCAATCACACCCAGATTTCCTGTCTCAGCTGGTGTGTTGAGAGTGTGTCAGTTGTCTTGACAATGTTCTCACTGTGAAACACAAGGGCCTGGTGATGCTGGGTTTTGTGGCTCTCTGGATACTCACCATCAGGTCCACGCAGCACCACAATCCTTAACACAAACTCTAGATTAGTGGGGTCATGAGCTTCTTTTGTAACAAGCATTTCCCTTCTTCATAGCACCTTCACTGGAGGCACTGACAAGGGCTCTTTTAGATGAAAGTTGTATTCAATGTGAGGGAAAGTTTTAAGTCTCAGCTTTTAGGGGTTTGATGGAGAAAACGTTTTCAGACCCTGACATCCAGTATTATTACAACTCAAGGGGCTGAGTGAAGCTCAGGGTTTCTCTCTCTCTAGGACTTCACTATACTCAGCTTGACTGTATCCAGAAGGCCCATGTGGTAAAGCCTTGGTCTCCAGGTTGTTATTTTGGTGGTGGAACATGCATGAATACAGGGCCAGTGGGAAAGTTTGAGGTCACTAACTTTGTGCTCATGGGAAGAACTGTGTGCCTGTGATCTCCTCTTTCCTGTCCGCAAGATCCTCAGCTTTGCTCCCCACACTCCTGTCCTGATGTGCTGCCCCACCACAGACTCACATAGGACTTTCCTCTCACGAAGCAGAAGATCCCAAACTGAGCCAATGTTAAGCTCATTAAGTCCTTTTATTGCACTGATGGAAAAAGTGATGTGCACACAGGACTTCACCCTTTCAATGCAATTCAGGGCAAGAGATGCAGAAGTGATTGCATGCCTGAGTCTCAGTTGGTGTTAGAGAGATAATGAATTTCAGCATTGCTTTTCTAGTTCCATAGGGAGCATCAGTGGGATGTTGATATGTTTTTTTTTTTTTTATCACGTTGGCACCACAGCCTTCATCACTTTCACTATTTATTATCTTCAGTTTTCAATGCCCCAATGGTTAAGGGTCTTTAACCTCCTTGCTCAAACTGGTTCCTAGGTAATTTATTTATTTTGAAGTTGTGCATGGAATTTCCCTCATTTCTTTTTTAATAGCTTTGTTACTATTACACAGAAATGCTACTGACTGTCATATGTTGACTTTATATCCTGCTCTTTGCTGAAGGTATTTTCAGTTTTTAGAATTTTATGGTTGACTTTTGAGAATCTTTTAAATTTAAACACATATTATGTTGCTTCCCCTTTCTGGCTATTGAAAATAATGCTGCCCTGAGCATAGTTGAGCACATGTCCTTGTGGTACATTTGAGCAACACCAATAGTGGTATTGCTGGGTCTTGAGGAAGGTTGTTTCCTAATTTTCTGAGAAATTGCCATACTAATTTTCAAAGCAGTTGTACAAGTTTGCACTCCGACCAGCAATGGAGGAGTGTCCCCTTACTCCACATCCTCTCCAACATCAGCTGTCATCAATGTTTTTAATCTTGGCCATTCTTACAGGTGTAAGATGGAATCTCAGAGTTGTTTTGATTTGCATTTGTCTAATGGCTAAGGATGTTGAGCATTTCCTTAAGTGTTTTTCAGCCATTTTAGATTTGTCTGTTCAGAGTTCTCTGCTTAGGTCTGTACCCATTTTTTTAATGGATTATTTATTTGTTTGATGATCAATTTCTTGAATTCTTTGTATATTTTGAAATCAAGTCCAATGTGGGGTTGGCGAAGATCTTTTCCCACTTTGTAGTTTTCCATTTAGATAAAAAATGTGATACATTTATACAATGGAGTACTACACAGCAGGAAAAAAATAACGACATCTTGAAATTTGTAGGCAAATGGATGAATCTAGAAAACATCATATTGAGTGAGATAACCCAGACCCAGAAAGACAAATATAATATATACCGACTCCTAACCATCTTATAGACATAAAGCAAAGAAAAACCAGTCTATAATTCACAATCCATGAGAACCTAGACAACAGGGATGATGCTAAGAGAAACATACATGGATCTAATCTACATGGGAAATAAAAAAAGACAAGATCTGAGTAAATTTGGAGCATGGGGTCCTTGGTAGAGGGTAGAAGGAGAGGGGGATGGAGGAAGGGAAGTTGAGAAAAATATAAAAACAATAAAACAAGCAATGGACCTTGACAGCTCAGAGATAATGAAAAAAATAAATTATGCACACTTTTTTTGTAATTTCACTTTTTCATTTACTGTTGATATTCCTTTCATTTCTCTCCCTTCCCTTTTTACTCTGACTGAGACTTTGAGCATTACATGTAGTAAGAGTGAGAGAGTGGGTTCTCAACCTTTTCACACTCCAGGTTCAAGACAGTGTTTTTCTGTATAGATTGGACTCTTCTGGAACTCACTCTGTAGACCAGGCCAAGACGATCTCAAACTCACTGAGATCCCACTGCCTCTGCCTCTCCAAGTGCTGGGAATGAAGGCATGTTCCACACTGCCCTGATGTTTTCTGTTTTGGAACCAAACTTCCATCCCTGTATTGAAACCAGTTTGGTCATAATGTGCACCCCTCTCAATGTATTCTTAGATTTAACTTGCATGTTTCTTTTTGTGGGGGGTTATGTTAATTAGGGAAATTGGTCTCTTTGTAATTTTCCCCTTGTGTCTTTGTGTTATTATCTAGGAAATGCTGGCTTTATAGTGGTGTTATTTCTTCCTTTTCTATGACATGGAACATTTCCAGGGGCATTAGTGTCAGCTCTTCATTAAAGGTCTGGTAGAATTTAACATAGGATCCCTCCAGTTGTGAGCTTCAGTGTTGAGAGTCATTATATTACTACTTCAATAGAGTTGCTTGCTATTGTTCTGTTGAAGTTGTTGATACCATTGTGATTTAATGTGATTATGTCATATGTGTCTAGACATATATCCATTTCTTCAAGATTTTCCAGTTTGGGGGAATATAAGATTTTAAAGTACTACCCAATGATTATCTGGATTTACTTGCATGTGTTGCAGGACCCTCCCTTCTATCTCTATTTTATCATTATAGGTCTGTTTCTCTTGCTGTTGACTGTGTATTTATTCAAAGAACAAAGTTTTTGAATAACATTATACACTGTTATTTTAAAATCCATTTCATTAATTTCTGTTCTGATATTTATCACCTCTTGCCATTGACTAACTTTGGGTTTAGCCTGAACTTTTCCTTAGGCCTTGAGGCTCATCATTAAGTACTACTTGAGATCTCTCTGAATTTTGCCATTATTTGAGGTCTTTCTGTTTCTTTAAGTAGACATTTATAATCGTAAACTTTCCTTGCCATCATTTAGTTGCATCCCAAACATTATGGGAAGTTATACTATTATTTTCATTTAATTCTAAGTATTATTTTCACACTGATTTCTTCATAAATCAGTGGTAATTCAAGAGTATACTGTGCATTCTCCAATTGCTTATGTGGTTCCTTCCTAAGAGATGCCATCAATAGAGGTACAAAGAAAGATGCTATCTGCATGTTGGAGGACATTAACTTGTAAGTAAGAAAATGCAGATTGATTCCGTGACAGTGTCTGTCAATAAAAGTGAGAACTGTCTTGGAACTGTTGGGACAATATAGTTCAAGAGAGTTGTGTGTTTGGTTTGAAGGATAGCCAACACAAAACAATATTGATAATCAAGGTGTAAATGTAAGCAGAAAAATACATTGCTTAAACCTAAGCCTGTGAACCATTTGGCCCTCTCAGGAATTTGTGTTAACAAAGAATAGTGAATGTGGGCCCCAAGGTGGGTATGGACTACAGCCTGGTTATGAAGAGAAGACTGTTTACTGAATTCCATTACTAAATAATCTTTGGAGCACTCAATGTTGGGGTATTACAGCGACTGTTGCTTGATTTTGAGATCCTGTGACTTTAAATAAGCTGTTAGGATTTATAATCCCCTCTATAATTACAATATTAGAGGATATTATATTTGATGAGGGAAAGAAATTGGGTTCTTGAGATGAATTTTAACTCAGATGTTAAACAAGGCATTGGGAATTGGAAGAGAGACTACCCTTTGTAAGGAAAGGAAGCTGCCATTTTCCCATGTAATTTGAAAAGGGAAACATAGGAGACTAGACTATCTTTGGAAACAGAATTCTCTGCATCCACACTCCTTCCCACAGGGGGTCCAATAGGACTGTTAAGTTCTTCGGCTGCCATCTTCAGCTCTCAATGATCAGACACCATGACCATCCAGGATGCTGAGTTGGGCCAATTTAACACTGATTCTGGACCTGGTTCGTTGCAGGGTTGGTTAATCTGCCAGCTCTCCCCTGTCTTCACCACCAGGGTGAGGTCTTCAACATTGCTCAGCTTGTTCACCCATTATGGTGATGAGTAAGGGGCTGGGATAGTTCTCCTGCTTTCAAACCCTCAGGGTCATCTGTCCTACACCTAACCTTCAGGGTCAGCTCTACTTATCCAGGCAAGGTGTCGGGGCCACACTCCTGAGTGCTGCTGCTTTTAAGGGAGGCTCAGCTCTCTTGTCCACCTCAGGTGGCAGGGTCAAGTAGGGGGGATTTCATCTTTCCACTGCCATGTTCTTTTCAAGAAAGATACAGGGCTTTTCCACATATTCTTGACCTGTCCTTGGCGACTTCAGGTAGATTAAGATTTGATCCTTGTTTCTCCATGATACAATTTGAAAATGTTTATTTTGCTGTTCCATGAAGCATCTATCATGGTCCCATTAATAGTCCTTGGGAAAAGACCTCCTTCACTTCAGGGTCTGTTTCCCCTTCACAAAGGAACTGGTGAGATGGATCACAGGATACAAGAAGGTCATCAGTGTAAGACTCAGCAGCCTGGAAACAACCTGATTTCCTGTACTTACATTTGTCTGACCTAGGACTAACACTATCTTTTCCTAGGTTATATCGACTAACAGGGTGAGAGTTTGGAAAGTTTCAATATATTGGCCAGGGTCAATTGAAAAAAAAATCTCAAAAGTCTTATTTAATTTGATTCAAGTTTTGCAAGGAAAGGGGATTTGTATTCTAGAGGGCAGAAATTATCTTGACGTTTCCTTTAAGGGGAAAGTAAAGGTGTCAGGGGACCTCTTAATGGTGGTTTTTAAAATAGAGAATCCCAATTTTTGTTTTCTTAAAGACATTGTTCCATCACAAACACAGTACTAGTGAAGGACAGAAGGATAGATTACACATAACAGTATCCACAGAGATCTATCTCTTCCCAGAAAGCAAAAATTTATTTGTGTATAGGCTTCCTCAGATTATTTTCCAACATCATGGCCACATAGGTGTTGTTGGATGGTTGTACTACAGTTAGTACTTCTCTTAGGAGAACATTTTCTCTCCTTTCCATCTTATAGACACAGCAAGCAACAGTACAGTTAAATACTAAGCACTTCTCCCTTAGGTACTGAGGATGCAAGGATTTCAAGTGTCTCAGTGCTCTAGAGAAGTCCACACTGATGAGGACTCATTGCCCACCTGAAAAGAGAAGAAGAAGGTATCCATCAATTCTTCTCCTTCCCCCACCACCATGTCTTGAAAGTTCCCTGATGACACCCTGCCTGAAACAAGGTGGAATTTGGATACCAAATTCTATTATATCCTCTGTCCTCCATGTGTACTCTGGGTCACATGGACACCTTGCATATTTTATACACCACACACAAATGATGAAGAAAGAAATAAAGAAAGGAATAAGGAAAGGGAAAGGGCAGGAAGACTTTGGTACAACTATGGAAGTCATCAAAATGATGAATATTATATAAAGACAAAAAGTCAATCAGATAATCCGATACTAGAGACATAATTTTGGAATAAAAACAGAGATAGAAACATTGGAACCAAAGCAGAAAATTAGGTGTAGCACAGCCTTGTGTTTCTAAGCAACTGCAGCAGGCTGCTTGTGAGTGCAAACAAACAAAAGCAATTGGAGAATAAAACCCCTGGGGTGAGAAAGTCAGCCTTCATCTGAAAGACTTACTGACAATCTTAACTACTTAAAACTCTTTTCAGATTAAATGAATGAGAATAGTGCTTCTATTATGTTCACCATTGTCTTAGGGCAATAGGATCAGTTACAAATTCTAAAAATGTACCTTAATAAATCGTAGATCAGAGGTAAATAAATGGCTTAGCAGTTAAAAGCACTTACTGCTCTTGTAGTTTGGTTTCCAGCACCCACATTAACTATCCCCAAACCTCCTGAAACTCTTGCTCTTTGGCATCTACTGCCCTGTTCTGACTGCTGTGGATTCGCTCCTGCTTGTACCCCTAACCCTGGTTTAAAATTAAATCATTTTAAAAAAATATTATGTCAGACTGGCGAGATTGCTCAGCTGATAACAGAAAATGTGATTACTGCAAAGACCGATGAGAATGAGTTTGATTCTCAGGCCTCACCTGGTAAAAAGAAAGAACTAACTTCTGTACATTATCCTCTGACAACACCCCCGCCCCATGACTTTGGTTACCTTTTTTTCCCAGTTGAAATAATTTGTTATTATTTCTTAAAAACACATTTAAAAAAAGTAACAGTAAATCTTAACTGATAGGAAAGTGTATAAAGGAATATTGAGGGTGGGTAGAATAGGCAGAGATTTGGTATGGGAGATAGGACAGAAGAAGGGATAATCATCCAAAGGCAAATATGTGTTAATAAAAATGTAAATAAACAATTATTAATTAAGATTCAATCATAAAGGTCTATATTTTGTTGGGAAACCACTAAATTATAAAGTATGTAGAATGGGATAATCATGTAAATTAGTCAATAAAAGTTTGTTTCATTGGTTAAGATCTTTCCTCAAACAAGTCTAGAGCTGTGTATTGAGATGTCAGATAGTAAGAGTCAGCTGAGAGACTGAGACTCACTGAGCAGCAACCCCAGGAGGTTTTTGTTCAGCCCTTCAGCACTGTGGGAGGACGCTTCTTTTCCTGCTGACAGTAATAGGTTGCAGCATCATCAGCCTCCACAGGACTGATGGTGAGGGTGAAGTCTGTCCCAGACCCACTGCCACTGAGCCTGTCTGGGATCCCAGGTGCTAGGTTGGATTCGTCATAGATGAGGAGTTTGGGAGGCTGTCCTGGTTTCTGTTGATACCAGTGCATAAGATTTATGTCATAGTCATCGACACTCTCACTGGCCTTGCAGGAGATGGTGGCGTTTTGTCCCAGAGACACAGTCAGCAAACCTGGAGACTGGGTCAGCGCAATGTCCCCAGTGGAACCTGGAATCACAAACACACAGACCATGGTTATACATGTTTAGAAACTTTCCCAGCAAGGGAATTTTCCATTAAAAATTTCTAAGAATATTTGTGGGCATCACCTTGAGGAACAGAAAGTGAAAAGGAATGGGGGAACTTAAAACCAATTACAAATGCCTTTAATCTGATGATCAAGATACCAGAGTCATGGAAAACCATGATGGCCCCAGTGGATGCACCTAACCCTGCTCTGCACCCTCTCACCTGGAACCCCAAACAGCAGCATCCATAGCAGGAGTGCCCTTGACTCCATCTCTGCGTGTTTGAAAAGAGAATGCTTCTTAGGCTCCTGGCAGCTGCTTTTAAGGAGCCTGGGCTGTTGTATAAAGACTCAATATGTAAATCAGCTCAGAAGACTGTGCTGGAGCTCAAAGTGACACCTGCTTCTGTTTCACCCACTGGGAGTTGGTGTCAGCACAAAATTCACTAGAGCATGGCAAGTGTGTCTTAGAGGAGACTTGCAGCCTATTCATTTGACTCTACCCTCTAGTCTTTCTGAGGTTTGATGATGGGGAGTGCACTATGGATGTGCTTTTAAAGAATGTATGTTATTTCAGGAACAACTTCATTCTTCAACATTTTCTGTTTTTTTTAAAAATTGTTTTTATTGATCTTTATATTTTTCTCCACTCATCTCTTTTCCCTGTCTATCCTCTGCCAAGGTCTCCATGCTCCCAATTTACTCAGGAGACTTGTCTTTTTCTACTTCCAATTACATTAGATCAATTTATGTCTCTTTTATGATCATCTTTGTTGTCTAGGTTCTCTGGGATTGTGAATTGTATGCTGGCTTTTTTTCTCTATGTCATAAATCCACTTATGAATGAGTACATGTGATATTTCTCTTTTTGGTTCTGGGTTACCTAACCCAATATGATGTTTTTTAGATCTATCCATTTGTTCACAAATTTTAAGATATCATTATTCTTTCCACCCTGTAGTACTTCATTGTGTAAATGTACCACATATTTCTTACACATTTTTTGGTTGAGGGGCAATTTAGTCATTTCTAGGTTTTTGCTATGACAAGTAATGCTGCTATGAACATAGCTGAGCACCTGGCCTCATGGTATTATTGAGCATCCTTTGGGTAAATACCCAAAAGTGGTATTAGTGGGTCATGAGGTAGGTTGCTTCCTAATTTTCTGAGAAATTGCCATACTGATATCCAAAGGGGCTGTTAAACATTTCCTTAAGTGTCTTCCAGCCATTTTAGATTCTTCTGTTGAGAGTTCTCTGTTTAGGTCTGTACACCATTTTTATTAGATTATTTGTTCTTTTGATGACCAATTTCTTGAGTTCTTTGCATATTTTTGAGATTAGTCCTCTGTCTGATGTGGTGTTGGTGAAGATCTTTTCCCAATCTGTAGGCTGTCTTTTTGTCCTGTTGACTGTGTCCTTTGCTTTACAGAAGCTTTTCAGTTTCAAGAGGTCCCATTTATTAATTGTTTCTCTAAGTGTCTGTGCTACTGGGGTTATATTTAGGAAGTGGTCTCCTGTGCCAACACATTCAAGTGTACTTCCCACTTTCTCTTCTATAAGGTTTAGTGTGGCTGTCTTTATGTTTGGGTCTTTGATACATTTTGACTTGAGATTTGTGCATGGTGATAGATATGGGTCTATTTTCAGTCTTCTACATGTTGATATACAGTTACGCCAGCCTCATTTGTTAAATATGCTTTTGTTTTTCCATTTGATATTTTCTGCTTCTTTGTCAAAAATCATGTGTTCGAAGGTGTGTGGATTAATATCCGCATCTTCGATTCGATTGGTCCTTCTGTCTGTTTTTATTCCAATACCAGACTGTTTTCAGTACTGTAGCTCTGTAGTAGAGTTTGAAGTCAGGGACTGATATGCCTACAGAAGTTCTTTTATTGTATAGAATTTCTTTTGGCTATTCTGGGTTTTTTGTTTTTCCATGTGAATTTGATTATTGTTCTTTCTGGGTCTGTGAAAAACTGCGTTGGGATTTTGATGGGGATTGCATTAACTATATAGATAGGGTTTTGTAGGGTTGCAATTTTAATAATTTTGATCCTACCTATCCAAAAGAATAGGAGATCTTTCCATTTTTTTGCATTTTCTGGTAACTCCTTCAATTTCTTTTTTCAAAGACTTAAAGTTCTTGTTAAACAGGTCTGTCACTTCTTTGGTTAGTATTACCCCAAGATATTTTATGTGTTTTGAGGCTATTTTGAAGGGGGATATTTCTCTGATTTCTTTCTCAGCTTCTTTATCATCTGTATATATGAGGTCTACTGATTTTTTTAGTTGATCTTGTATTCTTCCACATTACTGAAGATATTTATCAGCTGTAGGAGTTTACTGGTAGAGTTTTGGGGGTCGCTTATGCATGCTATCATATCATCTGCAAATAGCAAAAGTTTGACTTCTTCCATTCCAATTTGAATCTCCTTGTTCTCCTCTTGTTGTCTTCTTGCTCTATCCAGAACTTCAAAAACTATGTTGAATAGATGTGGGATAGTGGACAGCCTTGTCTTGTTTCTGATTTTAGTGGAATTGCTTTGAGTTTATCTCCATTAAATTTGATGGTGGCCATGGGTTTGCTATGTTTTATTATGTTTTGATATGGTCTTTGCATTCCTGATCACTTCAAGACCTTTATCATGAAGGGGTGTTGGATTTTGACTATTCTCAGAGATTTCCACCTAGTCTGGATGAGGATGTCTTCTAAAGACCACTCATTGGTCTTGTCCTGGACAATGTGATTTTCTATGGAACATTTGGAGAAGATGAACAACTGCAACATGGACATCCCTTTATGTTTAGCCTCACTGGTTGTGTCAATCCTGCATAGTTGTTACTGACTCGGAGTCCCTTCATTCAAAAGAATGGGGTCACTTAATATTACCTCTTTTAATTATTCTTCCTCTAATTGTACATATTCTCCATTTTTAAAATTTATTTATTTATTTATTTATTAAAGATTTCTGTCTCTTCCCCACCGCTGCCTCCCATTTCCCTCCCCCAGCCAAGTCCCCCTCCCTCGTCAGCCCAAAGAGCAATCAGGGTTCCCTGCCCTGTGGGAAGTCCAAGGACCACCCACCTCCATCCAGGTCTAGTAAGGTGAGCATTCAAATTGCCTAGGCTCCCACAAAGCCAATACGTGTAGTAGGATCAAAGAACCCATTGATATTCTCCATTTTAACTAGCATTTTTGCATTCATTACTTCTATAGGCATCTGCAGTTGCTTCCACATGGATCATTCACTGGCTTCTCCTGCCAGTTCTGCACCACAATTGTCCTAGCATATTATACAGGCAGGAAAGACTCCCAAAATAACCACTCAGAAACTGTATTAATTAAATCACTGCTTGCCCTATTAGTTCTATCTTTTTATTGGCTAGCTCTTACATCGTAATTTAACACATTTTTATTAATCTATTTATTGCCACATGGCTGTAACTTGCTGGCAAGGTTTTGTCTGGCGTCTGTCTCTGGTGGGGCTACATGGCTTCTCCCTGACTCTGACTCTGCCTTCTTTCTCCCAGCATTTAGTTTAGTTTTCCCTGACTAGGTCTATTCCACCCTATCATAGGTCAAAAAGATTTCTTTATTCATTAATCAATATGCATACAGAGGGGAATCCAACATCATTTTATGGATGGCTTGGTGTTTTATTTAGAATTTTTAATGCTGTGAAAAGACACCATTGCCACGGCAACAATAGGGGTGGCTTGCTTACAGTTTCAGAGGTTCAGCCCATTATGATCATGGTGGGGAGTGTGCAGGCGAAGTAGTGCCGGAGTAAGTAAAAGTCACACATCTTGCAGACCACAGGAAGTATTGAAAGTCACATTGAGGGAAATTAGAGCAAAAGTGACCTCAAAGCCTACTCCATCAGCGACACACTTCTTCTACCAAGGCCACATTTTCTAATAGTGCCACTCTCTAGGAGAGCCATTTTCTTTCAAACCACCACATTTGGTGTTTACATTTCTCTTTCAGTAACTTGGCAACTACCTTCCAACATCAAAGAGAGAACAGAACTTAAGGGTAAGGGCTCAATGTTGGCACTCACTTTACTTCTTCATGGTCAATGAGTTCTGTTGGTGTTATCCTCTGTAATGTGTTCCCACTGCCAGTTTGCTTAAAACAGCCTTTTGTCTTAGCAACAGCCTATTTCTTTTTTTTTGATTTCCAAGGGACCCTACTTGGCCAACAACTTAATTGAATGCAACTCAGTTCTGCCCCTGAGTTTTGCCTGGCTACAGAGATGGCTAGTTAAGGCTCTATATCCCCCATTGCTAGGAACCCTCATTAGGATCACCTTCATAGATTCCAGAAACTTTCCATTGCCCTAGGCTTCCACATCACCCACATAGGCCCTCATGCCAGCCATCTCTGTCACACTTTCTCCCCCTACCCTATCTCCCAATTACTTCATCTTCTGTCCAGTTTCTGCTTCCAGGGAAATCCCTGAGTCTCTTGCAATCCCCTCCTCTTTGCCTAACCCATCAGGGTCCACAGATTGTAGTATGATTATCATTTACTTGACAGTTAGTAGTCCCTTATAAGGGAATTTATACCATATTTATCTTTCTCATTCTGAGTTACCTCACTCAGGATGTTTTTTCTAGTTCCACCCATTTGCTTGCAAATTTTATGATGATATATTTTTTTAACAGCTGGATAATTTTCCATTATGTAAATGTACCACATTTTTTTGGTCCATTCTGTTGAGGAACATCTAAATTATTTCCAGTTTCTGGCTATTATGATTAATGCCACAATGAACACAGCTGAGCAAATATCCTTGAGGTAGGAAGGAATATTCTTTGAGTATATGCATAAGCATAGTATAGGTGGGTCTTGAGGCAGATGGATTCCCAACTTTTTAAGGGACCCCCATAGTGGCTGTACAAGTTTTCAGTCTCACCAGCAATGGAGGAGAGTTCTCTTGTTTCATATTCTTCCCAGCATGAGATATCACTGGTGATATTGATCTTAGTCATTCTGACAGATGTAAGATGGAATCTCAGAGTCATTTTGATTAGCATTTTCCTGATTTCTAAGGATGTTAAACATCACCTTAAGTGTTTTTTTTTGCCACTTGAGATTCTTCTATTGAGAAATCTGTTTAGATATGTACCTAATTTTTTAACCAGATTATTTGTTTTATCAATACCTAGTTTATTGAGTTTTTATATATTTTTCATATTTGTTCTCTGTTATATGCAGAGTTGCTAAAATCATCTCATTCTGTAGGCTGCATTTTGTTTTATTGATGGTGTCTTTTGCCTTTTAGAGGATTTTCAGTTTCATAAGGCCCCATTTATTAATTATTGATCTTAGTGTCCTCCCTATTGGTATTCTATTCAGAAAGTTGTCTTCTGTGCTAATGCATTCAAGGCTATTCTCTTCTTTCTCTTCTGTCAGGTTCAGTGTATCTGTATTTACAGTGAGATCTTTGAGTTACTTGTCCTAGAGATTTTTTAATAGTTGAATAAAAAGCCTCATTGTTTTTCTTCTATTCCCTTATTTTTAAATTTTTTTTATTTAATTAATTTTTCATTTATGTTACGTACCCACCTCATATTCCACTCCATCTCACATCTCACATATACCCCACTGTTGATGGGAGGCTGCTTATTCATCCTGACTGCCCAAACCAAAATAATCACAAAGAAATTATATTATTTAAATTACTGCTTGGCCCATTAGCTCTAACTTCTTATTTTATAACTCTTTCATCTTAATTTAACACATCTCTATCAATCTGTGCATCCCCACAGGTTGTGGCCTACCAGCAAAGTTTCAGCATGTCTGTCTCTGGCAGTGGCTCCATGGGTTCTCCCTAACTCTTCCTTCTTTCTCTCAGTATTCAGTTTATTTTTTCTCACCTAGCTCTGTTCTACCCTATCAGGCCAAGCCAGTTTCTTTATTAACCATGGTATTCACAGCACAGGTAATCCCACATCACCTCCCTTTTTCTGTTTAAATAAAAAGGAAGTTTTTAACTTTAACATAGAAAAATTACATAAAACAAAACACATATCAAGCAAGAATTATAATTACAGTATTAATATTTACTTTATATTTTATCATAACTAAGGAAAAATATAGCTATAGCTACAAATTATTCACTCAATTAAAGAGTCCAGAAAGACATATTAACTAAGGAAATGTATTGTAAGCAGCTTCCAAAATTCTAGAATTGACAAAAACACCTTGCTACCTGAACAGTCAGCCAAAGTTCTTCTGTAACACTGGGGCATCTATCTTCAGCCTATAGGCCCACAGTATTCAGCAGGCTATTCTGTTAAGCAGGAATTTCTTCTGTCTCTTGCAGAATGTTTTGAAGACTCTTTCATTAAGCAGGAACCTTGATGCATGGTCTCACCTTTAGGCAAGTTCAGCAGTCATTTATCTGTGGGTACTTTATGTCAAGCAGTCCAGGCAAGAGCAGTTTCTTGCCCATATGGCTAGTAAATTATATCAGGAGCCTCTTCAATGCCCATCTTCCTCTTGAAGTAATTGGTGCTGCCACGAACAGATGTGTCTCATTGCCATGAAAAGTCTTAAGTTCTTAAAATATTTTAAAAGCCATATTCTTTAGACTTTGAAAGGTTTGAAGAATACCTATCCATCTGAAATACATCTCTGAACATCTATAAAACCTAACATGACTTCAAGTTTGACTATTTTAGATGATTATCTATTAATGTATATCTAATTGTATATTACATTTTTAAATGAGTTGCACAATCACAATACCTTAATCACGAGCAGAACTATATATACACAGTATAACAAAATTGACCTTAAATTTGTATCAATAAACCAAGATCCATACCAATGCATATCTCTATATTATTTAAATGTTTCTTTAGATTTAAAGAAACATTTATAAACAATATTTGGGAACATGGGCATAGTTCTCCAAACTTTTTCCAGCTTTTTGTTGGGTGAAGTAAATTTTGGGGGTGTTCAAGGTGACCTTTTGGGGGGGATCTTGGTCTATCAAACCACATTAGCCTAGAATGAATCTCCAGGTTCTCATCCTCTGTGGAAACAAAATAAGAACCTCTATTTCAAAGCAATATATCCTTAGATCCATATTTTGAAATCAAGATACCTTTAAAGTATATATGTTGGTTTAGTTTAGCAATCCCTGGAATCAATTGTCTGTCTGCAGTCCAAAAAATTCTAAGAAAACACAATAGTATACATAATCCAGACTCTGTGTATATTCCTTCTTTACATGGTTTATTTTACCTTTTCTACAAGTTTAATATTTACTTTATTATCTTTACTCCTTTAATATATGACTGTTTGTATTCTGTCTCTTTAAAGACTTCATTATTTTAAAAACATTTATTTATTTTTTTAGCTCTCTACTCTTTTTCTTCTTTTTCTCAAGCCTGTGTACATTTATCCAACACTGTGACCCATTCAATATCTTTTTTAAAAAATCTGAATCTGTTTTTATTCTATATCTGTAATTATTTTCTGATCAGAAGAGTTTATCTTCTTAAAATCCTAAACACTTTTTATGAACTTAAGTGATGCCATTGCTAGGGGAAATTAGGGACTGCGTGCTCATCCTGGCCAGTCCAGCATGGCAGAGGACGTCCATTCACAGCCTTTGAGTGCACATACCACCCAGTTCTAAATACGCCGCGGGACTATGTCTAGTCATTAATCAGTTTGTAACATGTTGCTTACGAAGCCTATTTAAATGCTTGGCCTCCTAAAAGAGTCAGAGGTTGCACTGATAGCATGGCCAGGAAAGCTGGCATTTCAAAACTGCATGGCTTTTTTTCTGCTACCACTGAGTCAGGAAAACCTCTCTTAAAGGAGCTGTGACATGCCATTAGCAAACAGCAAGAAGCTTTGTAAAACTCTGTATTTTTGTGTCTAGAATTCCTTTTCAAGCTGTCTCAGGTATTTAGAGGATTTAGTTGGCCACATTGTTATACCAGTTGTAGTTAGTAGGAAGGCCACTTCACAGTCCTGAAATAATCATACAGAAACTATATTATTTAAATCACTGCTTGGCCCATTTGCTTTAGCTTCTTATTTGATAACTCTTACAACTTCATTTAACCCATGTCCATTAATCTTTGCTTCACCACGAAGTTTTGGCCTACAAGCAAAGTTTCAGTGCATCTGTCTCCTGTGACAGCTTCATGGCTTCTCCCTAGCTCCTCCCTTTTTCTCCAGCATTCATTTTAGTTTCCCCCCACCTAGCTCTCCTCTTCCCTATCAGGTCAAGACAGTTTCTTTATTAACCAATGGTATTCCCAGAATACAGACACGAATCCCACATCACCCCTCCTCTTCCATTTCTCTTTCATCTTCATTCAGAAAAGGGAAGGCTTCCCATGGGCTTGAGCAAAGCAGGGCACATCATGCCAAGGTAAGATGGTAAGACTGAGCTCCTCTCTCTGCATCAATACTGGGTGAGGTAATCCAGCATGGAGAACAGGTTAAAAAAGCCAGCTAAGTGTCAGGGACAGGTCCCAATATCACTGCTAAGAAGCTTACAAATAGACCAAGTTACACAACTGTCACATATATGCAGAGGGCTTAGGTTGTTCCCATGCAGGTTTCCTAACTGTTGGTCCAGAGTTTATGAGCTACAATGAGCTCAGGTCAGTTATCTCTGTGGGATTTCCCATTATGACCTTGACCACTCTGGCCTATCCAATTACTTCTCCCTTTCTTCAGGAGAACTCCCAGAGCTCAGCCCAGTGCTTGGCTGTGGATCTTTGCATCTGCTTCCATCAGGTAATGAATTAAGGCTCTCTGATGACAATTAAACTAGTTACCAGTCTAATTATAGTAGATTGTCCTGGAGTGCTTTGAAGGTAATAGATATGGAGAGATTTGTATTCTTCTACATGCAGACATCCAGTTTGACCAGCAGCATTTGTTGAAGATATTGTCTGCTTTCTAGTGTGTATTGCTGGCTTCTTTACAAAACTCAGAGCTCCTTAGGTGTGGGGATTTATGTCTGGCTCTTTACTTAGAGTCCTTTGAACCACCTGTCTATTTTATGCCAATATCATGTTACTTTTATTATTATGGCTCTGTCATACAACTTGTAATTTGAAAAGCTGGAACATGAATAGGGATTATATTGCCTATTCTGAGTCTTTCCCCCTTATGTGACTGAGTATTGTTTCCTAATGTCTCTAAAAATATTGTGTTATAATTTTGACGAGTATTGTCTCGAATCTGTAGATTGCTTTTAATAGGATGGCCATTTTTTACTATTTAATCCTACCTATCCACAATATCTTCTGGTATCTTCTTCAGTTTCTTTCTTCAAACACACTGACTAGCTAGAGATAGAGACCCACATTGGAGCACTGGATTGAGCTCCCAAGGTCCAAATGAGGAACAGAAGGAGGGAGAACATGAGCAAGGAAGTCAGGACTGCGAGGGGTGCGCCCACCCACTGAGACAGTGGGGCTGAGCTCACCAAGGCCAGCTGGACTGGGACTGAAAAAGCATGGGATAAAACCGGACTCTCTGAATGTGTTGGACAAGGAGGGCTGACTGAGAAGCCAAGGACAATGGCACTGGGTTTTGACCCTACTGCATGTACTTGTTTTGTGGGAGCCTAGTCTGTTTGGATGCTCACCTTCCTAGACCTAGATGGAGGGGGAAAGGACCTTGGACTTCCCACAGGGCAGGGAACCCTGACTGCTCTTTGGACTGGAGAGGGAGGGGAAGGAGGATGGGGGAGGGGGAGGTAAATGGGAGGAGAGGAGGAGGTGAAAATTTTTAACTAAAAATATATAAATAAATAAAAAAAGAAAAACAACTTAAAAATACAAACTGAAAAAAAAGTCTGGTAGTATTCTGATCTAAAACTATCTTGCCCTAGTCTTTTTCTGGGGGGTTGGTGTTGGGAGACTGTAGGATAAAGGGCAAGCCAAAGAAACCAACCAGTCCCTGAGCACAAAATCTAGCAGCTCTGATCCTGAATGCAGAACCAGTGAATGAAACACATCAAGGATCTGAGACCAGAGCTGGGGAAAGAAACACTTTATCTCTGAACCCAAAACCAAAGAAACATACACTGATTCTGAAACTAGTGCCAAAGAAACCACTTTGTCTCTAGAATCAGATCCAGCGAAAGAAATATGCCTTGGCCATAAGATTAGGGCCGCAAGATGAAAAAGGACCCGTGAAAGAGATAAAGTTTGGCCCTCAAATCTGACCCATCTGTGCCCCTGACTAACAAAACCAACCAGTCCCTGCACAGGAAAACTAACCAATCCCTGAGCAGAAAATATTCTACCTTGGAAAATTCCACCCATAAGAAGTTCTATGTAAGCTCCTCTGCATGTTCAGTTGTGGGCTGACTTTCACCATCCTGGCAGGCACTCTCTTGGACTCCTTCCTAAATGAATCTATTTTTTTAAAAAAGAGTCTTGGGTGAAGATGTTCATTCAGTGGCACAGAATGAAAGATCCTTGCTAGGATGCCTCTTAGGGAACTGAGCATAAAAACCTTGCTGAAAAACCTAAGAGGGCTAAGTTTCCGAGCAAGGCTGGGTAGAACAGCAGAACAGAAAACTCTTGCTGAGATATTCCCTTAGAGGAGCCGAGCAAGGCTGAGCAGGAAAAAAAAAAAAAAAAAAAAAAAACAACAGCAAAAAAACAAAACAAAACAAAACAACAACAACAAAACCCAACTTTCTGACAGAGCTGGAGGAGATTGCTACATTTTTGCAGGGACTTCCTTTTAGCAGTGTGTAGCAAAAGTAACACCTTGGGCTGCAGAGGAAGTGAATGGCTCTGCTAAGTTGTTCACAGAGCTCAGATATAGGGTTCACTGGGAGAGAAGCAGGATTGCTATAGCCATTTCCCATGACACCTCAACTTTAGGTAGCCTGGCTTCCTGACAAGCAAGGATGCTTATCCCTCCATGGTTGAACTGTCCTAGTGAAGCTCCAACCTCAACAGGCGTCCTATTGTGGCTCTACTTCCCTAAAGCTGTTATATTGTGGCTTTAAATATAGCCTGACTTTCTGAGCAGTTAGAACATCTTTGCAGCTCCAGAGCTATTACACTCACTTTCACTTACAGAAACTTTTTAAAAAAATGTTTTATTTTCATGAGGTACCATATATTTATTTTTGTTCTCAGTGTCTGTTCTACTAGAGACATATTTAGGAAGTGGTTTCCTGTGCCCATGCATTGAAGACTACTTCCCACTTTCTAGGTGATTTTTCTGCACTGACTGAGATGACCCTGAGAATTCTTTTCTTAAGCAGTTTGTGTTGAGTTGAAGTTATTGTTTCTTTTGTCAATACTGTGTTTGACCTGGCTGTCCTGGAACTCACTTTGTAGTCTAAGATGTTCTTTTTTTTTTTTTTTTTTTTTTTAATTTATTTATTTATTTATTAAACATTTCTGTCTCTTCCCCACTGCCGCCTCCCCTTTCCCTCCCCCTCCCCCAACCAAGCCCCCCTCCCTCGTCAGCCCAAAAAGCAATCAGGGTTCTCTGCCCTGTGGGAAGTCCAAGGACCACCCACCTCCATCCAGGTCTAGTAAGGTGAGCATCCACGAAACTGCCTAGGCTCCCACAAAACCACTAGGTCCAGTAGAATCAAAAACCCGTTGCCATTGTTCTTGAGGTCTCAGTAGTCCTCCTTGTCCGCTATGTTCAGCGAGACCAGTTTTGACCCAGGCTTTTTCAGACCCAGGCCAGCTGGCCTTGGTGAGTTCCCGATCCCCAGACCCAAAAAGAGGAACATGGAATGTTCTCACTCATATTTGGTTTCTAGCCATAAATAAAGGACATTGAACCTATAAGTTGGGTTCTTAGAGAAGCTAAATAAGAAGGAGAACCCAAAGAAAATCCTGAATATTTCTCCTGAATATTAAACTTCATCAGGCGATGAAAGGAGACAGAGACAGAGAACCACATTGGAGCACCGGACTGAAATCTCAAGGTCCAAATCAGGAGCAGAAGGAGAGAGAGCACAAGCAAGGAACTTAGGACTGGGAGGGGTGCACCCATACACTGAGACAATGGGGATCGGGAACTCACTAAGATGTTCTTGATTGAACTCACTGAGATACCTTTGCCTCCGCCTCCCCAAGTTCTGGGATTAAATGTATGCTTCACACTGCCCTGTTTTTGAGTGAATCTTTCATCCTGGATTGAAATCAGTTTGCTCATAATGTATACTCCTCCTAAAATGCTGTTAGATTTGAATTGCAGGTTTTTTTTGTGGGTTTTATGTTAATCAAGGAAATTGATCTCTTTGTCATTTTCCCCTTATGTCTTTGTATCTAATTAATGTTGGCTTCATAGTTGTGAGTTTTTTCTTCTCCTTTTCTGGTGGTGATTCTTCCTTCTTTATGGCATGGAACAGTTCCAGGGGCATTAGTGTTAGCTCTTCATTAAAGGCCTGGCCGAATTTGGCAGATGATCTCTTCAATTAGGAGCTTTACTCTAGAGAGTTGTTATATTACTGCTTCAATAGAGTTGCTTGCTAAGGTTCTGTTGAAATTTTTGATATCATTGTGATTTAATGTGGTTATGTGACATGTATCCTGACACAGATCCATTTCTTCTAGATATTCAAGTTGGAAGAGTGTTGAAATAGGAGTGGCGGGGCTGCGTCCCCGGCACCTGGCCGCCCACATGGCTAGCTTATGCCCGAAATAATTACACGGAAACTGTATTCTATTAAACACTGCCTGGCCCGGCTAGGTCCAGCTTCTTATTGGCTAGCTCTTACATATTGTTCTAACCCATTTCTAATATTCTGTGTAGCCCACAAGCTGGCTTACCAGGGAGGATCTTAACCTGCGTCTGTCTGGAGTGGGAGCATCATGGCGACTCCTTCACTAAGCTTCTTCCTCCCAGAATTCTCTTCTGTTTTCTCCACCCACCTAAGGGTGGGCCTATCAAGGGGCCTAGGCAGTTTCTTTATTAATAAGAAATCACTCCCACATCATTTTCCCTTTTACTGTTTAAACAAAAAAGAAAGGCTTTAACTTTAACATAGTAAAATTACATATAACAAAACAGTTATCAAGTAAGAATTACAGTTACAATATTTATATCTATTTTATCTCTTATCATAACTAAGGAAAACTATACCTATTCATTCTTCAACTCCATCAAAGACTCCAGAAGGATATAATAATACCTAAGTAAACAAGAAATAAGAAAACTCTAGAAATGACAGAGACATCTCGCTGCCTGGACAGTCACCCAAAGTTCTTCGGTACCGTTGGGGCATCCATCTTCAGCCTTCAGGCCCATAATATCCATCAGACATTTCCAAGAAGCAGGAAATTCCAAAGACAGTTCAGTCATTTTTTGCTGTGTCCTGCAGAATGTCTCGCAGACTCTTTCATGAATCAGGAACCCCGAAAGACCATCTCACCTTTAGGCAAGTTCAGTAGTCCTCTCTCTGCGGGTTCTCTGTGTCCAGTTTATGCAACAGTCCAGGCAAGAACAGTTTCTTGCCCAAATGGCTATCAAACTCTGTAAGGATCCTCTTGATGCCCATCTTCCTCTTGAAGTAGCTGGTGCTGCCAGGAGCAGATGTGTCTCCTTGTCATGAAAAGCCCTAAGTTATTAAAATATTTTAAATGCCATATTCTGCAGTCTTTGAGAGATATGAAGAATGTTTATCTAACTGAAATATATCTCTATATATCTAGAAAATCTAATTAACATGACTACAAACTTAACTATTAGCGATGATTATCCATTAACAACCTATATTTCCTAATTATACATTACATTTTAAATGAACTACACAATCACAATACCTTAATCAAGTTCAAAAATACATATACATATAACAAAATTGACCTTAAAATCCATACCAATGTAAATTATTCATATCTATACCATACCCCCCTTTAAATGTAAAAGAACAGTTATAAACAGTATTTGGGAACATGGGCGTAGTTTCTTCTCTCCAAACTGCTTCCTGCTCAATAGGGACGTCGTTAATTAGGTCGTTCATGATATAACCTGTGTGCTAGTTTCATCTCAGTTGGCAATTGAGCAAAGCAATTTTTTGAGGGTATTCACAGCAACCTTTCAGTAGGGCGTGGTCTATCATACCAAATCGGAATAGAAGAAATCCACAGGGTCTGGTCCTCTGTGAAAACAAAAGAAGACCTTTTCCAAAGCATCATAACCTTAGATCCAAATTCTGAAGTCACGGTACCTTTAGAACATATGTGCAGGTTCAGCTTAGCAGCCCATATAATGAAATGTCTCTCTGTACTTAGCTCCTTCACAGTCAAAAATTTTAAAGAAAACACAATGTAAATAATCCAGACTCTCTGTGAATTTTCCATTTTTACGTGGCTTATTTTTCTTTATTTCTTTTAATCTATAACTATCTGTACTTCTGTACTCTGTCTCTTTAAAAAGACTTTACCCTTTTTCTTTTTAAGACATTAACTTTTTTATATTCCTTTTCTTCTCTTTCCCAAGCCTACGTACATTCATTCAACAATGTGATCCATAAAGGTCTTTTATGTCTGAATCTGTTTTATTGTGACTCTGTAATTTTACAGAAGAGTGTAAGATTTCAAAGTCCTACCCAATGATTGCTTCCTTGGATTGCATTTGAGTGCATTGCAGTTCCCTACTTTGTATCTCTATTTTATCAATGTAGGTCTGTTTCTCTTGCTGTTGCTTGTGTATTTATGCACAGGACACAACCTTTGAATAATGTTGTACATTGTTGTTTTATTATTCATTCCATTTATTTCATAATATTTATCAGCTCTTCCCATTGATTGACTTTGTATTCATCTTGAGCTTTTCCATTGACAAGAGGTTCATCATTAGTTGCTAACTTGAGATCTCTCTGAATTTGGTCATTATTTGAATCCATCTGTTTCTTTAAGTAGGCATTTACAATCATAAACTTTCCTCATCTTATAGCTGTATCTTGAAGATGCTGAGAAAAGGTGTTATTTTCATTTAATTCTAGGAATTGTTTTCTCACTGATTTTTTTCCCAATAAATCAAGTGGTAATTCAAGAGTATACTGTGCATTCTCCAATTGTTTATGTGGTTCCTTCCTAAGAGATGTCATCAATGAAGGTACAAAGGAAGAGCTTATCTGCATGTTGGAGAACACTAACTTGTAAGTAAGAAAATGCAGATTGATCCCGTGACAGTGTCTGTCAATAAAAGTGAGTACTGTCTTGGAACTGTTGGGCAATATAGTTCAATAGAGTTGAATGATTTGATTTGATGGATCTCCAAACATAAAAAGGTATTGATAAACCAGGTATAAATGTAAGCAAAAAAATACATTGCTTAAACCTAAGATTGTGAACCATTTGATCCTCTCAGGGATTTGTGTTAACAAAGAATAGGGTCGTGGGCTCCTGTGTGTGTAGGGAATATGGGCTGGTTAAAGAAGAGGAGTCCTTTACTGACCTTCATACTCATTACCTTTTGAGCATCCAACCTTGTGGAATTACATGAAGTGTTGCTGGATTTTGAGACCCTTGTGACTTTAAATAATCTATTATGATTTTTAATCCCTTCCAATATTATATTTTAGAGGATATTGTCTTTGATGAGGGAAAGAAAAGAGGTTCTTGAGATGAATTTAGACTGTGATGATAAAGTAGACATTGGAAATTGGAAGATAGAATACCCTTGCAAGCAAAGGAAGCTGCAACTTCCCCATCCAATTTGTAAAGGCTTTGGAGGCTAGACTGTCTTTGGAGACAGATTTTCTGTATCCAGATTAACTCTTCACAAGTTGACCAATAGAACCATTAGGATTTTAGGCTGTCATCTTCAATTCTCAACGATCAGACACCATGACCATTCAGGATGTTGGGTTAGGCAAATTTATAACACTGGTTTTGTGTCTTTGTAGCTGCAAGGTAGGTCAAACTGCCAGCTCTCACCTGTCTTCACCACCAGAGTGAACTCTCCAGCATTGCCCCAGCTAGTTCACCTTTTACAGTGTTAAGTAAGGGCTTTGCCTAGTTCTCCTTTTTTCATGCCCTCAAGGTGAGCTCTCTTATACCTACATCTTCAGTGCCCACTCTAATTGTCCTGGAAGGTGTAGGGTTCACTCTCCCAAGTGTTCCTCCTGGTAAGGGTTAAGGTAGAACCCTTGCCCACCTCAGGTTGCAGAGGAAAGAATGGGGAGGGAACCCTTTTCTTCTGGTCTATGAGATTTTTGTTATTATTTCAAGACAAGGTTTCTCTGTAGGTTTGGTGACTGTTGCGAAAGCTCCTTCCGCTCCTTCAGGCAATAGCTGCGGAGATACCAGCCCATTGGGGCGTGGTCTCTCTTTCTTTAAAGAAGCAGCAACTGCCCTTGCTTGCACCCTGGATTCCGGCTCCACTTCTGGAGAGTAGGCTCCCTTCCTGATTGCACAGAGAGCTGTTGTCTGGGACAGTGATCTGTAAGTTTTTCCCCTTTAAATAAAAATAAACTCTCTATTGGTCATAATTCCAAACTGGTGTGGGATTGTTTGTGACTTAAGCCTTCAATTGGTGCCTGAATATGTGGCTTTTTGGCTACCCGCCTCCAAGCCTCTGGTCATTGCATGGCTGCCAGGAGCTGGCGACCTCTCTGCCGGCAAGCGAGCGAACAGAGCTCAGAAAGCATGACTCAGCTCGCCCCCCCCCCCCCACTTTGCTGCAGCTTGACCGCCCCCCATATTTGCCCACGCCTAGCAGCAACAACAGCGTGGCCGACGCACAGCGCCACACAGCGCCACAGACCACACAGCTCCACACAGTGCCACACAGCGCCACACAGCACCACATAGCACCACACAGCGCCACACAGCACCACACAGCGCACGCGACTGCTCCGCGTCCTCTCCCCACAGGCGGCTGAGTCCGACTTATGCTGCCACCCTCCTGTAATTAAATAATTCACACAGCACACGGTCTGTGAGTTTAACTTCTGGATTTGAGTATATATTTCAGATTTTTTTTTTCAGATTCTGACTCCCTGGCCACGTGGATTCAGGTGCACCCCGCCACCTATTGGCAGGCAACGATCATTATAGGTAAAATTTCTTTTGATTAAATACAAATAATTACAGGTTTGCTTGAAAATGTTGGACATTACCATTTAAGGTTTTCACAGCTTTTTAAATTATACCATGTCTGAGATTTTTCAAGAGGATATCCCACTGGTTTGGATATTCCTTGGGCTTATTATTCTACTTTTTTTTTTTGGCAGCTTCTTTAAAATATGGTTTGATATTAGAAAAATGATACAGTCCTTACAGAATGAATCCAGGATTCTTAGGGCAGAGGTTGAATGCTTAAGAAAGGGCACAATTGTTTTGAGTGACAACTTTCAGTCGGTTGAGGTAATTTCAAAAACAATTCAGACTGACACCAACCTCCTCAAGAAAGAGTTTGAAATTCTCAAAGAGGAGAATAGATATTTGTCTAATATAACTCAGTCAACTGAGCAAAATTTAGAAAAGATGCAGTCTAATACTAAAGAGAGCTTTGCTGCTCTGGAGGAGGGGACAGCTGATTTGGCTCGTAAACTTCAGTCCCTGTCTGTAGGTGCTGAAACATTATCTGAGAGGATTCAAACCGCTAATAGGACTTTATCAAAGGGGTATGGAAGATTAATGGACAGAATTTCAATACAAAAAGGCACAATTTATGCTATGAAAATTATGTCCAAGGTTGAGATATTATCTCTAACGAACGAACTTCATACCAGGAGATGTGCTACGTTGGGGAAGGGGTTTTGCTCTTGTTTCCACAGGAGAAGAAAAATTGTGGATACCATCAAAATTAATAAAGATTCGATTTGAAAAGGAGAAACCTCTTGGAAAGATGAAATGACAGCTCATCCACAATGATGATATTCATACAGGTGGTAAGAAAAACATATAGAATGGGGGTAGGGTTCTGTTCTTATTTCCACAGGAAAATATTCATCTTTGAAAAATTCAAGGGTCCCTGGATGTTTGAATACTGACAGATGGAAAAATAAGAGTCCAAAAGGAACTCTCAAGAAAACTGAATAGGTTCTGTAAGTTTAAAAATCTAAGATATACAAAATCATATTTCTAAATTTATAGAGCTGGTTTTGGAGCTGGCCTCTGGCTCAGTCCCTCTCCAATTCCAAGCCTGTTGTTAAGAGAAAAAAACCAGAGTTTCTGTCTCATGTCAAGAGCCATGATAGGGGACGGAAAGAAATATGAGTTTAGAAAACATTTTTGCTTTTCTTCATATATATCATACCTTTCATTGAATATATCTATCATGCCTTTCATTGAATATATGTATGTCTATATATATCTATATGATTAATGTTTAAGTTTTTCAAAATGAACAATGAGTTTTTCCTGCAGTGATATTTGAATTTTCCAGGAAGAAGATGGGGCCCCATAACAACAACTCCACCTGGTTGATAGGAAGTCATGATACTGATAGTGCTACTACAAAACCTGTTTTTGGTACCAGCTGCACAAGATGGTTCCAACTTGGTTAGCTGAAATGGTGCACATCTTGTACAACATTCTGGCCAGACCTGCACAAAATACTCAAAGACTATTTGCAATCTTAAAAGACATTGATCTTGAAATTTAACCATCATTTTACTTTCACAGGATCCCCCAAAAAGAATGTCACCTCCATGAGAGCTGGAAGTAATTCTAGAGGACGATGTCCCCTCTCCCAGTAAAGTTTGTCCTTGGGTTTAGGGACATCATTTACGGGTTGATTATAATTAGTATATGATTGAGGGAGGAATTTTATAAGCTCAAAGATCTTTTTGAAAAAAAAAGAAGAGGGATAATTGGATGATGCGATAATAGATTTGTAATTGTGAGTTACTATTTTTAGACAAATATATTGGTATTGATTCTTGGATATTGATACAAAGTTAAATTATATTGACTATTGTATGCATGTATGCTTCTACCTCTGTTTAAAACATTTTTATGTATTGATCTATATTGTATTGGTATATATATACACATATATATGTATATATATCATATAAATTTACCATATTGCAGTGTACATTTCTACCTCTGATTAAGATACTTATATATTGTTTATGTATTAATATATATTTACCATATTGCATTGTATATTTGTACATTGTTTTTATTTGGAGGTTATATTGTCCTCATTCATTGCACAATTGTTTATTGTCTTAGTCTTTACGTTAGATAGGTATTGAGAATTATATAGATCAATAGTCATCTAAGTTTGTCATTTATAATTAGACTAATCAGGTTCCTTAGATACATAGAGATTATATTCAGTATAGATAGATAATCTTCAACCTCTTCAAAGAGCTGTAGAAAATGGCCTTTAATCTAACTCAGAGTTTCGTGGTAGTGAGACACAATTGCTCCTGGCAACACTGATCTATTCCTGAGAGAATGTTGAACACCGAAGACACTCCACCTGGAGCCTTTCTTTTTGGCAGAACTGGCCTTTGGGCAAAGAAATGCCCATGCCTCAACCACTGACAGAGATACAGAATATCTGTCCATGGATAAAACAGGACTGTCATATCCTGCCAAGACAGGGTAAAATAGTTTTGAAAAGTTTCTTGCCTTTGAAAATGGCAAGTTATGTTAGGCCTTAGCCAAAGTTGGTTGCTTCAATGCTGCAAACATGACCTTGGGTGATTGCCCAGGTAGCTAGTTGTCTCTGTGAGTTGTTGCATAACATTATTTCCCTTCTCAGATCTTCAATGGGGTTGATGACTTGGCCAAGTTATTTATTATACATGACTTAAGCTAGTTAGAATAGGATATTTGTACTTATTGTATATAATTTCATAGTAGGTTTAGAACTTTCATACTTAAACAAAAGGGGGAGGTGTTCCGGGAGCTCCTTCTGCTCCTTCAGCCAATAGCTGCTGAGATACCAGCCCATTGGGGCGTGGTCTCTCTTTAAAAAAGTAGCAACTGTCCTCGCTTGCACTCTGGCTTCTGGCTCCACTTCCTGAGAGTAGGTTCTCTTCCTGATTGCGCAGAGACCTGTTGTCTGGGACAGTGATCTGTAAGTTTTTCCCCTTTAAATAAATAACCTCTCTATTGGTCATAATTCCAAACTGGTGTGGGATTTTTGTGACTTATGCCTTCATGGAACTAGCTCTTTTAGAATAGGCTGGCCTTGAACTCACAGAAATTGGCCTGCATTTGCCTCCTGACTGCTGGGATTAAAGGCATGTGCCACCGCCGTCCAGCATGCTCTGTGCTTAACAAGAAAGGCACAGGATTTTCCCACAAGTTTTTGACCTGTCACAGATAATTTCTGGTTGATTAAGATTCAATCCTTGTCCTTTTAATCCTTCTATTATATAACTTGAAAAATGTTTATTTCACTGTACTATTAAGGGTCTACCATGGTTCCATTAATGGTTTTCTTTGGAAAATGCCTTTTTGACCTCAGGTATATTTCCTTTTCACAAAGAAACTGGTGAGATGGACCATATGATACAAGAAGGTCATCAGTGTAAGACTCAGCAGCCCGGAAACAACTTGTTTTTTTTTGTACTCACATTTGTCTGACCTAGGACTCACTCTATCTTTAACTAGGTTATATCCACTAATAGTGCAATTTTGGAAAGTTTTAGTATGTTTGTCAGGGTCAACTGAAAAATCTCATAAACTCTTATTTAATCTGATTTAAAATGAAAGGAAGGAGGATTTGTATTCTGGAGGGCAAAATTATCTTGACATTTCCTATAAGTGGAGACTAAAGAAGTCAAAGTCTACTTAATGGTGGGTAATTAATAGAGAATTCCACATATTGTTTTCTCAGAGAGGCATTGATCTAACACAGATTCAGGTGTAGTGGAGGCTAGATAGGTAGATTTCACATAACAGTGTCCACAGTAATTTAAACTCTTTTTGGAAAGCAAGAAAATTACTTGAATATAGGGGCCCTCAGATCATTTTTTAGCCTCATAGCTGGGTATGTCTATTTGGATGGTAGTACTACAGTTAGTACTTCTCTAAGGAGGGCATTTTCTCTCTTTTCCAGCTTATTGACACAGCAAGTCACAGAATAGGAAATTGCTAAGAGCTTCTCATATAGGAATTGAGGATCCAAGGATTTCAAGGGTCTCAGCACTCTAGAGAAGTTGAAACTGATAAGGACTCATTGCCTACCTGAAAAGAGAAGAAGGCTTCCATCAAGTCTTCTCCTTTCCCAAGCCCATGTCTTGAAAGTTCTCTGATGATACCCCGCCTGAAACAATGTGGAATTTGGGGACTAACACCTGATGTCCTGTGTCCTCCATGTGTAATTTGTGTCACATGCTCACCACTTTCATATTTTATACACCACATGCAAAGGATGAAGAAAGGAAGACAGGAGGAAAGAGAAGGAAATGGCAGTAAGACTTTGAACACAACTACAGAAGTCTTTCAAATGATGAGTATTGTATAAGGACAAAATTCAATCAGAAAATCTGATACTAAAGCCTTAATTTGGGGATGGACACAAGATAGAAACTTTGGAACCAAAGCAGAAAATTAGGTGTAACATAGCCTTGTGTTTCTAAGTAACTGCAGCAGGCTGCTTATGAGTGCAACCAAATGAAAGCAATTGGAGAAAAAATCCCTGGGGTGAGAATGTCAGCCTCCTTCTGAAAGATGATTTTGATTCTCAGGTCCCACATGGCGGAGAGAACTAACATTATCCTCTGACTCTCTCTCTCTCTCTCTCTCTCTCTCCTCTCTCTCTCTCTCTCTCNCTCTCTCTCTCTCTCTCTCTCTCTCTCTCTCTCTCTCTCTCTCTCTCTCTCTCTCTCTCCTCTCTCTCTCTCTCACACACACACACACACACACACACACACACACACACTAAATAACTTTGGTTAACTTTTTTCCTGTTGAAATAATTTGTATTCATTATATTTAGAAACACATAGAAAAAGAAACAGTAAATCTTAAGTGATAGGAAATTCTAAAAGGTTTTACTGATGGTGGGATGGATTAGGCAGAGATGTGGTCAGGAAGATAGGGCAGAAAAAGAGAAAATTAAATATGTGTTAACAAAATTTTAAGTGAATAATTATTAATTAAGAAACAACCATGGAGGTCTATATTTTGTTGGGAAATCATTAAATTATAAAGTATATAGGGTGGGACAAACATGTAAATCAGTTCATAAAAGTTTATTTCATTGTTTAAGATCTTTTCTCAAACAAGTTTAGAGCTGTGTATTGAGGTGTCAGAGAGTAAGAGACAGCTGAGATACTGAGCCTCAGTGAGCAGCAACCCCAGGAGGTTTTTGTTTAGCCCTGGAGCACTGTGGGAGGAAGCTCCTTACTCTGCTGACAGAAATATGTTGCAGTATCATCAGCTTCCACAGGATTGATGGTGAGGGTGAAGTCTGTCTCAGACCCACTGCCACTAAACCTGGCTGGGACCCCAGATTCTAGGTTGGATGCACCATAGATAAGGAGTTTGGGAGACTGTCCTGGTTTCTGTTGATACCAGTTCATACGATTTGCTCCATAGTAATTGACACTCTCACTGGACTTGCAGGAGATGGTGACCTTTTGTCCCAGAGACACAGGGAGCAAACCTGGAGACTGGGTCAGCACAATGTCCCCAGTGGAACCTGGAATCACAAACACACAGACCATGGTTATATATGTTTAGAAACTTTCCCAGAAGAGGAATTTTTCATTAAAAATTTTCAAGAATATTTGTAAGCATCACTTTGAGAAACCAGAAAGTCAAAGAGAATGGGGAACATAAACCCAATTACAAATGCCTTAAATCTAATGATAAAGATAGCAGAGGCATGGAAAGCCATGATGGCCCCAGGAGATGCTCCAAACACTCACTGCTCTGCACCCTCTCACCTGGAACCCTGAGCAGCAGCATCCATAGGAGGAGTGCCTTTGACTCCATCTCTGAGTGCTTGAAAAGAGAATGCTTCTTAGGCTCCTTCAGCTGCCCTTAAAGGAGCCAGGGCTGTTGTATAATGACTCAATATGTAAATCAGCTCAGAAGACTGTGCTGGTGCTCAAAGGGGCACCTGCTCCTGTTTAACCCACTGGGAGTTGGTGTCAGCAGAAAATTCACTAGAGCATGGCAAGTGTGTCTTAAAGGAGCCTTGCAATCTATTGTCTTGAATCTTTACCCTCTAATCTTTCTGAAGTGTGATGCAGGTAAGTGCACTATGGATGTGCTATGTAAAGAATATATGTTATTTTAGGAACAACTTAATCTTTCAAAATTGTAAATGGCTAATGAAAATATTATCTAAGAGGGAATGGAGAATAAAGACTCAAAGAAAAGTAACACAATTAATTCTTGACATATTTCTAATTTTTTTTTAAATCTGTGTTTCAGTGTGTGCGATGCTGTCTGTGTATGTTTTTGCCTGCTCTTGTTTGTGGACAACCTCCTTGCCTTGGCATATGTAAGAAGATAAAAGGCCATCCTTGGGTATGGCTGTTGCCTTCTGTCTTATCTGAGATAGAGTCTCTTGTTCACCACTGCTCCATAAAGAGCCTGGCCCTGGACCATCTGGATACTCTGCAGTCTCCATCTCTCATCTTGCCACAGCATCACTCTGAGTGCACTCATGTGGTGCAGCTGCATCTGACTTTATGTGGGTCACTGGGATGTGAACCAGGTCCTCACATGTATGTGGCAAGCATGTTACCCATAGAGCCAATCTAGTCCGTTCATTAAAATAAAAGCACTGAAAAGAAATTCTTCATACTGAATGTAAATAAAAATTCATGAAATATAGGGATTATAATATGAAAGTTAAGTGATATTGTTGGTTACTTTTTTCCCTTACTCTTTGCTCTTTGAGGGTCCAACACCCGGTTCCCAAATACATACGTGGGGACTTATTCTTACTTATAAGTACTTGGCCTTAGCATGGTTTGTTTCTAGGCAGCTTTTCCTTTTCCATTTTTTTTGATTGCAGCAGTATTTTTAATTTTTCCAAGTTGTCACATTAGTGCTACATGTCTTGAAAGTTGGGAGAGACTTCACTTCCTGTGGCTTATCTATTGTGGAACCTCTTGAACAGTCTATTCAGCTAAACCTAAAGGTCCATATTTGATTATATCAGGTGACACATGAACAGGTTGTTTCAGCAGTTGTCTTGTAGTTAGGGTTGCTGCTTTAATGAGGCGAGATTGATCTGATATGAAGGATTCTCATGTTTATTTGATTTACTTCTATAGGCAAACTATATGTAATGTAAAGACAAAACTGTCTGGGCAGTTCTGGAAGATTTTGTATCTGGTAGTTATCATTTGATTATATTATTGTTCCTCAGCTTTGTTATTTCTCCTCAAACTTGAAATCAGGAACAAGGAATTAACAATCACCAATTTCGCAAGGCATTGCCATGCAAAACAGAATGATCTGCTATTTATTTGCTTTAAGAAATGCAAGTGTGCCAAGTGTGGCACTTGGTGACCATGGCTTTGACTTTGAAGCTTGAAGCACTTTCCCTGGTTTGTTTGGTGACAGGTCACTTGAAACAGAAGTTTCTTTTTAGTCTGGGTAATATGCCCCTCATACGCTTCTATTTCAGACTGTGGTGGATTTTGTCCCTAGCCAGGTTTTCTTAGTTTAAATTATCCCATCTACCTTTTGCCTCCAGGCATTTATCTATTATCTCTCTCTTTCTCTCATCTATCTATCTATCTATCTATCTATCTATCTATCTATCTATCTATCATCTATCTATCTATCTATCTATCTATCTATCTATCTATCTATCTATCTATCTATCT
>NW_026068134.1:47142-50048 GCF_014885135.2 Alexandromys fortis | reverse complement strand
GCAGTAGGATCAAAACCCAGTGCCATTGTCCTTGGCTTCTCAGCAGCCCTCATTGTCCGCCATGTTCAAAGAGTCCAGTTTTATCCCATGCTTTTTCAGTCCCAGTCCAGCTGGCCTTGGTGAGCTCTCAATAGATCAGCCCCACTGTCTCAGTGGGTGGGTGCACCCCCGTGCTCCTGACTTCCTTGCTCATGTTCTCCCTCCTTCTGTTCTTCATTTCGACCTTGGGAGCTCAGTCCAGTGCTCCAATGTGGGTCTCTGTCTCCATCCCCATCCATTGCAAGATGAAGGTTCTATGGTGATATGCAAGATATTCATTAGTATGGCTATAGGATCGGGCCATATCAGGCTCTCTCTCCTCAGCTGCCCAAGGACCTAGCTGGGGACATCTCTCTGGATTCCTGGGAACCCCTCTAAAGTCAAGACTCTTGCCAACCCTAAAATGGCTCCCTTAAATAAGATATACACTTCCCTCCTCCCATATCCACCCTTCCTTTATCCCAACCATCCCATTCCCCCAAGCTCCCCCATCCTCCTCTTCTCACTTTTCTCTCCCCATCTCCCCTTTCCCCCATCCCACCCCACTCCCTAGTTCCCAATTTTTGCCCAACAATCTTGTCTCCTTCAAATATCCAGGAGGATAACTATATGCTTTTCTTTGGGTTCACCTTCTTATTTAGCTTCACTTGGATCCCGAATTATAGGATCAATGTCCTTTATTTATGGCTAGAAACCAATAATGAGTGAGTACATCCCCTGTTCATCTTTTTGGGTCTGGCTTACCTCACTAAGGATAGTGTTTTCTATTTCCATCCATTTGCATGCAAAATTCGAGAAGTCGTTGTTTTTTACCGCTGAGTAGTACTCTAATATGCATATATTCCACACTTTCTTCATCCATTCTTCCATTGAAGGGCATCTAGGTTGTTTCTAGGTTCTGGCTATTAAAAATAATGCTGCTATGAACATAGTTGAACAAATACTTTTGTAGTATGATAGGGTATCTATTGGGTATATTTCCAAGAGTGGTATTGCTGGGTCCTGGGGTAGGTTGATCCCGAATTTCCTGAGGAATCGCCACACTGCTTTGCAAAGTGGTTGCACAAGTTTAAATTCCCACCAGTAATGGTTGAGTGTACCCCTTCCTCCACAACCTCTCCAGCAAAGGCTATCGTTGGTGTTTTTGATTTTAGCCATTCTGACAGGTGTAAGATGATATCTCAAAGTTGTTTTGATTTGCATTTCCCTGATCGCTAAGGAGGTTGAGCATGACTTTAAGTGTCTTTTGGCCATTTGAACTTCTTCTGTTGAGAAATCTCTGTTCAATTCAGTGCCCCATTTTTTAATTGGGTTAATTAGCATTTGAAAGTCTAGTTTCTTGAGTTCTTTATATATTTTGGAGATCAGACCTTTGCCTGTTGCGGGGTTGGTGAAGATCTTCTCCCAGTCAGTAGGTTGCCTTTTTGTCTTAGTGACAGTGTCCTTTGCTTTACAGAAGCTTCTCAGTTTCAGTAGGTCCCATTTATTCAATGTTGCCATTAAGGTCAGTGCTGCTGGGGTTATATGTAGAAAGTGGTCTCCTGTGCCCATATGTTGTAGAGTACTTCCCAATTTCTCTTCTATCAGGTTCGGTGTGTTCAGATTTATATTGAGGTCTTTAATCCATTTGGACTTGAGTTTTGTGCATGGTGATAGATATGGATCTATTTTCATTCTTCCACAGGTTGACAACCAGTTCTGCCAGCACCATTTGTTGAATATGCTCTCTTTCTTCCATTGTATAATTTTAGCTCCTTTATCGAAAATCAGGTGTTCATAGGTTTGTGGGTTAAAATCCTGGTCTTCTATTCGATTCCATTGATCAACTTCTCTGTTCTTATGCCAATACCAAGCTGTTTTCAATACTGTAGCTCTGTAATAAAGTTTGAAGTCAGGGATGGTAATGACTCCAGAAATTCCTTTATTGTATAAGATTGTTTTGGCTATCCTGTTTTTTTTGTTTTTCCATATGAAGTTGATTATTGTCCTCTCAATGTCTGTGAAAAATTTTGATGGGGATTGCATTAAATCTATAGATTGCTTTTGGGAGAATTGCCATTTTTACTATGTTGATCCTCCCAATCCAAGAGCAAGGGAGATCCTTCCATTTTCTGGTATTCTCTTCAATTTCTTTCTTCAAAGACTTAAAGTTCTTGTCAAATAGATCTTTCACTTCCTTGGTTAGGGTTACCCCAAGATATTTTATGCTATTTGTGGCTATCATGAAAGGTGATGCTTCTCTTATTTCCCTCTCTGCATCCTTATCTTTAGTGTATAGGAGGGAAACTGATTTTTTTGGAGTTGATCATGTATCCTGCCACATTACTAAAGGTATTTATCAGCTGTAAAAGTTCCTTGGTGGAGTTTTGAGGGTCACTTATGTACACTATCATACCATCTGCAAATAACAAAAGTTTAACCTCTTCCTTTCCAATTCGAATCCCCTTGATCTCCTTATGTTGTCTTATTGCTATTGCTAGAACTTCAAGAACTATATTGAAGAGATATGGAGAGAGTGGACAGCCTTGTCGTGTTCCTGATTTTAGTGGGATGGCTTTGAGTTTCTCTCCATTTAATTTGATGTTAGCTATCAGCTTGCTGTAAACAGCTTTTATTATATTATGTATGACCCTTGTATCCCTCATCTCTCCAAGACCTTTATCATAAAGGGATATTGAATTTTGTCAAATGCGTTTTCAGCATCAAATGATATGATCATCTTTTTGTTCTTTCAGCTTATTTATATGATGGATTACATTGATAGATTTTCGTATGTTGAACCAGCCCTGCATCTCTGGGATGAAGCCTACTTGATCATAATGGATAATTTTTCTAATGTGTTCTTGGATTCGGTTTGCCAGTATTTT
>NW_026068134.1:38489-43755 GCF_014885135.2 Alexandromys fortis | reverse complement strand
GGGGGGGGGGGGGGGGGGGGGAGGGTCGTGTGTAAGAAAGACATCCCTGCAGAAGTATCTGGAGGAGGGGCGTTTGTGCTCTCTTCTGGGACAATTGCCCCTGGATAGCACACACTCACCCGTTCAGATGGAACTCCTCAGCACCTAAACAGGGCCGACTGGTTGCCCCATGATCCGGGGACCGAAGGAAAAACGGGGCAGGGCGGGATCCAGGAGAGCACAGGAGCCCCTGGAGCACAGGCTGAGGGTGCCCGGGCTCCCTTACAGGGGACCTTGAGGCTCACTGCTCTGGGTGGGTAGCCTTAGTGTAGGAGCTTAAAATGTTGTTGAGCACTGTAGGTTTGGTTTTTTTTTTTATTGTGTCTCATATTTCTGAATGTTCTGTAATGAGAATTTGTTGGATTTGCTGTTTTCTTTGATCAGTGTGTTTATTTTCTCTATGGTGTCTTCAGAGTCTGACATTCTTTCTTCTATCTCTTGTATCCTATTAGTTATGCTTGTTTCTGTAGTCTCTGTTCGTTGACCTAGATTTTCCATATCCAGCCGGCCCTCATTTTGTGTTTTCTTCCTTTCCTTCATTTTAGTTTTCAATTCTTGAACTGTTTCCATTACCTGTTTGATTTTTTTTTCTTGGTTTCCCAGGGCATCATTTACGTATTTACTCATTTCTTCAAACTTTTTGTTATACTTCTCATCCATTTCTATAAGGGCGTGTTTTTTTTTACATGCTGTTTAAGGAACTCTATCACTTTCATAATGTCAATTTTTCCCCTTCTTCTGGATTAGGGTGTTCAATACCTTCTGTTGTAAGATCACTGGGTTCTGGTGTTTTCATGTTGTTTTTCAGATTGGTGGAGGAATTCTTGCCTTGGAGTCTGCCCATCTCTTCCTTCAAATGCTATCCAATGGATCTTATGAAACTGGATCAGGTTCCCTGGCTGGCCAGGGACCTCGCTGAAAAAGAGCCTATCTTGCTGCAGACAGGCTATTGAAGCAAAGGAACTCCTGCCTGCTTCTTGCCCTCAGCACCCTGTCCTAGTGCCCAAACAGCCTGACCTGGTAGATCCCGTTGCCCCACTGAAGGAAGGAAGAGGGGAGGAGGTTCTTGGGTGCAAACTGGAATAGGTTAGGGAGAGAGAGGCCCAAGCAGAGGGGGCAGCCCCTGCCGAATGACCAGGGAGTGAAGGTGGTCAGGGAATGTCCCTGCTCTGTTTCCAGGCTCCTGCTGTGGGTCAAGAACACACTCACCACTCTGAAGGGTCCCCTGGAACAGGATCAGGTTCCTTTGCTGGCCAGGAACCTTGCTCACAAAAGACATACCTTTCTGCAGGCAGGCTATTGAAGCAAAGCAATTCCCACCCACCCCATTGCCCTCAGCACCCCGTTCCAGGGCCCAAACAGGCTGAGCTGGAGGATCTCGTCCAATTCTCCCATTCTTGTGGCTCTTATGAGGCCCTGAGGCCAACTCTCTCACCTGCATCAGGTGGCAAGTGGTGAGGTGAGGAAAGAGTGCTCTTTCTAGTGTTGCAGCTGATGTAAGACAGTGCCACTTCTCCCACTCTTGTAACATCAGGGCCAGCTCTCCCTCCTGTTATAGGCAGTAAGGGGCAGGGTAGGAGGAATACCATCTCTCCCTCACTCCTTCCACTAGATGATAGATGAAGGGTGGGGACAAATCTCTCAAGTACAATGGGGTCATCTCTACCATGCTCCCTGAGCTAGATGCAGAGTCCAATCTCCTTAGTGTTGAAACTGGTGAAGGGCAGGATCAGGTCTCCTACCTTTGTGATCCTGGGACCAGATTTCCTGGTCTGCAGTAAGTTGTAAGGGTCAGGGGCAAGAAGCAAATATGGTATCTCGTTCACTCATGCCACCACATGACAGACTGTGGGGCTAGCTCTCCCACACTTGCATATGTAGGGTCTGCTCACCTGTACACATGACAGCAAGAACAGCTCTACTGTGCTGCACTGGAGGAGGAACAGGGTCCACTCTCCAGAGTGATACAGTTGGTGCTGAGGAGGGTCAGCTGTATGAAGCCCCATCCTCTGATTTTGATTGTAACAAGAACCAAGGTCATCAACATCACCACATCTGAGGTAAGGCCATGGACCCAGACATGGCTCCTGGCAGCAGTCTAGGCCCAGATGATACCTTGGCCCAAGGTGGGAGCACAGGTCACTTAGAATGGCTTGGACCCAGTGGAAGCATGGACCTTGAATCCCCACATTCCCAGATTTAGGCCCAGAGCCAGGATATATGTACTGCCTTTAATGATGACAGGAGCCTTTAACATCAGTGCAGGTCCTATCTTTGGCAGAGGCACAAACCCAGACATGGCCCTTGATGCAGCCCAGGCCAGGGCAATGCCCTGGCTTTGGGTGGCATCAAGTGTTACTTACGTCTGTATGAGCTTAGTAGCAGCATGGAGTTTGGCATCAAGAAAGTCACACATGGGTGGTGGCTCAGATTCTGGGAATCAGTGTAGCCTTTGGTGGCAACACAGGCCATAGACAACAGCACAGACTCAGGCTGCAATAGGAGCATGGATCCAGACATGGTTCTTGTCAACAACCCAGGCCTGGATATTATTCTGGCCCTAGATGTCATTGTAGATTGTCCACATGTACATGTGGCCCAAGTGGTGACATGTCCCCCAAATGCCAAAATATGCCCAAGTAACAGTAAAGATTTCTAGATATCTGGTCAGTCTTTGATGGTAACTGGATCCACTGATATTGCTATTGCTATTGGTGATAGGGCCAAGGACCCAGACATGGCCTACTTCCACAGTTGTGGACTAGATGATTCCATGGATCCTTGTGCTACTATTGGCCACCGTGGTCTGTAAGGCCCCTGCAACTGTTTGGCTCTCTAAGAACAATATGTTTTCAGGTTTTGGCCTAGACTTGAACTCTCTGTATGGCCATTCGTGGCAAGAGGAGTCTTGGATATCAACTCAGAGCCCAGTGACAGCATGGACATGTTTCCTGACAGCAGTCTTGGCCCACTATCACCATGGTCCTGAGTTTTGACACAGGATTCTTGGGTTGGCATGTCCTCTGTTGGATCACATCCCTTGTACATTAAACTGGTTGCAAGGTAATGACTCAAACTCTGGGCATCCACAGTACCCTTGATGGTAAAGAGAGCCACAGACATCAACACAGACCTCCACAGCTGCATCAGGATCACGAACCATATCATGGCTATTGGAAGCAGCCCAGATCCAAACATCTGGCCCTGGGTGGCTGTAGAGCATTTACCTCAGTTCATTCCTCACTGCCATCTCCTCTTCAGAACTGCCTGTCTCCCCAGCACATGAACAGTTCTGCTTCTCTTTCGACAATTTTGCCATCCTATACTCATTCACATTAAGGGTGTCTAATAGCCTGGTGGGCAGGTTTATTGGTGAAATTCTTCCTACCCCAAGTCCTACAGACCTTGGTCAGGGCTTTGCTTGTCTTTCTATGTTTGCCAAGTTTAGACCAGGATTAAACTTTTTAGAAATGTCTTTATTTCATGTATATGAGCATTTTGTCAGTCTGTGTGCACCACATTTGTGCCTCTTGTTGTTGAATACCAGAAAAGAGCATGGGTTTCTCTCTCAAACTGGACTTACAGATGGATGTAAGCTGCCATGTGGATACTGGAAACTGAACCCATGTCTTCTGAAAGAGCAGGGTGGGCTCTTAAACACAGGACCATCTCTCCAGGTTATTTTCTGTAATTACAACAACAATGTATTTCACATTTTGATTCTTCTCAACAAGAGAAAGCATTCAGGTTTTTTAAGATAGAACAAGAGGTTGTGCCATGATTCATATTAGAAGAGGATGATGGGTCATAGGTAGCCTTGATTCATTAAAAGCAGGAAAGGCAGTGATCAGTAAGAACAACATGCAGATGGACTCTGAAATCCTAACCTTGTAGATGAATGGATATTACTGTAGATAATGCATGCCCTTCCATCACTCAATCTAAGGTCAATTCTGGGTACACATGATTCTTTCACAGTGAGGAGTCACTTCTCTGAGCCATATTCAGAGTAGGGAGCACCCAGGTCTTTATATTCCACTAGTTGTAGCCAACCAGCAGGGAGTTTCCTGTAGCTAGGCTCCCCCATCCACCAGACCCCCCAAGATACTAGCTACACCTCATCTAAGAGATTAAAGGTTGCTATAATTCTGAGGGGGTCAAGAGCTGGCTACAACATGAGGGATTAAGAGAGAGCACCAAAAGAGCAACCCATGATTGAAGACCAAGAGAGCAGGTATATAGAGGAGACCTCAGAGGCTTTCTGAGACAGACATTGACAGTATTGAGCAGATCAAGAAAAACTCCTAAATACTCAGACAGCCACAACAGGGATTGGAACAAGACACAAAGACATTGCTAGCTCATTTGAAGGAAGAGATAGGTAGGCACCAATGCAAGAATTCCTCCAACAACCTAAAAACAAAATGGTAACAACAGAACCCAGTGGTCACACAATAGGAATACTTAAACATCCTAACCCAGAAGATGAAGAAGAAAATGACTTTAAATGTAACTTCATGAAAATGATGAAGAACCTTAAAGAGGAAATAAAAAAACTCCCTTAAAGGAATAGAGCAGAAGAAAAACAAAAATTGGAAAAATTTAATAAATCCCTCAAAGGAAACAAACAAACAAACAAAAAACCCCAAGAAAAACACATACAAACAGGTGAAGGAAACAGTTAAAAACTGGAAGACTGAAACAGAGGTAATAAGGAAAACACAAACTGAGGGAATTCTGGATATGGAAAATCTGGGTAAACAAACAGGAACTACAGAGACAAGTATAACCAACCTAATACAAGAGATAGAAGAAAAAAATCTTAGTCACTGAAGATACTATTGAGGAAATAGACTCACTGGTCAACGAAAACATTAAATCCAACAAATTCTTAACACAAAACATCTTGAAAATCTGGTACACCATGAAAAGACCAAACATAAGTATATTAGGGATAGGGAGAAGAACTCCAACTCAAAGACACAGAAAATATATTCAACAAAATCATAGAAGAAAACTTTCCCAACCTAAAGAAGGATATTTCTATGAAGGTACAAGAAGCTTACAGAACGCCGGGAGGTGGTGGCACATGCCTTTAAACCCAGCACTCGGGAGGCAGAGGCAGGCGGATCTCTGGGAGTTCGAGGCCAGCCTGGTCTAGAAGAGCTAGTTCCAGGACAGGAACCAAAGCCTCAGAGAAACCCTGTCTCGAAAATCCAAAAAAAAA
>NW_026068134.1:31973-36902 GCF_014885135.2 Alexandromys fortis | reverse complement strand
CTCATGTGGCGTGGGGCATACTTCAGTTCCTCAAGGACTGCTTTAATGAACGGTGGAGCCGAGCCAAGGACGTACTTTGATCTCTTGGTAAGCGGTCAGCTGCAAACAGGAAAATTAAGAAATACAGAGAAAGATCATACAGGGTGTCAGGAGGGCTCGCTCTCAAGGCCATCTCCAGATATGAGATCTGCCTATGGCATCAGGCCCTATCTCGACCGCTGATTGCCAGGGGGACCACCTGGGGCTTCGCTCCAGGAAGCTCTAACCCCAATCCTTCAGCAGGCAAAAGCCAGCGCAAAGGCATTTTGTCACTACACGGCAGTCACTGCTGTGGACGTGGCAGAATGGAACAGAAAAATAACAGAACTAACAGATATAATGAATTAAATGGAATTAACAGACAACTATGAACATTTCACTGAAACACAAAAGAATGTATCTTTTTTCAGCACCTCATGGAACCTTCTTTAAAATTGACCACAATACTCCACAGATACAAAAATTTGGAGTAACCCCCTGTGCCTTATGGATCACCATAGATTAATGTTAGAATTTAACAACAATACTTCTCTCAGAAAGCCTACAAATTCATGGAAATTGAATAGTGGACTATTGAACCACCCCTGGTTCAAAGAAGAAATAGAGAAAGAAATTACAGACTTCCTTGAATTCTATGAAAATTAAGGTACAACAAATCCAAACCTATGGAACACTATGAAAGCAGTACTAAGAGGAAATTTCATAGCACTAAAGGTAAACTTAAAGAAAATGGAGAAAGCTCACACTACTGACTTAACAGCACACCTGAAAGCTCTAGAAAAAAAGAGGCAGACTCACCCAGGCAGAGCAGAAGAGAGGAAAAAATCAAGTTGAGGGTTAATATAAACAAAATAAAAACAAAGGAAACAATACAAAGAATCAATGAAACAAAGAGCTGGTTTCTTGAATAAATCAACAAGATAGACAAACCCTTATTCAAACTAATCACAAGGCAGAGAGAGAACATTCAAATTAACAAATTCAGAAATGAAAAAGGGACATAACAGACACTGAGGAAATTCATAGAATCATTAAGTCATACTACGAAAAGCTATACCCCACAAAATTGGAAAATGTAAAAGAAATGGCCAGTTTCTTAGGTTGGTACCATATACCAAAATTAAATCAAGACTGGGTGATCAAGTTAAATAGACCTATAAATTAAAGGAAATAGAAGCTGTCATCAAAAACCTTCCAACCAGAAGGGCTGGAGAGATGGCTCAGTGGTTAAGAGCATTGCCTGCTCTTCCAAAGGTCCTGAGTTCAATTCCCGGCAACCACATGGTGGTTAATAACCATCTGTAATGAGGTCTGGTGCCCTCTTCTGGCCTGCAGACATACAGACAGAATATTGTATACATAATAAATAAATATTAAAAAAAACCCTCCTAACCAAAAAAAGGCCAGGACCTGAAGGTTTTTCTGTAGAATTCTACTTGAACTTGCAAGAAGAATTAATACATATACTCCTCAAAGTGTTCCACATAATAGAAAGAAAATGGACATTGCCAAACTTTTTTTTATGAGGCTACAGTTACCCTGATACCAAAAACCACCAAAGAGCCAACCAAAAAAGTGAATTACAGACCAATATCACTCATGAACATGGATGCAAAAATACTCAATAATATACTGGAAAACCAAATCCAAAAAGACATTCAAAAAATCATCCATTATGATCAAGTTGACTTCGTTCCAGAGATGCACGGCTGGTCCAACATATGAAAATCTATCAATGTATTCCATCATATAAATAAACTGAAAGAAAAAAAAATATGATCATTTCATTAGATGCTAGAAAAACATTTGATAAGATTCAACACCCCTTTTGGTAAAGGTCTTGGAGAAATCAGGGATACAGTAACATATCTAAATATAAGAAAAGTGATATACAGCAAGCTGATGGCCAACATCAAATTAAATGGAGAGAAACTCAATGTGATTCCACTAAAATGAGGAACATGACAATGCTGTTCACTCTCTTCCTATCTCTTTAGCATAGTTCTTAAAGTTTTAGCAATAGCAATAAGACAACCAAAGCAGATCAAGGGGATTCAATTTGGAAAGGAAGAAGTCAAACTTTCATTATTTGCAAATGATAAGATAGTGTACATAAGTGACCCCAAAAACTCTACCAGAGAACTCCTACAGCTGATAATACCTTCAGTGAAGTGGCAGGATACAAGATCAACTCCTATACACAAAGGATAAATACACTGAGAGGGAAATCGGAGAAACATCACCTTTCACAAGAGTCACAAATAACATAAAATATCTTTGAGTAATGCTAACCAAAGAAGTGAAAGACCTTATTGACAAGATCTTTGAGTCTTTGAAGAAAGAAATTGAAGAAGATGCCAGAAAATGGAAAGATATCCCATGCTCTTGCAAAGGTAGGATCAACTTAGTAAAAACGGCAATCCTATCAAAAGCAACCTATTGATTCAATGCAATCCTCATCAAAATCCCAACACAATTCTTCATGGATTTTGAAAGATCAATAATCAACTTCATATGAAAAAACAAAACACCCTGGATAGCCAAAACAATCCTGTGCAATAAAGGAACTTCCAGAGACATCACCACCCCTGACATCAAGCTCTACTATAGAGCTACAGTACTGAAAACAGTCTGGTATTGGTGTAATGACAGACACAAGGATGAATAAAACTGACAAAAGACCCTGATATTAATCCACACACCTTTGAACACCTGATTATTGAAAAAGAATCAAAAAATATCAAATGGAATAAAGAAAGCATATTTAACAAATGGTGCTGGCATAACTGGATATCAACATGTAGAAGAATGAAAATAGACCCATAACTATTACCATGCACAAAACTCAAGTCCAAATGGATCAAAGACCTCAACATAAAGCCAGTCACACTGAACTTTCTAGAAGAGAAAGTGGGAAGTACACTTGAACACATTGGCACAGGAGACCACTTTATGAATATCACCAAAAGCAGCACAGACACTGAGAGAAACAATTAATAAATGGGACCTCCTGAAATGGAAAAGCTTCTCTAAAGCAAAGGACAAGGTCAAGAAGACAAAACGACAGCCTACACAATGGGAAAATATCTTCAGAAACCCCACATCAGACAGAGGTTTGATCTCCAAAATATACAAAGAACTCAAGAAATTGGTCATTGAAAAAATGAATATCCAATAAAAAATGGAGTACCTACCTAAACAGAGACCTCTCAACAGAGGAATCTAAAATGGACGAAAAACATTTAAGGAAGTGTTCAACATTTCTAGTCATCACAGAAATACAAATCAAAACCACTCTGAGTTTCCATATTACACCTGCAAGTATGGCCAAGATAAAACACACTGATGACAACTTATACTGGAGAGGTTGTGGTGTAAAGGGAACATTTCTGCATTGCTGGTGGGAATGCAAGCTGGTACACCTTTTGGATGTCAGTGTGGCGATTTCTCAGAAAATTAGGAAACAACCTTCCTCAAGACCCAGTAATACTACTTTTGGTGATATATCCAAAGGATGCTCAATCATGCTACAAGGACATGTGCTCAACTATGTTCATAACAGCATTGGTCATAGCCAGCACTTAGAAACAACCTATATGCCCCTTGACTAAAGAATGTAAAAGGAAAATGTGGTACATTTATATAACTGGGTACTACACAGCAGAAAAATATAACAACATCTTGAATTTTGCAGGAAAATGGATGGAGCTAGAAAACATTATTTTATGTGATGTAACCCATACAAAGAAAGACAATTATCACATGTACTAACTCATAAGTAATTTCAAAACATAAATAAAAGAAAACCAGCCTACAAATCACAATCCCAGAAAATTTAAACAATGAGGACACTAAAAGAAACTTATATAGAACTAATCTACATTGACAGTAGAAAAATACAAGATCTCCTGAGTAAATTGGGAGCATGGGCACCTTGGGGAAGGGTTGAAGGGGAGAGGGGAAAGGCAGGGAGGGGAGCAGAGAAAAAAGTAGAGCTCAATAAAAAACAAAATCCTTCCAAATTTCATGAAAAACATTGAACCTATTAAAATTCATTTAAGCTTCAGAAAGTTTTGTATTATGAAAGTATCTTCTAATTTTATAAGTACCTCATATCCTGTTAACTTTATTTTATTAGCATTAAGCACCCTTCACATGTGATGTGATAGAAATTGTAGTGAGACTGCAATTGTTAAGAACATCCATTCTATCTTTTAACTAATGGCTTGTTCTCTCATTGAATTCTCCAATTGAGACTATGTCTTAGTCCTTATCACAGAGACATTAATTCTATAATATGTTTTTCTGTGCTGCTTTTCAGTATTTTATGTGGGATATGCGATATGTATTAAGAAAACTATGTGTATAAATTGCTTTTCTCCAGCTGAGGTACAAGCAGGAAATGAATGTCTTTCATGTGTGCTGGATTATTATTGCCCATACTCAATTCCAGTGCTCATGGTGATAGTGATTGATTTTAAAGAAATAAATTATTTTTTTCTTGTTAAAAAAACATACTACCTCTAAATGTTTGTAATTTGACTCCTTCATTTCCTATTGATATCGCTTTCATATCTTTCTCATTCCGTTTTACTGTGATTGAGATTTTGAGCATTACATGGAGTAAGAGTGAGAGTGTGGGTTCATAACCTTTTCTCACTCCAGGTTTGAGAAGTAATACTCTGTTTCCTTCATTTAGCGTAGTTATGTTAGTAGTTTGTCATTTGTCTTTTTTTCTGTTTTCAGGAATGATCCTTCTGTTTGTGGTCCCTTCAGAGTTTTTTTTTTTTTTTTTTTTTGTAAAGTTTACAATTATTTATTTATTTATTTTTAATTGAAAAGAAAAAAAAATTAAAAAAAAGTCCGCCTCCTCCCAGCCTCCCATTTCCC
>NW_026068134.1:29435-31394 GCF_014885135.2 Alexandromys fortis | reverse complement strand
GGGGAAACGGGATGATTGGGATATGGGAGGGTTGGTTAGGGGAGCAGGGAAGCACAAATCTTAGTTAAGGGAGCCATCTTAGGGTTGGCAAGAGTCTCGAACCTAGAGTGGCTCCCAGGTGCCCCGGGCGATGTCCCCAGTTAGTTCCTTGGGCAGCTGAGGATAGGGAACCTGAAATGACCCTATCCTATAGCCATACTGATGAATATCTTGCATATCACCATAGAACCTTCATCGGTGATGGATGGAAATAGAGACAGAGACCAACACTGGAGCACCAGACTGAGCTCCCAAGGTCCCAATGAGGAGCAGAAGGAGGGAGAACACGAGCAAGGAAGTCAAGATCACGAGGGGCGCACCCACCCACTGAGACAGTGGGGCTGATCTATTGAGAGCTCACCAAGGCCAGCTGGACTGGGACTGAAAAAGCAAGGGATAAAACCAGACTCTGAACATCGCGGACAATGAGGGCTGATGAGAAACCAAGGACAATGGCACTGGGTTTTGATCCTACTGCATGTACTGGCTTTGTGGGAGCCTAGCCTGTTTGGATGCTCACCTTCCTAGACCTGGATGGAAGGGGGAGGACCTTGGACTTCCCACAGGGCAGCTAATCCTGACTGCTCTTTGGACTGGAGTGGGAGGGGGAGAGCAGTGGGGGAAAGGGTAAGGAAATGGGAGTTGGGAAGGAGGCAGAAATTTTTAAGAATAAAAGAACAAAACAAAACAATAACAACAAAAATTTCATATTTAATCTTATTTATTTTTTGCAGGGAAAGGGGATTTGTGTTCTGGAGGACAGAAATTATTTTGATATTTACTTTAAGGAGGAAGTAAAGAGTCAGGTATTTTCCAACCTCATGACTGAATAGGTCTAGTTTGATATTGGTATTATAGTTAGTACTTTTATTAGGAGAGTATTTTCTTCTTTCCCAGCTTATAGCCACAGCAAACCACAGAATAAGAAAACACTATGCACTTTTCTCTTAGTTATTGAGGAAAGTAAGAGCTATAGTATACAAGCACTTTAGAGAAGTCCAAGCTGGTGAAGGCTCATTGCTCACCTGAAAAGAGACGAAGGTATCCATCAAGTCTTCTTCTTCCCCCAAGCTGATGTCTTGAAAGTTTCATGATGACACCATGCCTGAAACAAGGTTGAATTAGAAGACCAATACCTGATGTCCTGTGTCCTCCATGTTTACTCTGTGTCACATGCACACCACTCACTTATTTTATACACCATGCACAAAGGATGAAAAAAATAAAGAAATTAAAAAGGAAAAGGAAAGGGTAGGAAGATTTTGACCATGAGTATAAAAGTTAAAATGAGCTCTTAGGGGCTATACTGCCCGATACCTCCTCTCTCTTCCTATCCCACCCAGCTTGCATCCACAACCCTCCCCCCCCCCCTCCGTCTGACTCCCTCCCCTCTTTGACCACATAACATCTTCTAGCTCAGCCTGTTCAGGCTCTAGGACCGAATCCGAATCGGGAGGGTGGTAGCTCCTTTGTCCCTATAGCCTGCTTGCAGCAAGCAAGGTAGACCCTTTGTTTACGAGCCACCCAAGCAGCAAGGAGATCTGATCCGGGCACCAGGAGAGACATCGGGCTTGCATCCACAACCCACCCAGAGCGCTGCTGAGGAGTTTCATCTGGACTGTAGTCCATGTTTGGGTGCTGAGGAGTTCCAGCTCGACGGGATGGTCCCTGCTTCTACACTGAAGAGATACACCCAGAGACTCATTCACAGCAAAGACTGGACCAAGACACCAGGCCTCTCCTGGCTCCATTTGAAGAAGGAGATGGGAAGGCGCCAATGCAAGACTTCCTCCAACAACATGAAAGGCAACATGGCTTCACCAGAATCAAGGGATCCTGAAATAAGAAGAATTGTACACCCTACTCCAGAAGAATTAGAAGAAATCGACTCAAAAGTGAATTATATGAAAATAATAGAAT
>NW_026068134.1:13332-23768 GCF_014885135.2 Alexandromys fortis | reverse complement strand
TCATGTTCCGGCTTGGTGGGAGCCTAGCCAGTTTGGATGTTCACCTTCCTAGACATGGACGGAGGGGGGAGGACCTTGGAATTTCCACAGGGCAGGGAACCATGACTACTCTTTGGATTGGATTGGAGAGGGAGGGGGAGAAGAGTGGGGGGGAGGGGGAGAAGACTGTGGGGGAGGGGGAGGGAAATGGGAGGCTGGGAGGAGGCTGAAACTTTTTTTTTCTTATTCTCAATAAAAAAAAAAACTGATAATGGTCCTGCTTATACTGGACAAAAATTCACCTCATTTTGTCAACGTATGGGTGTTCAATTGACACATCACTGCCATACAATCCGCAAGGACAAGGTATTGTGAAACATGCCCATCGATCTCTAAAGGAGATACTTCAAAAACAAAAAGGGGGAATAGGCCATAAGCAAACCCCTAATAATAGACTTTCTTTAGCCTTATTTACTTTAAATTTTTTGAACTTTAGCCTTATTTACTTTAAATTTTTTGAACTTTAGCCTTATTTACTTTAAATTTTTTGAACTTTAGCCTTATTTACTTTAAATTTTTTGAACTTGGATAATTCCAATCAGTCTGCTGCAGATAGGCATTCATGTCCATCCAGTCCTTCAAAAGGAATGGTGACCTGGAAGGATGCTTTAACAGGGGTCTGGCATGGACCCGATCCCGTGCTGGCATGGGCACGAGGCGCTGTTTGTGTTTTTCCACAGGATAATTTGGACCCTATTTGGGTACCAGAACGCCTGGTGAGGAAGGTGCAAGTGCAGACGGAGGCAGAAAAGGATGTTAAGGATATGTCTGGGGATCCTGTGCCTGTTCCTCACCCACTCGATGGAGAAAGTGATGGCGGAGCTGCAGTGGAGGATTCTGTCAGCCTTTTTCAAGCTGATGCCAGTTCGCCATGACCTGGACCATCATAGCCATGAATCATCTGAAGGAGTGGGTGGGAATAGGAGCCCTAACAGGCTTAATGGTGCTTGCCTCCCTGGTATGCTTATGGTCCTTTTGCCACATAAGGGTTTCACAGCATCCCAATGCAGTTATGATCATTCAGGCCTTCACAGCTATTGAAGCAGGACAGTCCCCTCAAGCTTGGTTATCTATATTTGAGCACAGGATGCGAAGCTTGTGCACTGTACTTGAGGTAAGCATACATCAGCCTCAAGAAGAGCAAGTCTGATTGCATGTGGGTTAGTGTCTAGCTCCCACCTCTGTAAAAAAAAAAAAAAAGGCACCGGACAGGTCTAGTGTTCTCTGAGTGGATGACACCTGGACAAACACTAGTACATGTTTCATTTTTAACAGAGATCAGACCTCTACTCTTGCCTGTGGCTTTACAAAACAAAAGGGGGACTGTAGCGAGCTGCATGGAATCACACCTGATGGAGATGTATAATCAACTCCTGAGATGGCTAAAGTCTGACTTATGCCTGATCACACAATGATCATCAGCTGCTTGCATATGCTTGGGCCTATGGGCAGTGCCCACCTGGCAATCCGGGATTGGCAGCCCATGCCTACTTAAGGGCTGGGAGAGGTTTGCCCGGGGAGAGAGAGAAAGACAAGGAGAAGGAGATAGATTGCTGTGAATAAAGTCCTGAAAACTGCTGCAAGAAGAGCTCCGGGTGTTGCATTTTTCCTTGCTGGTCGAGGGTGGATGTGACACTGGGTAAGAATGTGAGCCTTCATCTAAAAGATTTGCTGAAAATATTAACTACTCAAAGGTGTGTTCAGCTTAAATGATGGACCACAACGCTTCCATTAACTTTACTATTGTCCTAGGGCAAAAGTGTTAATAATTCTAAAAAAAAACCCCAAATAATTGGTATATCAGAGGTTAATACATGGCTTAGCAGTTAAACGTACTTTTTGATCATGCAGTTTGGTTTCCACATCAACTAACTTATAACCTCCTGAAACTTAGCTTTTTGGGATCTGATGCCCTCTTCTGACTGCCATGGAAACTCATTCATGCTTAAACTCCTCCCCAATTTCAAATAAATCCTTAAAGAAATTAATAGTAGATCACACTGGCAAGATTGCTCAGCTGGTAAGAGGAAAGGTGATTGATTATAGCAGAGATTGGTGAGCCTGAGTTTGATTCCGCGAAGCAACTTTTGCACATTATTCTCTGGCTTCTCTCTCTCTCTCTCTCTCTCTCTCTCTCTCTCTCTCTCTCTCTCTCCTTCTCTTTCTCCTTCCCTCTCTCTTTCTCCCCCCCCACAGACAGACACACAAACTCACACACTAAATGACTTTGGTTAACTTTTTTCCAGTTTAAGTAATTTGTATTTATTATCTTTTAGGAACACATAAAAAAGAAACAGTAAATCTTAAGTGATAGGAAAACCTATAAAAGGATACTGAGGGTGGGATGGAATAGGCAGAGATGTGGTCTTGGAGAAAGGGGAGAAGATGGAAAAATCATTAAAAGACAAATATGTGTTAACAAAAATTTAAATGAATAATTGTTAACATTATTAATTAAGAAACAACCATGAAGGTCTGTATTTTGCTTAGAAATTATTGAATTATAAAGTATACAGGATGGGATAAACACTCAAATCAGTTTATAAAAGTTTGTTTCATTGGTTAAGATCTTTCCCCAAACAAGTCTAGAGCTGTGTAATTGAGATGTCAGAGAGTAAGAGACAGCTGAGAGACTGAGACTCAGTGAGCAGCAACCCTAGGAGTTTTTTGTTCTGCCCTGGAGCACTGTGGGAGGTTCCTCCTTACCCTGCTGACAGTAATAGGTTGCAGCATCATCAGCCTCCACAGGATTGATGGTGAGGGTGAAGTCTGTCTCAGACCCACTGCCACCGAACCTGGCTGGGACCCCAGATTCTAGGTTGGATACACCATAAATAAGGAGTTTTGGGGCCTGTCCTGGTTTCTGTTGATACCAGTGCATATAATTACTACCATATGTAGTGACCCTCTCACTGGACTTGCAGGAGATGGTGGCCTTTCGTCCCAGAGACTCAGACAGCAAACCTGGAGACTGGGTCAGCACAATCTCTCCAGAGGAACCTGGAATAATCACAAACACACAAATCATGGTTATATATGTTTAGAAACCTTCCCAGAAGGGAATTTTTCATTAAAAATTTTAAGAATACTTGTGGGCATCACTTTGAGAAACCAGAAAGTCAAAAGGAATGGGGGAATTTAAAACCAATTACAAATGCCTTTAATCTGATGATCAAGATTCCAGAGTCATGGAAAACCATGATGGCTACAGTGGGTGCACCCAACATTGCTCTGCACCCTCTCACCTTGTACCAGGAACAGCAGCATCCATAGCAGGAGTGCCCTTGACTCCATCTCTGAGTGTTTGAAAAGAGAATGCTTCTTAGGGTCCTAGCAGCTGCTATTAAAGGAGCCTGGGCTGTTGTATGATGTCTCAATATGTAAATCAGCCCAGAAAAGTGTGCTGGTGTTCGAAGGGACACCTGCTCCTGTTTTACCCACTGGGAGTTGGTGTCAGAAGAAAATTCACTAGAACCTGGCAAATGTGTCTTAAAGGAGCCTGGCATGCTATTTCATTGAATCTTTACCCTTTAATCTTTCTAAAGTGTGATGCAGGGGAGTGCATTATGGATGTGCTGTTTAAAGAATTTATGTTATTTCAGGAACAACTTTATCATTCCAAATTCTACAAAGCAAATGAAAATATTATCTAAGAGGGAATGGAGAATAAAGACTCAAAAATAAGTAACATAATTAATTCTTGACTTTTTTTAGAATCTATGTTTCAGAGTGTGGGATGCCATATGTGTATTTTTGCCTGCTCTTCTTTTTGGACAACCTCCTTCTCTTGACTTATGTGTGAAGATAAGAGGCCAACCTTGCATATGGGTGCTGCCGTCTGCCTTGTCTGAGACAGGGTTTCTTGTTCACCACTGCTCCATGAGGAGCCTGGCCCAGGACCATCTGGATTCTCTCCAGTCTCCATCTCTCATATTGCGACAGCATCATTCTGAGTGCAGTCATGTGGTGCAACTGCATCTGGCTTTATGTGGGTTCCTGGGATGTGAACCAGGGCCTCACTCACACTTAAGTGGCAAGCATGCATCCAACTCCACCCCATCCCATTATTTTAAATTGAAACACTGAAGGAAATTCTTCAGGCTGAATGTAAATAAAACTACAGAAAATATGGAAACTTAGGTGATATTGTTTCATTTTTCTCTTTCCTCTTTGCTCTTTGTGAACCCAACAGCCAGCTCCCAAAAAAATTCACAGAGACTTATTCTTGCTTATAAGTACTTGGCTTTAGCTTGGCTTTTTTTAGCCAGCTTTTCTTTTCCAGTTTTTAAAATAATAACAGTATTTTTAATTTTCCCAACGTGTCATATTAGTCCTTACATATCTTGAAAGTTGGGAGAGCCTTCACTTTCTGTGGCTTATCTCTTGTGGAAGCTCTTTGACAGTCTATTCAGCTAAACCTAAAGGTCCATATTTGTTTATATCAGGTGACACATGAGCAGGTTGTTTTGGCAATTGTCTTGTAGTTAGGGTTGCTGCTTTAATGAGTCAAGATTTATCTGCTATATAAGATTCTCATGTTTATTTGTTTTACTTCTATAGGTAAACTATATGTAATGTAAAGACAAAACTGGGCTGTTTTGAAATTTTTTTTATCTGTTAGTTATCATTTGATTATACTATTGTTCCTCAGCTTTACTGTTTCTCATCAAACTTGAAATCAGGAACAAGAAATTCACAATTTACGGGTCATTGCCATGTGAAATGGAATACTCTGCAATAATTTGCTTTAAGAAACACAGGTGTGCCAATTGTGGCACTTGGTGACCATGTCTTTGACTTTGAAGTTTGAATCCCTTTCCTGGAAAGTCTGGTGATAGGTTAGTTGGGCCAGAAATTTCTTTTAGTCTGGGTAATATGTCTCTTGCATAGTTCTCATTCAGGCTGTGGTGAACTCTGTCTTTAGCCAGCTCTTCTTATTTTAAATTATCCCATCTATCTTTTGCCTCTTGGCATTCATATATCATCTTTACTTCTTATTGGATATATATACACACACATATATACATATATACATATATATATATATATATATAAATGTATGTATCTTCTTTACTTCTTACTCTGGTTTGCTGTGTATTTGGTTGATTGGCCACTGGTGTCTTCTCTCTTCTCTTTCTCTCCTATTATTCTCTCTCTGGCAACCCTGCCTATCTGTCTCCTATCTACTATTGAGTGTTCTGATCTTTATTAGACCAATCACATTTTACACAGGCATAGTAACACAGTTTCACAGAATAATACAAATGCAACATAAAAATGATATAATACATCTTTGCATCATTAAACAAATGTTTCATAGCATAAACAAATGTATACATCTTCAACAAATTTTCTACTACATATTTCTCATTTACGTTCATAAACATCCCTATATTATATGGTGTATAATATCCATGCTAAGGGCCATATATTTTTAAGTAAATCCCTAGTCACATAGTCCTTATTCTAATGATGGTTTGGTGGTGGTAAGACACAAAAATGAATATTTCTGATGTCATTCTTCTACTGCTTCCATGAGATTCTCCCACTGCCCTTTGTGCTCTTGACTTTCCTCATTTTGTGGCATCAAGAACTGCACTTCTTCCAGGCATGTTGATGTATTTCTGTAATTCACACAGGTAAAGAAGCTGAAGCAAGAAGATCTTGAGTTTGCAGTCAGCTCAGGATACATATACTGGGTTACAGAGATGACCAAATCTTCTGCCTCTCCTCAAGTCCCACATGATCCATTTTTGCATATAGTTTTATTAATATTTATTTTTCTTTATTCTGACTTCATCCTTGTTTTTATTGACTTATAACTCAAGTTTCAATTCCTTAACATTGTTTCTTTTATTCACTGCAGCAAAACTACTGCTATAATATGCTATAATATGTTCTTTCATCACATCAGGAAAGGACACTCAGTTCCCTCTGACAGAGAGAATGACAAGATCATAGAACAGAAGATGTAAGGGGTAGGTATTGTTCCTGAGTAGAATACAACACAGATCTGAGTACAGGAATAATGACCTTAAAGTCAGTACTTGATACTAGTCATGAGACAAGAGATTTGGCCACAAACACCGAAGAGATGATCCCTTTAAAATTCACAGTGGCCTGAATGCACTGGGTATGAGGAAAGGGTGGGCTGGGCTTTATAAAGGAAGACAAAGAAAACAATGCCTGAAAGCAAACACAGGCTTGATGCTGACATGCTGGAATTTGACCAAGAAGGATGAGATTTATGGTGCAAAGAGAGATCATGGGACAATGGTCACAATTAGTTAATGTGAATACTATTTAGTGAATGCCATGCTTGACACACAATGAACAAATTTGTGCGGAGGTTGTTGTCATTTCTGTCCCAGCTGAACCATTAGCTCTTTTATTTTGTCATTTTCCCAATTTACAAATGATACTAAGAATTGTAATCTCTATACTGCATGATAAACAGCAGATCCCAACCGACTAAGACAAGTGAAGAGGCAGTGGGGAGGCAGGGAAGGCAGAGGAGAGTAGTAGTTTAATTTTGTTTTTTAATTAATATTCTTTTTTTGTATTTTTATTTTTATTATTTCTCATTAAGTTTTCCTTTGGTGACAAGGGTAAAAGACAGGTTTGGAGGGACTGCGGATGAGTGGGGTTGGGGAATGTGATGTGAAACTCCCAAAGAATCTTTATAAAAAAAGAATTGTACCCTCTGAACAATAACTAGCTCCATATGTCCAGCTGAGACTTAAGGAGCCTTTAGTAAATGACAGTTTTATGTAATGTGTAGTCAGACTTTCCTTTGGGCTTTCAGCTCACAAATAATGACATGGAGACTTATTATTAATTATGAAAGTTCAACCTTAGCTTAGTTTTTTCCTTAACTAACTCTTATAACTTAAATTAACTCGTTTTTATTAATTTACATTCTGCCATGTGGCTCAATTACCTCTTCTCTGTGCCATATGTCTGACATTTTAGTGTTTCACTTGCATCTTCCACATGCCTTGACTCATCCCAACTTCCTCTCTCTGAGAAGAAAATCCCGCCTTTTCTCTCTTGCCTCTCCATTTTCCATTCAGCCCCTTATTAAACCAATCACAGTGATACAACCTCACATATTATAAACAAATATTGTACAAAAATAATGCTATTTCATAAAAAGCATTATAAGTTTTTTGACCCAATTTAATTGCTGACCCAGACAGTAGTTCAGTTCCCTTTATTTTGCAACTGTAATGTCAGAAGCTGACTTTAAGACAGATTTATCTGTCTCCCTACCCGTTAGTCCCCTACTCTATTCCTACTCTCTTGGTTCTATGAATTGAACCACATTATCATTGTGCCTATCATAGACTTCAGAGCTAATATCCATATAAAAGCGATATATTTCATATTCATCTTTCTGAGTATAGGATTTCTCACTCAGGATGATTTTTTTCTAATTTTATATATTTGCCTGTAAATTTCATGATGTCATTAAAAAAAGAAAACGTGCCACATTTTCTTTATCCCTTCTGTTGAGGGACATCTGGGTTGTTTCCAATTTCTGGCTATTATAAATAGAAAAGCAATGAACATGGCTGAACAAGTGTCTCTGTGGTAGGATTAAATATCCCTTGGATATATGCCCAAGAGTAATGTAGTTGGATCTTGAGATAGATCGATTTCTGTCTTTCTGAGGAAACATCACACTGTGTTCCATAGTGACTGAATGAGTTTTCACTCCCACCAGGAATTTGTGAGTGTTCCTGTAACTCCATATCATTGACTGCGTGAGTTGTTAGTTGTTTTGTTTGTATTAGCCATCAAATACCTCGCCTCAGAGCCAAGGAACCCTGCAGAAGAGGAGAACTAAAGAATATAAGAGCCAGAGGGAATGGTGGGCACCAAGAAACAAGATCCTGTAAATTCACATAAGAAAAACTCATAGGAACTTACAGAGAGTGAAGGAGCATGCATAGGGGTTGCACAGGTCGGTACTAGGTCCTTTAGCTATGTATTATGGTTTCCAATGTATTTTTTACGGGATCCCTGAATGTGCAAATGAGTAGGTCTTTGATTCTTTTGCCTTCTCTTGCACTATTTTCCTTCTATTGTTTCATGTTGACAAACTTCAATGCAATAGTTTTTGTTTTAACTTATTATATTTTCTTTTGTTATATTAAAAATGAATGAATAGAAACCAAGCCAGTTGCATAAATCTTACTAACTGAACTGTCATTTATGCCCTTTCTGAGAGGGAAAATAAGTTTTCTCCAATAGAGGTATACTGGTACATTCTTCTCTACTGCAGGACAGATCTCAATATTTTAGCAACTTATAATGAATGCCACATTTTTTTTGTGTGTGTACTTTTATTTAGTTACAGTTTTTTTTTCTTTTTGGTTTTCTTGGTTTTGGATGATTTTGTTTTATTGTTTTGATTTTTTGAGAAATAACATGAAGTTGGTTGAGTATGTAGGGGAAAGGAACTAGAAGGACCTGGGTGAAGGGAAGAATATGATATATTTAAATTTAATATTTTTAGAAGACAGAGTAACTACCTGAATGGGCCTAGCCTTATTGAAGGAATACATAAAGTCTGGACTCAGTGAGTGAAATCAGAAAGACTCATAGCATGAATGTGATTTGATTGAGGCAACATCTTTGAGGCCAATTTTGGAAACAAGGGGGCCACCTTTAAATAGAAAATTTCAAATTTCCTTTCATTTTAAACTTTGAATCTGATCAGGGAAGCCAGCCATATCATTCCTAGTCTTAAGGAGTACAGGCCTGAGGATGAATGAGACACTCAGTTAGTAGTGATTTGTTATGCAGCTATAGAAAACTCATATGAAATTGCGTGTACCACGTGCTAGTAGGATAGTTAGAGATTAGTAACAAGGTTATCTGCCCAATGAGTTCATGACCTGAGATTCTGCTGATATCCATGATATGAGCGATACTATATTGAAACATTTTAGTTACGACAGTTATTTGTCTTAATGGTTCCATATCCATACAACCATGGTTCAATACTCTTCTATGAAAAAAGCAACACCTGCCCCCCAAAACCCAAATAGAAACAGGTTAGTTTTGACTAAAGTCATGATCTGTCACTTCTGTGTTCACAGTCATGTTAAGTAATGATGGGAGTAAGTCTGGACAAGGTGTTCTGTATGGAACACGTGAGAATTTAGGACAATCCAAAGAAACCTGAACTGTACTGTTGCTTGCAGCTTTGATAAGGTCCCACTTCTAATAGTTAAAAGAAGCATTTCTGACTGGTTAAGAACATCACAGTTTTAGGGTTGTAAATTTAGAAAACAGTTTGACAGCATGATCATTTAGCAAAACATTACAGTAAGTCTTCCCTTAGGGTCTATGACTTCCCTACTCATGTGTTGTTTTGGGTGCTTTGAGGGCTTCCCTGACCAATAACTCATATGAGTAGCCCTGAGACTGTCATTTAGTATTTCATGACTTCTAAGAGCAGAAGTGTACACATACACAGGGAGGCTCTTTTCAAATGCTCTTAAAAATATTTATAATTGGCTTATAGACAGGTGGGTTTTCATAAGCGTTCTTCACACATCCTTGGTTTTGGTTACCTGTCCCATTTTCCTCCCGTCTCCCTGCTTTCATCTCACCTAAACCTTTAATCTCCAGTATTCAACCCTTGATAGGAAAATATAAGGGTATTTGACTTCAAAGTTTCCTGTTGAAGTTGATGATTTATACTATGTAAAAAGTGTTAAGTGTCCTGAGACAAATAGAGAATTTCAAAAGAATTCTGAAATAGTCTCAAACATAATTCAGCTACTTCTTTTTCTCTTTTTTTTGACTTTGTTTTTTTCCTTCTTTTAAATAGAGTTTTATTGAGCTCTACATTTTTCTCTGCCCCCTCCCTGCCTCTCCCCGCCCCTTCAGCCCTCTCCCAAGGTCCCCATGGTCCTACTTTACTCAGGAGATCTTGTCTTTTTCTACTTCCAATGTAGATTAGATCTATGTATGTCTTTCTTAGGGTCCTTATTGTTGTCTAGGTTCTCTTGGATTATGATTTGTGGGGTGGTTTTCTTTGCTTTATGTTTAAAAACCACTTATAAATAAGTACATGTGATAATTGTCTTTCTGGCTCTGGGTTACTTCACCCAATGATGTTTTCTTTCTCTATCCATTTGCCTGCAAAATCCAAGATGTCATTATTTTTTCTGCTGTGTAGTACTCCATTGTAACGGCGTAAGCGAATGCAGACAGATTGTCAAAATATAGACAGCTTTAATGGAGGAATAGACTTACAGAACCACTGTTCCCGCGGAGACCAGGAAAGCAGAAGAGAGCGCTGGGAGCACGCTCACCAATTTTATAGGAGAACTTTAGCCTGAGGCGAACACGCCCCCTAAGGGGTGGGACTTATCCCTACA
>NW_026068134.1:0-4095 GCF_014885135.2 Alexandromys fortis | reverse complement strand
TTAGGACCATTTGCTTGAAAAACCTTTTCTCAACCCTTTACTCTGAGTAGATGCCTGTCTTTGTGGTTGGGATGTGTTTCTTGTAAACAGCAGAATGTTGGATCCTGTTTTCGTATCCAATCTCTTAGCCTGTTTATAGGTGAATTGAGTCCATTAATATTAAGTGATATTAATGACCAGTGGTTATTTATTCCGGTTATTTTTATTGTTTTTGGTAGTAGAGTTTGTGTTTCTCCTTTCTTTGAGTTGTGCTGGTGAAGGGTCGCTAGATGTCTGAGTTATTATAGGCAGTGTTGGCAATATTGGATTCCTTGGGTTGTGATTTTCCTTCTATTACTTTCTGTAAGGCTGGATTTGTGGCTACGTATTGTTTAAATTTGTTCTTATCCTGGAATGTCTTGTTTTCTCCATTGATAGTGAACAATAGCTAGGCTGGGTATAGTAGTTTGGGCTTGCATCCATGGTCTCTTAGTTTCTGTAGTACCTCTATCCAGGACCTTCTGGCTTTCATGGTTTCCATAGAGAAGTCAGGTGTAAGTCTGATCGGTTTACCTTTATAAGTTACTTGGCCTTTTTCCTTTGCAGCTCTTAATATTCTTTCTTTAATCTGTATGTTTTGATTATTATATGGCAAGGGGATGTTATTTTTTTTATCCAGTCTATTTGGTGTTCTGTATGCTTCTTGAATATTCAAAGGAATATCTTTCTTTATGTTGGGAAAGTTTTCTTCCATAATTTTGTTAAAAATATTTTCTGGGCCTTTGAGCTGTGACTATTCTTTTTCTTCTATCCTTATTATTCTTAGGTATGGTCTTTTTATTGTGTCCCATATTTCCTGAATGTTTTGTGATGAGAGTTTGTTGGACTTGCTGTTTTCTTTGATCATTGTGTTTATTTTCTCTATGGTATCTTCAGAATCTGAGATTCTTTCTTCTATCTCTTGTATTCTGTTGGTTATGCTTGTTTCTGTAGTCTCTATTCGTTTACCTAGATTTTCCACGTCCAGCCGGCCCTCCGTTTGTGTTTTCTTCTTTGCCTCCATTTCAGTTTTCAAGTCTTGAACTGTTTCCATTATCTGTTTGATTGTTTTTTCTTGGTTTCCAAGGGTATCATTCACTGATTGATTCAATTCTTCGAACTTTCTGTTATACTTCTCATCCATTTCTTTAAGGGCATTTTTTACATGCTGTTTAAGGGAATCAAACACTTTCATAAATTCAATTTTTTCTACTTCATCTTGATTAAGGTGTTCATGTCCACATGTTGTGGGGTCGCTGGGTTCCGGTGATTTCATGTTGTTTTTGAGATTGTTGGGTGAATTCCTGCATTGGTGCCTGCCCATGTCTTCCTCTGAATGCTCCCCTATGGACCTTCTTTTACAGGATCAGGTCTCCTTGCTTACTGATGTATCTTCCCAGTGATGGCAGTCCTCAGTGATGGCTCTGCTGGTGCTCCAGTAATGTCTTTCCTGGTGCCAAGATCAGATCTCCTTTCTGCTTGGGTACCTCCCAATGATGGCTCTCCTGGTGCCGAGATCAAAACTCCATGCTGGTTTGGTAGCTCGTAAACAAAGCACTCACCTTGCTTGCTGCAGTGAGGCTATTGAAACAAAGGACCTCCCGCCCGCCCACTTGGTTGCCCAAAGGATTCGGTCCCAGCACCCAGACAGGCTGAGCTGGGAGAAGTTATGTGCCCAAAGAGGGAAGAGAGGCAGACGGGGTGAGGGTTCTGGATGCAAGCTGGGTGGGATAGGAAGAGCTGAAGTCAAACTTTTGTCATTTGCAGATGACATATTATATATAAGTGACTCCAAACACGTGAGAAGAAAACTTCAACAGCTGATAAATACCTTCAACAATGTTGCAGAATATAAGACCAACTAAAAAAATCAGTAGCCTTCCCATATACAAACGAAAAGGAAGCCGAGAAAGAAATCAGAGAAACATCACCCTTCACAATAACCATATCACATAAAATATCTTGAGGTAACCCTAATCAAAGAAGTAAAAGACCTGTTTGATAAATACTTTAAGTCTTTGAAGAAAGAAATTGAAGAAGACACCAGAAAATGGAAAAATCTTCCATACTCTTGCGTAGGTAGGATCAATATAATGAAAATGGCAATCCTACCAAAATCGATCTACAGATTCAATGCAATCCTGATCAAAATCCCAACACAATTTTTCATAGACCTTGAAAGTATAATACTCATCTTCATATAGAAAAAAATATACCAGGATAGCCAAAAGATTCTTGTATAATAAGGGAACTTCCAGAAGCAACACCATCCCTGACATCATGTTCTGTTATACAGCTGTAGTAATGAAAAGAGCTTGTTATTGGCATAAAAACTGAGAGGTTGACCAACGTATTCTAATTGAATTTTTGGATACTAAACCACCCACCTCTGAACACCTGATTTTTTTACAAAGAAGTTAAAAATTTACAGTGAGCAAAGGAAAACAACTTCAACAATTGGTGCTAGCATAAATAGATGTCAATTTGTAGAAGAATGAAAATAGATTTATTTCTATCCCCATGTCCAAATTGATTAAAGGCCTTCATATTAATTTGACTGCACTGTACCAGACAGAAGAGAAAGTGGGAAGTAGCATTCAATGCATGAGCACTGAAAAACACTTCCTAAATATAACATCAGTAGAATAGACACTGACAGATACAATAAATAAATGGAAAATCCTGAAACTGAGAAGCTTTTGCAAAGCAAAGGATACACTCAATAAGACAAAATAGCAGCCTACTGAATGGAAAGAGTTCTTCACCAACTTCACATCAGACAGAGGACTGATGTCCAGAATATATAAAGAACTTAAGAAATTAAACGTTTAAATTCCAAATAGCCCAATTAAAAATGTGTTACAGAATAAACATAGAATTCTCAACAGAAGAATTGAAAATGGCTAAAAGACACTTTGGGAAATGTTACACATCCTTAGCCATTAGGGAAATGCTAATAAAAACAATTTTGAGATATCATCTTACACAGTCAGACTGGTTCTGTTAAAAAAACCCAATGATAGATTATCCTGGAGAGGTTTAGGAGGAAGGGGAACACTCCTCCATTTCTGGTGGTAATGTAAACTTGTACAACCACTTTGAAAATCAGTATGGTGGTTTCTCATAATATTGGGAATCAACCTAACTCAGGACCCAGCAATGCCTCTCTAGGGAAGTTATCCAAAAGATGTTCAATTGTATTACAAGAACTCTTGTTCACCTATATTCATAGCACCATTATTTGTAGTGTTCAGAACCTGTAAATCACATAGTTGTTCCTTAAGTGAAGAATGGATAAAGAAAATGTGACACATTTACATATTTTGGTATTACTCAGCAGTAAGAAAGAAAGACCTCTTGAAAATTGCATGAAAGTGATGGAACTAAAAAAAAACTGAGTCTGGTAACTCAGACACAAAAAGAAGAACAAGGTTTATACTGACTCATAAGTGGATACTAACTGTAAAGAAAAGGATATCAATTATATTGTTCATGATCCTAGAGAATCTAAGTAACAATGTGAACATCAGAAAAACACACAGATCCATCTGGAAATGAACATATGTATATGTACTTCTAATCTTGATTAAGATATTGTGATTGTGTAGTTCATTTAAAAATGTAACATATGATTAAGAAATATAGGTTAATAGATAATCATCTATAATAGTCATGTTTGTAGTCATGTTAAATTTTCTAGATGTGCATAGATATATTTCAGATAGGTATTCTTCATATTTTTCAAAGACTACAGAATATGGCATTTAAAATATTTTAATAACTTAGGGCTTTTCATGACAATGAGACATATCTGCTCCTAGCTGCCCTAACTACATCAAGAGGAAGATGAGAGTTGAAGAGGCTCCTTATGGAGTTGGTTAGCCATTTGGACAAGAAGCTGCTCTTGCCTGGACTGTTGCATAAACTGGATATGAAGAACCCACAGAGAGACAACTGCTAAACTTCCCTCAAAATGAGATGATCCTTCAGGGTTCCTGATTCATAAAAGAGTCTGTGAGACATTTTGCAGGATACAGAAGAAAGTGACTGAACTGTCTTTGAAATTTCCAGCTTCAT
>NW_026068133.1:1995631-1996741 GCF_014885135.2 Alexandromys fortis | reverse complement strand
TGGTCTTACAGGGAAAGCTGTCAATGTCTGCACTGCGTACTGAGATGGCAGTGGTTTTTCACAAGTGCCCCTACAGCAATGGCCTCTCTTATACTATTTAGTCTGTTTTCATCATTAAAAACTGTTAGCTTTTGTCAATCTTCTTCATTGATTCACTCCTATGAGTTATCAGTGACATCACTTTTGTCTTTTTTCATGCTCCCAACGCTGTAGGTTCTGTTTCTCTAGGAATTTGTCTGTTTTATGCAAGTCATTGTACAGTTCCCTATCCCTATTGAGTTGTCATGGAAACTTTAGTAATCTGAAAAATGGACAGCAAGGTCTCAAATTTCACTTCTAATGTTAATAGAGTGAGCTGCAGGAGATGTGGTATGATTAAAGCATTGGATTCATATCCTAACACAAAATTGTGGGGATCATGCCTTAACAGTGGGTGGGAACTCAGAGTATGGTGGAAGTCTTCTAAAATAGGAGCTTGACATGGGACTAGGTCTCGTTCTTCCAGCCTAAAGGGAGAGGACAGAGAAGAACAAATGTTCAGTATGAGGAAGCCCATGGTGAACTAGAAGCAGTAAGGGAAGTGGGAACCAGATTGTTTGGTTGTCAAAGTTTATCATCACTGTCAATTATTTTCTGAAGATTAATGTTCCCAATTATGACAGGGTTTCCATCTAAATGAAAATATAAGAGGTTGAGTCACCAAAATGGTTCAGTAGGTTATGGCACTTGCTTCCATGGATAATGAGCTAAGTTCAATTTCAAGATTCAGCATGGTGGACACTTCCTGGTCATCCTCAGGGGTTATACTGCCCGATACCTCCTCTCTCTTCCTATCCCACCCAGCTTGCATCCACAACCCTTCCCCCCTCCGTCTGACTCCTTCCCCTCTTTGACCACATAACATCTCCCAGCTCAGCCTGTTCGGGTGCCGGACCAAATCCTAATCGGGAGAGCAAACGGGAGGATGGTAGTTCCTTTATCTCAATAGCCTGCCTGCAGCAAGTAAGGTAGGCCCTTTGTTTACGAGCCACCCAAGCAGCAAGGAGATCCGATCCGGGCACCAAGAGAGACATCGGGCTTGCATACACAACCCACCCAGAGCAGTGCTGA
>NW_026068133.1:1990363-1992112 GCF_014885135.2 Alexandromys fortis | reverse complement strand
TCTGTTTTTTCTACTTCATCTTGATTAAGGTGTTCATGTCCACATGTTGTGAGGTTGCTGCGTTCTGGTGGTTTCATGTTGTTTTTGAGATTGTTGGGTGAATTCCTGCATTGGCGCCTGCCCATCTCTTCTTCTGAATGCTCTCCTATGGATCTTCTTTTACAGGATCAGGTCTCCTTGACTACTGATGTACCTTTCCAGTGATGGCAGTCCCCAGTGATGGCTCTCCTGGTGCCCCAGTGATGTCTTTCCTGGTTCCAAGATCAGATCTCCTTGCTGCTTGGGTAGCTCCCAATGATGGCTCTCCTGGTGCCTAGATCAGATCTCCGTGCTGGTTGGGTAGCTCGTAAACAAAGCACCTACCTTGCTTGCTGCAGGCAGGCTATTGAAACAAAGGACCTCCCGCCCGCCCGCTAGGTTGCCCAAAAGATTCCGGCCCAGCGCCCAGACAGGCTGAGCTGGGAGAAGTTACGTGCCCAAAGAGGGAAGAGAGGCAGAAGGGGTGAGGGTTCTGGATGCAAGCTGGGTGGGATAGGAAGAGAGAGGCAGTATTGGGAGGGGAGGGGTATAGGCCCTGCAGGAAGGCCAGGAAGTATAGGGGAGATGAGGAACATCTGAGTTCTGGGGCCCCGGGCTGCTGCCGCGGGTCAGAAACTCGCCCCACTTAAGGCTCTCCTGGTGCCGAAATCAGTTCTCCGTGCTGGTTGGGTAGCTGAGTTCCGGGGCCCCGGGCTGCTGCCGCAGGTCAGAAACTCACCCCACTTATCCAGGTCGGAGTTTTTGACCTGCGGCAGCAGCCCGGGACAAGGAACACAGTCGTTCCTCATCCCCCTATACTTCCTGGTCTTCCTACAGGGACTATACTCCCCAGATACTGCCTCTCTCTTCCTATCCCACCCAGCTTGCATGCTGAACTCCCCCGCATTTCTGCCTCCCTCCCCTCTTTGGGCACATAACATCACCCAGCTCAGCCTTTTTGGGCACTGGGATGGAGTCGTGAGGGTAACCAAGCAGGCGATACTTCCTTTGTCTCAATAGCCTGCCTGCAGCAAGCAAGGTAGCTTTGTTTACAAGCTACCTGAGCAGCAAGGAGATCTGATCTTGGCTCCATGAGACCCATCACTGGGCTACCTGACCAGCAAGGAGACCTGATCCTATAAAAGAAGATCCATAGGGCAGCATTCAGAGGGAGACATGGGCAGGTGCCAAAAGCAAGAATTCACCCAACAGTCTGAAAAACAACATGAAACCACCAGAACCAAGACACCTTACAACAGGAGGACATGAACAACTTAATCAAGAAGAAGTAGAAAAAATTAACATTAGGAAAGTGATAGAGGCCCTTAAACAGGAGGTGAAAAACTCCCTTAAAGAAATGGATGAGAAGAATAACAGAAAGTTTGAAGAATTGAGTAAATCTGTTAATGATATCCTAGGATATCAAGGAAAAACAATCAAACAGATAATGGAAACAGTCCAAGACTTGAAAACTGTATTGGAGGCAAGGAAGAAAACACAAACAGAGGGGTGAGTGGACATGAAAAATCAAGGTAAATAAATAGAGACTACAGAAACAAGCATAACCAACCAAATACAAGAGATAGAAGAAAGAATCTCAGATTTTGAAGATACCATAGAGAAAATAAGCGCACTGATCAAAGAAAACAGAAAATCCAACAAACTCTCATCACAAAACATTCAGGAAGTCTAGGACATAATAAAAACACCAAACGTAAGAATAATAGGAGT
>NW_026068133.1:1972949-1989068 GCF_014885135.2 Alexandromys fortis | reverse complement strand
TTAATGTCTTTGAAATTTTGTTTACTGTATTGATATCTTTATTTTTGTTTTAAGAAAACGTCACTTCAAATTTTGGCTCCCCCTTGTACACACATGTATCCCAGGATGATAGGTGTGAATAACCATGCTGGCAGTACCTGAGTAATAACTAATCATTTTCACCACATAACTTTTCACCATTTTATACCCCACTAATAAAGAAATACCAGCATTCTACTGTGGGATGAGAGGAGAGGTCGCTCACTCATCTTAGCCTAACTGGGGGACTGGTCTGCAAACTGAAGAAATTGGAGACCTCACACTGGTATAGTCCAAAATGCTCACTCCCTACAGGATCTATTCTGAGTCCACACTTTGTTGGGGACAGAGTCATCTTCTCTGTGAGCTGCAGATTCTCATTATTGAAGATCCAACGGATAGAGACATCAGTATCAGGTGAAACGCAGGTCAAGATAACAGATGTACCTCCTGTGACAGTGGTGTTAGTGATTTGCACAATGGGCTGTGCCACAGACTCTGTGAAGAAACAGAGGAGAATACCAAATGACAGTAATCCAGAGAGTAAACCAAGCCCTCTTAAGTTTATACTTTATAAAGTTTCCAGCGGGGAGAATTTCGAGCTGTGACTAAAGACATAGCTTGAGATTTGGATCTGCCACCCAGAGACTGGGTTACTCTGGTTTAGACACTGTTTCCTGTCTCAGTTTCTACACAATAGGACACACAGTGAATGATCATTGTCATGTCCATGAGTTAAGCTTAGTCATGAACAATGATCTGAGTTTGGGATCAGGGAGCTGCTCAGACCAGCAGCATCTGTTACTATTTAGCTGCAGAAGAGAATTTCCTAGACTGGAATCCTGTGGTGATGGAGGGATCTGGAATAGCTGCCTCCTCTGTCTCTTCCCTTGGAGCTTTGACCTCCCTGTAAAGTCTCATAAGCCCATCAGGGCAATAGGCTAATGGCCTGGACACCTGTCCACTGAGCCTCAGGAGAAGGAGATGGACAGGTGACCTTCCTAACTGCAGCTGCCATGGCTGAACACAGCTGGTTCTATACTCTAGGAGACAGTCAGTCCCATGACTTGGACAGTCAATCAATAAAGCTTTGTTCCTGTCAGCTCTGATGGGAAATCTAAACAAAACAGTTACAAAAAGCTCCCCAATGTCATCTTGAGTTCAGACGGGCAAAGTTCTGGAGTTAGGACTTCCTCACAGGCTCTGTGAAGACCCCATGCCTTTATCAACCAGGAACTGCCTGATTCTCAGAGTCTTTCTGGGGAGAGCTCCAAGTATCTGCAAGGACACTGACATCCTGGGCTTGAGTTTACCCAGCATAGGTTCTCCTCTCTGCAAGTGAATCCAGTTTAGGAGTTCTGATCTATTACAGTTTGTTTACCCAGGGAGTGTCCTGCAGTGATGGCCTAAATCCTGGAGGGGGGTAAGGGTGAACAATGCAATGGGGGATAGAGCAGGCACAGTCCAATCCTGACACGTTAGTGTATGAAATAGGATAAGCCACACCCAGCAGTCGGAGGCCATAGGGAGTCACTTACTCTTTACATAAAACTCAACATTTGCTCTTTCAATTTTGGAATCTTTGTTTAAAACTTCCAGTGTGTACATCCCTGCATCACTCTCAATGACATCCAGAAGCTGTAGGGATCCAGTTTTGTACACGCTCCCTTTTATTCTCTGTGCAGGCTCCCAGGAGATAGAAGACTTGACTCTGTTGTATTCTACAATTTTACGGGCTGGGCTCCCATTGTTTGATTTGTGCCAGGAAAACACTCGCGCTTCTTTTGGAAGATTATGAACTTGGAGAAGTACGTCTTCACCTTCAGCAAAATAGTGAAGCACCGGTTGGATCATGAGTCGGGAAGAAGTGAGAACATTACAGAACACAGAAAGGGGATCTGGGAGGGAAGAGAGAAAAAGACATCACATGAAAATCACTGTTTTGTAAAAAGATGGAGTCATCACTCATGCTAGAGTTGCTTGTGTGTGAGTGTGTGTGTGTGTGAGTGTGTGTGTGTGTGTGTCACATAATGAAGGGCAGAAACATCTTTCTTGACCTTTCAAACTCCTCTTTACAAACAATGCCCCTGAAAGTGTCATTTCTTCTATATGGCTGCTTCCTCACTACACTCAGGCAAACACCACACACTCATGTACACTGAGGTTTGTGGTGATGCCTCCCCTGCACTCAACAGGTCTGGAAGTAACGATCATTTTCTGGTTTTTTCTTCAGTTTCCTTTGAGGCAATCCTCATCCTTTGACTTCACCTAATAGATGCACTTGTAGTATTGTCAAGTGCCCTTAGCTCTGGGGTTGTGGGGGTTGGGAGTAGTCTGGTCTTCAAGGCAGACTCAGCTCTTTAAAATATTTCGGTACTAGGCAGCATGGTTTTGTGTCAATTTGACACAAGTTACAGTCATTTTGCAAGAAACAGCCTCAGTTGAAAATGCAACCACCAGATGTGCCTGGGGGCAAAATGGTAGTACATTTTTTAAATTGGGGATAGATGCAAAAGGATTCAGACCATTGTGGACAGTTCAAGCCCTGGGCTGTGGGAACTGCAGCACCGAGTTGATGTCCTTGCCCCCATTTGAGGTGCTTATCTGCAAGGAAAACATAATAAATTCCCTCTGTTCCTGGAGCAGGGAAGGAAGGAATTTTAAGTGCATGGTGACCGGTCCTTGATCCCTGCCAGGGTCAGGTTACAGTCCCATGGCAGCCCCCTCATCATTTGGTGCCATGTTATAAAACCAGCCCAGCAGACAATAAAGAGAAGCTGTTCCACCTCAAGCTCGTGCTCTGTGTATTCGTTCAACCCCCTCCGCCGAGACTCTTGGTTCCAGCCCGCGCTGGCGCTGCACTGGACTAGGAGTCTTGGGTGATATAAGAGAGCTGGTTGAGCAAGCATGAAGAGCAAGCCAGTAGGAAACACCCACCTGTGATCTCTGCACCAACGCCTGGATTTTGTTAATGACACTCTCAATTTGAAGGTAATAAATACTCCAGTTTGACACGGATGTTCTAAAACCATTGTTTCTTATGATCTTTGAGAGAATATAAGTGCATTACAATAGACTGAGTCACTTTCGTCCAGCCATGGAAAGATAACAGGATTCAGTTCTCCCAGGTCTAGAGCCCCAATAGAATGGGTTGACTCTGACAGGTTAGCTGAGTTACTTTCCATCAAGGTCGTCCTTGATGCACATGGAGACAGAAGATGGAAGCTGATCTATGGCCATTTGTCTCTATGAGTGAGTCCTACACTAAGTGCTCAAACCTCCACCCAGGGACACTGTGTAAGAGGGAAGGGAAGCTAGGCCAGCCATGGCAGTCCTGTATGTCTAAGCCCCACCCAGCACTGAACAATGACAGAGAATCACTTACTGTCCACCTCGAGTAGCACTAGTACATCCTCATGTGAACCAAATGATTTCAGAATTCGCAGTTCGTACAATCCCTGGTCTTGCAGACCGACACTGTGAAGCAGCAGGGACCCATCACTGTTCAGTGTCTCCCTGCCACTGTATGCAGGTCCAAAAAAAATTGGTTTCCTGGAAGGTCGACGTCGGATAGCCAAAAGGTTCTTGAAGGCACCCATTCCTTTGAACCAGGCAAAGCCTACAGAATTCTCTGGAAGATTGCGAACAAGTAGAAGAACACTTCCCCCTTCAACAACTCTGGGTGGCACGAATTCAATGGTGGGCAGTGGAGAGACATCAGAGAGCCCACACTTCCAAAGGTAAGCTAGAATGGACAACAAAAACACATCTAAGTTGGATCTTTTATATTTGGCTAAGATGAGACTCTGTGTCCCGAGAAGCTGTGTCCATAGTTCAGCCTAGGGTGGTGGGTGAGTGTCTCCCTGTCCTACTTGGTGGTCTGCACATGACCTTCATACTCTCATTATCCCCACACTTGTCATTTCCACTACATGGATCTGGCTCTTCAGTTGTCAGTTTGCCTGGGATCTTACTGGAACAGATCCCTGCTCACATTTACAGTGGATGATGGTGGGGTGACACCTGCCCACCCTCTGCCCCTACCAACACTGTTTTCACTCTCGAGATTTGTTGTTGTTCTGTTCCTATTGGAATGGCAGTTAACACCTGAATTCTCCTAGCTTTCTTTACTTCAAGTTCACTCGAACTGGGACAGTGTAAGAACCATAAGTTGTCCTGTATTTTTTTTTATTTTTCAGGACAGGGTTTCTCTGTGTTACAGCCCTAGATGTCCTGGAACTAGCTCTTGTAGACCAGACTGGCCTCAAACTCACAGAGATCTACCTTCCCCTGTCTCCCAACTGCTGGGATTAAAAGCCTGTGCCATCAAAACACGGTAGTCTAGTATTATTTTAAAAATGAAGCCATGAGTTAATTTGAAGCATTCAAGGAGTGAATTCAAATTCTGAGCCTCTCTCCCACTCTGTATTCTACTCCCCTACAAACACTGAGAATCCTCTCGACACCAGAGAGTATGTCAGTCCTCTCCTCTCACACACTGTCACTCCTGGTCTCCTCACTTATGAGCAGAAGGCCCTGAGATGTGGTGCACCCTTTACAGAGGAGCACAGAGGGGAACTGCATTGTCTGAGTGAGCTGATCTGTCCTGCCTCCAAGGTGTCTGCTCTAGCACAACTCACGAACTCTGCTGTCCTCATCTGAGCTGAGCCTCCTCCCAGGAAGGGGCACCTCCATAGTACAAGGGGCTGATGGTGGGTCTGTGTTCAAACCACTTCTCTGCCCCTCCAATGGCAGTGTTGCCCCATGTTCTTTTCCGATTCTCTCCTTGTGTTTCTCTCCTCTAGAACACAGAGTGAGAGTCAAGGGTGACATGAGATAATAGCAGCTCAGCCTGGAACTGCACTCGCTGTGTGCTGGTTTAGGTTTCTCAGCACTAAAAAGGGGGAATCTGCACAACTGTGCGACAAAGAACCCCAGCTGGGCACCCAGTCTGCCCTGTTTTCAATACTCTCAAAATATGGAATTAGCTCCCAGCAGAAGGTGACAAAACCGACTCCAGTGGGAACAGGTGGGTTATGTGTGTGGAAAAGAACAAAACTCTTCTCCCTGGAGTCACCATCAGACTGGGGTCTGGGCCCAGGATGTGTCAGGAGTCTCAGATCTTGAGTGTGTGGGAGGAGGTGACCTGATTCCTGGAAAATGGCTGTGAGACCCTTCATTCTGCAAGATTTTCAAGACCGTGCTCCCACGTCCTCTGCTTCCCTGTGTTCCGTGGCCTTTCTGAGAGGCCTTGGACCTCTATCTAATTGATTCGCCATGGATAACATGCATTTACCAAAGGAAACACATGAAGTGGGAGAGAGAACATGGTCTCCTGGCAGTGTGACAGACCCATTAAACAGTCAGTAGTTCTGAGAACACTATGACCATGATTTCCACATCTGTAAAAACACAGTTGGAACCAGGTTCCTAGGTAAGTTCCTAGTTCAGGCAAAATGCTTTTCTGCCAGTTCATTATGTATCCAGATGACATCCCTGGAGATCATTTGGGGAACTACAGCGCTTATCTGGGAAGGCTCAATCTATCCTGAAACCATTTGCCTACAGGCGAGAATTCCAAGAGCTGCACCCAGCTGACAAGCACTTGTCAAAAAGCCTGTTTCCTCCGTCACTCTCCTTGGGGACCACAGCCTTCCTGTGAAATCTCATATGCCCAACAGGACTGTTAGTTAATGGCCTAGACACCTGCCGACCTATGCTTCCCTTCTGCCTCTCTGAAGAAGATGGCCAAGAGATGTAGCTCAACCAAGGTTCTCATCTGATTCCACACATCACATGACTTTGACTACCAGGGAGCACTCTTCCTTGCCATCAAGCATCCAAATCCAACACTTAGAAAATGCTTCTCATGGACACCTGGAGTTGAGTCTGGGAAAGAAGTCTTGAGGCAGGGTGTCCCAGTGCTCATATCTCTGGGGATTCCATGTTTTCCTCAACCAGGCTCAGGGTTGATTCCCTCTGAGTCTTTCTCAAGGAAACATTCATGATAAGAACCTTTAGAGTCTAGACAGGAGCTGATATCCTTGGATGAACGAACCATCACACATCTACCGGTGTGCAAGGTGAAGTCAAACGAAGGATTCTGATCTATTGCCTTTATTCTACACCTTGTGAGTCCCAAACTAAATGCTCAAACCCCAGCATGGGGACACAATGCATAGGGAAGGTAAGCACATACCCCTCTCCTGCAAGTGTTCAGTGGAATGAACCTCACCCAGCGCACAGAGTTCACAACGAATAACTTACCATACACGTTGAGGTATGTGTATGTTGTTGATATGACATTTCCATGTATATTATAGGTTCGTACGGTATAGAAGCCTGTGTCCTTCAGGTTGACCTTTTTAAGCAGCATGGATCCATTGTGAAATATTGTCTCTCTGCCGCTGTGTGCAAGACCTGGCCTATTTAAATTGTCAGGCAGTTCATTTTTTGCAATCGTATTTGAGGACCCTCTGAACCAGGCAATGGTTTTAAATTTCTCTGGCAGATTGTGGACAAGGAATAGGACGTCATTTCCTTCAGCCACTTGGGATGGCACTGATACAGTAGTCACAAAGGCAGTGGTGGACAGGTGCCAGAAGGTTAAAAGGAAGGCTAGAAGGGAGTTGAGAAAAAAAAAAAAAAACCTACAGTGTTAAATGGTTGTAATCAACACCAAGCTTTGGTGTTTAAGTAGGGGTGTGCCCACCCTTGTTTGCAGACTTGAGTAACATGAGATCCATTGACTCAGAATGTCTGCGTGTGTCATTAACTCTGAGGAATTCTCTGCTCACGTGTCTTTTTGGTTCCCCCACTAAGTGCCCCTTATCCCTCCTCACATAGAGTATATCTGTGACGATCACTGCCTCTCTGAACTCCTTCTCTGGAAAGGCCTCACTTTCTCTGGTTTTGTTTTTTTGAGACAGGGTTTCTCTGTGTATTCTTGGCTGTCCTGGAAGTTACTCTGTAGACCAGACTAGCCTTGAACTCATGGAGATCGCCTGCCTCTGTATCCCAAGTGCTAAAATTAAAGACCTGAGCTGACACTGCCGGTCATAACGAGGAATTTGTAGAGACAGGATCAGTCAGATCTTTTTGAAGTTTCATTTCCTGGAGAAGACTCAGACACTAGTGGATAAAGGGAAAAAGAAAGGAAGGAAAGTGGAATGTGTCTCCATGGATTTCTCTTCATAGTTCTTAGGTTTGGAATTTATGACAGTAATTATCTTCAAGAGTGAAATAAATTATTTTAGATTTACTTATGTAAATATATGTGTATATTTGTGAAGACTGATGTCTCCTTTTGCACATATGAAGATGTATGGCACAAATTTATGTGGGGCACATGTGCTAGGGTGTGCATGTGTGGGTGCATGCCTCAGCACCTATGTGGAGGGCAGAGTAGAGCCTGCAGGAGTCTGTTCTCTCCATCTACTGTGTGGGAGCTGAGGATTGGTTTCATGTTGTCACATCTTCCCACACTGAGCCATCTCACTAGCCGTCCCACTTGATCTCTATTTGGAGGGTCATGCTGTCAGAGTGGGTAACATTGAAGCCAATGAAATTCACTGTGAATATGGAGTGCTTGAGGCTTTTCTCTTACCATCATCACCCCCTGTCCTCTGAGAGCTTCTGGATGCTGAGCCTCTGTCCCTTACTGTACCTTATGCACCAAAGCTGCAAACAGAAACCTTGAGTCTCCTCCCAAGATCCTGTCTTCCTCTTTAGGAAACTCCAGCCTGCCTCTGAGTCCCCCTCCCCACACAGTCAGGGAGTGGGTACCCTTACCTGTGAGCAGAAGCCTCTGCCAGTGGGTACACCCCTTGCAGAGAAGCACAGAGGACTCCATCAATCTTCTCACTTGCTGTCCTCTTTCTGAGAAGAGCCTCAGCTCCAACACAGAACTCAGGCTCTGCTGTTCTTCCTCCTTCTGGGCTGAGATTCTTCTCAGAAAGAAACACTTCTCAGAATCCAATGGGCTGTGAGTGGTGGGGTTTGGGTCCAAGGCACTGCTCAAACGCTTCCACTCTCAGTGGTGCCCTGCATCCTTCTCAACTTCCCTTTATGTTCCCTCACCAAGACACATATTGTGCAACAAAGCTGATAAGCATCCCCATGGCCTCAGGAACAATGGCTCATCCTGGGGCTGACATCTGCTCTGTTCTTGCCTTGGGTCTGTCAGCACAAAGCAGGGAGCATCCATCATGCCTATGTGTCCTTGTGACACAGAGACCGAGCTGAGCATCCAGTCTATACTGTATTCACTTAGCCCCTGCTGGAAGGTGACAGAAATGTCTCTGAGGACTGGAAAGAGACCAGCTGAATGATGACTAGGAATGAAGATCAATCCTTTATCACTGATGTCACTAGTCAAATTAATGATTTAGGAGAGAGGCCCAGGAGCAGTTGTGTGAGGAGTTTCATGTCTCAGTGTTGGAGAAGAGGTGGCCTGTATGTCCTTGAAAGGACTGTGGGCTTCATCTTTCTATGGAGGGTTTCAAGGCAACATTCTAACATTATGTGTTGGGTGTACACATGTCCTCCTCTCCGATCTCTCTTGGTCACCTTTACCCTTCCTAGGTGATTCCCCGGTAGTAATCTTGTCTTCTCCTAAGACAGATCACAGAAGAGAGGGACCTTCACAGTCCCCATGCAGAAAGGTGTTCTCAGACAATGGAAGAAACCCGTAAGTCAAAGTGTGATCTGGGCTGGGGGGGAGTTAAAGTTTAGTAGGGTCAGAGACGGTAAGCAGTCTGCTTAGGAAAACAATTTTCAGATCATTGACCAAATGTCCTGCTATCGCCAAGTGGAGATCACTGGGAGAACTGTAATATCATGTCTAGGGCTACAGCAGGCATGATGAAGAAGCCAAATGAGGCCTTCCCTGATACTTTCAGCACAGGTGGGATGCGGGGCCTGTCATCTTCATCACAGTGCCCTTCAGGTCTCCTCGTTCTTTCCACTGTAGGATGGGTCTAGACAAGGTTCCAGATTTGTCCTGAGAAGCTCTGGACTAAAGTTGGAGGTGGTGTGAATCCAGAGGATAGGCACTCCCAGGAGAAGGCTTGTGCTCAGGAAATTGCAGAGGAAAAGTCCTAGGACATTTCTCTGGAGATAAAGTACAAAACATAGCTGAGCAGGGTGGTGAATGCCTTTAATTCTAGCATTCAGGAGGCAGAGGCAGGTGGATCTCTTAGATCTAGGCCAGCCTGGTCTAGAAGCAATGTTGGATTTTTTTCAAAGGCTTTTTTGGCATCGAATGAGATGGTCATGTGAGTGTTTGCCTTTCAGGTTGTTTATATGATGGGTTACACTCAAAGATTTTCATATGTTGAACCATCCCAGCTTCTCTGGGAAGAAGCCCACTAGATCATGGTGGATGATCTCTTTGATGTTCTTTGGATTCTAAATTTTTTGTGAGTTTTATTGAAAATTTTTACATTTATATTCCTGAGGAAACTTGTCTGTAATTCTCTTCCTTTGTTGAGGTTCTGTGTGGTTTGGGTATCAGGGTGACTGTGACCTCATAAAAAGAATTTGGAAATGTTCTTTTGTTTCTATTGTGTGAAATAATTTGATGAATATTGAATAAGTCTTCTCTGAAATCCTGATAGAATTCTGTGCTGAAATCATCTGGTCCTGGTCTTCTTTGGTTGGGAGACTTTCAATCACTGCCTTGGGGGTAATAGGTCTATTTAAATTTTCCATATGATCTTGATTTACCTTTGGAAAGTGGTATGTATTGTCCATTTTTTAAATATTTTCTAAATTCATGGAAAACAGCTTTTGGAAGTATGACCTAATGATTCTTTGGATTTCCTTGGTGTCTGTTGTTAAGTCCCCCATTTCATTTCAAATTTTGTTAATTTGGATATTCTCTCTCTGCCTTTTAGTTGGTTTGAATGAGGGTTTGTGGTTTCACTGATTCCTTGTATTGTTCTCTTGGTTTATATTTTGACTTAGTCCTCGATTTGAATGTTTCCTGCTGCCGTCTACTCCTCCTGCATGCGTTTGCTTCCTTTTGCTGCAGAGCTCTCAGGTGTGCTGTTAGGTCTCTAGTATGAGATCTCTCTAATTTCCATATGAAGGCATTGGGTGATATGAACTGTCCCTTAGCACCATTTTTGTTGTATGCTAGAACTTTGGGTATTTTCTGGGCTCATTCAATTCTAGGAAGTTTTTAATTTCTTTATTTCTTCTTGACTCAGTGGTACTTCCATAGAGAGTTGTTCAGTTTATACATTTTCTATTGTTTCCTTTTTTGAAACCCAGCTTTAATCCATGGTAATCTGATAAAATACAGGGGATTATTTCAATTGTCTTGTATTTATTCAGACTTGCTTTGTGATCAAGTATATAACCAATTTTGGATAATGTACATGAGATGCTGAGAAAAAAAGTTTATTCTTTTGTATATGGGTAAAATGTTCTATAGATACCTGTTAAGTCCATTTTTGTCATAATATTAGTTAATTCTTTATTTCTCTGTTTATTTACTGTCTGGATAATGTATCCATTGGTGAGAGTGGGGTGTTGAAGTCTCCTACTATTAATGCATGGAGTTCAATATGTGATTTGAACTTTACCAACTCCACTTTTATAAATGTAGGTGCTGCTGTATTTGCAGCATAGATATCCAGAATATTGAGATATCATCTTGGGGGGTTTGTTCTTCTGGTAGGTGAGGTTTGGAGTCCTGGAATTTGGTAGAAAATCTTCAGACGTGGGTAGTTTAGTTCTAGAATAAAATCTAACTCTCCGCTTGTTTTCACTCCATAGAACAGACATCTCCTCAAGATGCCAATGGCCAAGATTAGGTCAGGAGCTGCTCCCGCTTCACATATACCTGAGAAGTCATCCAAGGTGAAGAGCCTGGATACATAGTTGTACACAAGCAGCTTGTCTGTTACACATGGCCTGTGAGACAAATGTACTATAGGCAAAAGCCTGCTTATTTGTTCCCTGCTGCCCAGAACCAAAATAACCACACAGAAACTGTATTAATTAAATCATTTCTTGGTCTATTTGCTCTAGTTCTTACATCTTAAATTAACCCATTTCTATTAATCTGTGTATTGCCACATGACTGTGGCTTACCAGCAAGGTTCCAGTGATTCTGTCTCCTGCGAGCAGATACGTGGTGTCTCACTGACTCTACCTACTTTATCCCAACATTCAATTTAGTTTTCCCCGCCTAGCTCTACTCTGCTCTATCATGGCTCAATGCAGCTTCTTTATTCATTAACCAATAGAAAAAAGCATATATACAGAAGGACTTCCTACATTAATGTACACACTGTATTTTCTGTGTCTCTTTTACAGTAACTGCACACATTGTTAGTGGATGTTGTCATAGTGATAAGGTAGCCTCAAATATGAACACAGCCCTGACATGAGGACAAGACAGCTGAGATCAACACCATCTGTTACTACTTGCCTACGGGAGAGAATTTTCTAGACTTAATCCCTGATGACAAGGAGTCATCAGGAGGTTCTATGGTCCCTGTCAGTCCCCTACGGCTCCCTGGCTTTCCCATAAAGTCTCATAAACCCATCAGAACAGTTGACTAAGGGCCTGGACACTTGAGCACCTGGGCTCTACATGCTGATACTCAGAAAAAGATGCAAAGTTGATTAATGGATGCTTAGAGACCGTATGAAGTCTCCTGGAGCTGGAAATAGGTAACCTTGGGAAGCCTTTTCACATAGGTACTGGGAACTGAACTCATGTTTTCTGGAAAAGCAGCTTGTGCTTTTCCAGAAATGACTTGGTCATTTCTCTAGCCCTCCTTTCTCATTGTCTTCCTTTTATCCTTTGAAGTTCTAGTCAATCCCTGAGTTCACCTTCTAGATTCACATCTGACTCCTGTTGCAGTTCAACTAGGACTATGGGAGGACAGAATCCTCCTGCTCTTTAAGGATGTTCCAGTGCACAGAAAAGGCTTGGACACCCATGGATGGATGAATGAATGAATGAATGAATGAATGAATATAATGGTATAAGGGCACTGATTTGAAGGAATCTTATGTTGGTAGATAAGAAAATATGCTAATGCCATAGCTTGACTTTTAATTTATAGTAATGCATTTTGGATATGTGCATGAGAGAACGAGAATATGTGTGTTTATTCATGCATGCATCAGTGTATGTGTGAGAAAATGCGACTGTACATATATGGAGCTTAGATGACATGAAGGAGTTGGTTCCCTACTTGCACCAAGTTGGATCTGGGATTTAAACCAGCATAACAGCTTTGGAAGCAAGTGCTTTTATCCACTGAGCCATTTCTGTGGCACACCCTTCTCTGATTTTCCTTTAAAGGGTGACCCTACCATAGTTGAGAACATAAGTCTTCAGAAATTGATGAACAATAATAATAAACTTTGAGTAGAAAACAATCTGGTTTCCCCCTCCCCTTATTGTTTCCAGTACAACAAGGGCTTCCTGCTGCTGAAAATATGCTGAAACTGTGCCTTCTCCATTTTGATCACAAGAACAAACACTTTTTTATTGACTTTATTAAGCTATACATTTTTATCTGCTCCCTTCTGCTTCTACCCTCTCCCAAGATCCTCATTCTCCCAATTGACTCAGGAGATCTTGTTTTTTTCTACTTTTCTTGTAGATTATATCCATGTATGCCTGTCTTAAGGTCCTCATTATTGTCTAGATTCTCTGAGATTGTGAAATAAAACCATTATGAATGGATTTCTTTGCTTTATTATATAAGCAACTTATGACTGAGAATATATATCTGTCATTCTGAGTATGGGTTATCTCACTCAATATGATTCTTTCTAGCTCCATCTATTTGCCTGCAAATTATAAGAGGTCATTTTTCTCTTATAGTACTGTGTAGTACTCCACTGTGTAAATGTACCACATTTTTCTTATCCATTCTTTGTTCAGGGAGCATTTAGGTTGTTTCCAGGTTCTGGCTATGACAAACAAAGCTGCTATGAACATATCTGAGCACATGGCCTTGTGGTATGATTGAGCATCCTTTGGGTGTATACCCAAAACTGGTATTGCTAGGTCTTGAGGAAGGTTATTTCCTAATTTTGTGAGAAATTATCACACTGATATACAACTTGGGTGTATAAATTTACACTCCCACCAGCAATGCAGAAGTGTTCCCTTTACCCCACATCCTCTCCAACAGAAGTTGTCCATCTTGTTTTGTATCGTGGCCATTCTAACAGGTGTAAGATGGAATCTCAGAGTTATTTTGATTTGCATTTCTCTAATGGCTAAGGATGTTGAGCATTTCCTTAAGTGTCTTTCAGCCATTTTAGATTCCTCTGATGAGAGTTCTCTGTGTAGGTCTGTACTCCATTTTTTATTGAATTATTTATTCTTTTGATGACCAATTTCTTGAGTTCTTTATATTTTAGAGATCAGGCCTCTGTCTGATGTGGGGTTAGTGAAGATCTTTTCGCATTCTGTAGGCTGCTATTTATTTTTGTTGACCATGTCCATTGCTTTTCAGAAGCTTCTCAGATTCAGGAGGTCACATTTGGTTATTGTTTCTCTTAGTGTCTGTGTTACTGTGGTTATATTTATGAAGTGATCTCCTGTGCAAATGCATTCAAGTGTACTTCTACTTTCTCTTCTATGAGGTTCAATGTGATTGGCTTTATGTTGAAGTATTTAATCCATTTGGACTTAAGTTTTGTGTATGGTGATAGATATGGAGCTATTTTTATTCTTCTTTGTGTTGATATGCAGTTGTGCCAGCACCATTTGTTGAATATGCTTTCTTTTTCCTATTTTCTATTTTTTCCTTCTTTGTCAAAATTCAGGTATATGTAGGCTGAGCAAGGTATACATCCAAAGAGAATAGGATCCCAAAAGGTCAGTACATGTGGCAGAGACAAATCCCAGTGCCGCTGCCAGTGGCCCCTCAGTCTGCCCCAGCCATACAACTGTTAACCTCATTCAGAGGGACTAGTCTGATTCTATGCTTGTTCCTTCCCAGTCTCACTGGAGTTGGTGAGCTCCCATTAGCTCAGGTAAACTGCTTCAGTGGATGAACCCCTCATGGTCTTGAACTCCTTGCTCATATTCGCATTCCTTCTACTCTTGCACTGGACCTTGAGAGCTCAGTCTAGTGCTCTGATGTGGGTCTCTGCCTCTGTTTTCATCTGTTGCTAAACAAAGGTTCTATGGTGATATTTAAAATAATCATCATCTGAATACAGGGCAAGGCCAGTTTGGGCACCCTCTCCACTACTGCCTACGATCTTAGCTTCAGCCATCTTTGTGGATTCCTGGGAATTTCTCTAGAGCTAGACTTCTTGCCTACCTCATAATGACTCCCCCAATAAAGATAGCTCTCTCCTTGCTCTGACATCTGTTCCCCTTCCAACTCGACCATCCCAGTCAATCAAGTTCTCACCAACCCTCCTCTTCTCTACTCCTATTCTCCTTCTCTCTCTCTCCCTCTAACCACCCCTGCTCCCTGCTCCCATACTCCAAATCCTGTCAGGTAACCCAGTCTGTCTTCAAACCCCCAGATGGGTCCATATATGTTTGTCTTTGGGTTCACCTTATTATTTAAGCTTCTCTAGGACCATGAATGTCCTTTGTTTATAGCTAATATCCACTTATTAGTGAGTAAATACCATATTCATATTTTTGGTTCTGGGTTACCTCACTCAGGGGAGTGTTTTATAATTTCATCCATTTGCATGGAAAATTCAAGATGCCATTGATTTTTACCTCTGAGTAGTACCCTAATGTGTAGATGTACCACACGTTCTTTATCCATTCTTCCATTGAGGGGCATCTAGATTGTTTCCAGGTTCTGGCTATTACAAATAATGCTGCTTTAAACATAGTTGAACAAATGCTTTTGTAGTAGGATTGAGAATCTTTTGGGTATATGCCCAAGGGTGGTATTGCTGGATCCTGAGGTATGTTGATTCCCAATTTTCTGAGAAACTACTGTACAACCAAATGTACAAGTTTGCATTTTCACCAGCAAAGGATAAGTGCTCCCCTTCGTCCACATCTTCTCCATCATAAGCTAATATTAGTGTTTTGATCTTAACCATTCTCACAGGTATCCCAGAGTTTTTTATTAGCATTTCCCTGATAGCAAAGGAAGTTGAACATTCCCTTAAGTATCTTTTGATCATTTGCGATTCTTCTGTTGAGAATTCTCTGGTTAGTACAATACATCATTTTTAATTGGATTATTTAGAATTGTACTGTCTAGGCTGGGAACCAATCCGAATCGGGAGGGTGGTAGCTCCTTTGTCTCAATAGCCTGCCTGCAGCAAGCAAGGTAGGCCCTTTGTTTACGAGCCACCCAAGCAGCAAGGAGATCCGATCCAGGCATCAGGAGAGACATCATTGGGGTGAGTGAGTTTCTGACCATGGCAGCAGCCCGGAACAGGGAACTCAGACGTTCCTCATCCCTCCTACACTTCTTGGTCATCCTGCAGGGGCTATACTACCCAATACCTCCTCTTTCTTCCTATCCCACCCAGCTTGCATCCACAACCCTCCTCCCCCCTCCGTCTGACTCCCTTCCCTCTTTGACCACATAACATCTCCCAGCTCAGCCTGTTCGGGCGCTGGGACCGAATCCGAATTGGGAGGATGGTAGCTCCTTTGTCTCAATAGCCTGCCTACAGCAAGCAAGGTAGGCCCTTTGTTTACGAGCCACCCAAGCAGCAAGGAGATCCGATCCAGGCACCAGGAGAGACATCATTGGGGTGAGTGAGTTTCTGACCGTGGCAGCAACCCGGAACAGGGAACTCAGACGTTCCTCATCCCTCCTACACTTCTTGGTCATCCTGCAGGGGCTATACTACCCAATACCTCCTCTTTCTTCCTATCCCACCCAGCTTGCATCCACAACCCTCCTCCCCCCTCCGTCTGACTCCCTTCCCTCTTTGACCACATAACATCTCCCAGCTCAGCCTGTTCGGGCGCTGGGACCGAATCCGAATTGGGAGGATGGTAGCTCCTTTGTCTCAATAGCCTGCCTACAGCAAGCAAGGTAGGCCCTTTGTTTACGAGCCACCCAAGCAGCAAGGAGATCCGATCCAGGCACCAGGAGAGACATCATTGGGGTGAGTGAGTTTCTG
>NW_026068133.1:1922837-1968432 GCF_014885135.2 Alexandromys fortis | reverse complement strand
TGGAAATAGAAAACACCATCCTGAGTGAGGTAAGCCAGACCCAAAAAGAGGAACATGGGATGTACTCACTCATATTTGGTTTCTAGCCATAAATAAAGGACATTGAGCCTATAATTCGGGTTCTTAGAGAAGCTTAAGAAGGAGAACCCAAAGAAAAACATATAGGCATCCTCCTGAATATTAACCTTCATCAGGCGATGAAAGGAGACAGAGACAGAGACCCACATTGGAGCACCGGACTGAAATCTCAAGGTCCAAATCAGGAGCAGAAGGAGAGAGAGCACGGGCAAGGAACTCAGGACGGCGAGGTGTGCACCCATACACTGAGACAATGGGGATGTTCAGCCTAGATATAGTAGGGAGGGCCTTGGCCCTTCCACAAGGCAATGTGGATTAGATGGGGTGGGGTGGGAGAATGTGTGGAGGGCATGGGAGGAGAAGAGGGAGTGGGAACTTGGATTGGTATTTTTTAAATCTAATAAATTTTTTTAAAAAGATGTTAGAGCTAATAAGCCAATCAGTGATTTAATTTTTAAAAAAATAAATGCCCCCACTCTGCTGTAGGATGAGAGGTGAGGTCAATCATTCATCACATCCAGGGTGACTGGGAGACTGGTCTTTGAACTGACTCTGTTGGAGACCTCACACTTGTATTCTCCAGCATCCACTCTCCTCACAGGATCTATTCTGAGTCCACACTTTGTTGGGGACAGAGTCATCCTCTCTAGGTGAGGCATACTCTGGTTATTGAAGATCCAGCGGATGGAGACATCAGTGTCGGGTGAAATGCAGCTGAAGGTCACAGATCTACGTCCTGCGACTGTGCTGTCACTAATTCGCACAAAGGGCTGTGTCACAGGCTCTGTGAAGAAACAGAGGAGAATACCAAATGACAGTCATCCAGAGAGTTCAACCAGGCCCTCTTTAGTTCAGACTTTATAAAGTTTCCAGTGGGGAGAATTGGTAGTTGTGACTATAGACATCGCTTGAGCTTTGGATCTGCCACACAGGGTCTGTGGGACCCTTCTACAGGCACTGTGTCCTGTCTCAGTTTCCCTGTAATAGGACACACATGATCATTGCCGTGTCCATGAGTTAAGCTTAGTTATGAGCAATGGTCTGAGCTTGGGGTGGGGGAGCTGCTGACATCAGCAGCATCTGCTACTATTTAGCTGCAGAGAGAATTTTCTAGGCTGGACCCCTGCAGTGAAGAAGGAATCTGGAGTAGCTGCCTTCTCTGTTTCTTCCCTTGGTGCTTTGACCTTCCTGTGAAGTTTCATAAGTCTGTCAGAACAATAGGATAATGGCCTGGACACCTGTGCACTGAGAAACAAAAGGAGATGCACAGGTGGCCTACTTGACTGCAGCTGTTGTGGCAGTACACAGCTGGTTCTACACTCTATGGGACAGTCAGTCCCATATCTTGAACAGTCAGTAAAGCCCTGGTCCCTGTTAGCTCTGACAGGAACTGTTCTTTGTAACCAGTTGTAAACAGTTACAAAAAGCTCCCCAGTGACATCTTGAATCCATCTATGGGCAAAGTTTTGGAGTCAGGGCTTCCTGATGCTCTCTGTGAGGACCCCATGGCTTCATCAGCCAGGGCCTGCCTGACTCCCACAGAGTCTTTCTGGGGACATGTGCATACTGAGAGCTCCAAGTGTCTGGGCTGCAGCAACAACCTGGGGCTGAGTTTACCCAGCACAGGTCCTCCTCTCTTCAGGTAAAAGACAGGTGAGGGGTTCTAACCTACTACAGTTTGTCTACCCCAAGTGTGTGCTGAAGTAAGGACCCAAACCCCAGTGTGGGAACACAATGCAGTGGGGGAGAGGGCAAGGCACAGCCCAATCCTGACTGGTTAGTGTATGAATTGGAATCAGACACTTCAAGCAGTTGGAGACCATAGAGAGTCACTTACTCTTTACATAAAATTCCACGTATGCTCTTTCAATTCTGAAATCTTTGTCTAAAACTTCTAGTGTGTACATTCCTGCATCTTTCTCAGTGACCTGGAACATGAGGGATCCGTCACTCAACATCATCCCTCTTCTTCTGCGTTCAGGCCCCCAGGAGATGGAATTCATGGCTCTGTTGTATTCTACAATTTTAAAGACCTGGATGCTATTGTTTGATTTGTACCAGGTAAAGGCTAGCAGATCTTGTGGAAGATTATGAACTTGGAGAACAATGCCTTCCCCGTCAGCAGCATACTGAGGCACTGGTTGGATCATGAATCGGGAAGAACCGAGAGGGTTGCAGCATGGAAAAGGGGAAGCTGGAAGGGAAAAGATAAAAAATCCATCACCTGAAGATCATTGTGTTTGGTGAATAGATGGTGACCTCCATCCTGAGCTGATGGATTCATCACCCAGCAGGTGTGTGTGTGTGTGTGTGTGTGTGTGTGTGTGTGTGTGTGTGTGTGTAACCCACTTAATGAAGGGCAGAAACATGACTTCCTTCTTTCCACAGTGCCCCTGAAACCATCATGTCCTCTGCATGGAACTGTCACCTTGGGTATCTACATAGCTGCTCCCTCACTGCCCTCAGCCAGATACTGTTCACACTCATGCACACTGGGGTTTGAGATGATGCCTCCCCTGAACTCAACAGGCCAGGATTTTTCTTCAGTTTCTTTTTTTTTTTTTTTCGAGACAGGGTTTCTCTGTGGCTTTGGAGCCTGTCCTGGAACTAGCTCTGTAGACCAGGCTGGTCTCGAACTCACAGAGATCCGCCTGCCTCTGCCTCCCGAGTGCTGGGATTAAAGGCATGCGCCACCATCGCCCGGCTCTTCAGTTTCTTTTAAGGCAACACTTGACCCCTAACTTCACCTAACAGATGGAGTTGCTTCTCTGTCAGGTAACCCTTAGGTCTGAGGCTGCATGGGGACTGAGAGCAGTGTGATCTTCAAGATAGGCTCAAGTCTTTAAAAGGCTTGGGTACTTGGGTACTAGTACTTTGGTGTAGGAGATCCTTCTGTATTTGTGTTGCTCTCATTGGTTAATAAAGAAACTGTTTTGGGCCTGATGATAGGGCAGAACTTAGGTAGGTGGGGAGACAGAACTGAATTCTGGGAGGAAGAAATCAGAGTCAGAGAGCTGGCATGAACATGCCAGGTCAGACATGCTAAATCTTTCCTGATAAGTCACTACCTCGTGGTGAACACAGATTAATAGAAATGGGTTAAATCAAGATGTGAGAGCTCTAGCCAATAGGAGGCTAGAGCTAATGGCCAAGCAGTGTTTTAATTAATACAGTTTTTGTGTGATTATTTCGGGTGTAAGCTAGCCAGGTGGCTGGAACAAACAAGGGACCCCTCCTTGTGCAACAGTACTTGGGTACCAATTTGGCTGGTTTTATGCCAACTTGATACAAGCTACAATCATTTGGCAAGACAAGGCCTCAGTTGAGTATGCTACCACCAGATTGCACTGTGGGCAATCTATAGTACATTTTTAATTGGGGATTAATATAAAGGGATTCAGACCAACACAAGCAGTTCAAGCCCTGGGCTAAGAGTTATACGTAATAGAAGAGACCTGACTGAACAAGCATAAAAAGCAAGCCAATAGGAGGCACTTCTGCATGGTCTCTGCACCAGTTCCTGGATTTTATTTATAACACTCAATTTGAAGCTAATAAATACTTCAGTTTGACATGGATGTTCTAAAACCATTTTCCCTCTCTGCTTTGAAAGGATGTAAGAGTAGAGCACTAGAAAATGATCCCATGGGTCACTTTAAATCAGCCTTTGAAAGATGATAGGATTCATGGCTCTCTGGTCCAGAGCCCCAAGACTGACTCTGGCTGAGTTACTTTCCATCAAGGTCTTCCTTGATGCAGGTGGATTCAGAAGATGGAAGCTGATCTATTTGTCTCTACCAGTGTGTCCCATACTAAGTACTCAAACCTCCACCTGGGGATACAGTGCATAGGAAAGGGAAGGGAGGCTAAACCAGCCATGGCAGTCCTGTGTGTCTAAGCCCCACTCAGCACTGAACGATCACAGACAATCACTTACTGTGGACCTGTAGCTGCACCTGTGCTTCTTCACTTCTCATGTCTGTTCTCAGGATTCGTAGAGTGTACAATCCAGAGTCTTTCCGAGTGACACCATAAAGCAGCAGGGATCCATCACTGTGCAACGTCTCTCGGCCACTGTGTGCAGGTCCAAACACAGTTGATTTCCTGTCTATTATGTATTGGGCAATCTCAAGTTTCTTGAACACAGACAGCTCTTTGAACCAGATAAAGGCTACAATATTCTCTGGTGGATTGTGAACGAGTAGAAGAACACTTCCCCCTTCAGCAACCCTGGGTGGCACTGATTCAACAGTGGGCTGAGTAGAAGTATCAAGGCGCCCGCAGGTCCAAAGGAAAGCTGGAAGGAAAGAGGGTGAGCCATGAGACCCTGTTTCCCGAGCAACTGTGTCCATTGCTCAGCCTAGCTTTGTGGGTGAGTGTCTCCCAGTCTTACTTGGTGGAGGTCAGCACATGGTATCTTTGTTCTCAGTGTCCCTGCATTTATCATTTTGACTATATGGCTTTCTCTCTTCAGTTGTCAATATTGCCCCAGTTTACCGCCCTCAGATCCCCGCTCACATTTATAGTGGGTGGTGTTGGGGGGCTGCCTGCTCAGCCTCTTCCCTCAGAGCCTGAGTCTTCACTCTCTGGCATTGCTGTTGCTGTGTTCCTCTTGGGGTTGCAGCCAACACATGAATTCACAATCTAGCTACAATGCTGCTCAGTTTCTGTTCTCTAGGACACACGGCGAGAGTCAAGGGGGATGACCATCCCTGTGACATGGAAAATAACAACTGGCCCTGGGGCTGCACTCTGCTGTGTCCTGGTCTTAGTCTCTAAGCACCAAAAGATAACATTGCACAACTGTGTGACTTAGAAACCCATCTGGCCACGCAGTCTGCCCTGTGTTTTCAATGTTCAGTAAACATGGAATTTGCTCCCAGCCAGAAGGTGACAGAGATATCTGTGAGGCTCCAAAGGGACCAGCTGAGTGATGGATGGGAAGATATCAAATCTATTCTCAATGGAGTCACCAATCAAAGTTCTGACCAAGTTCAAAGACCCAGGATGGGTCAGGAGTCTCACATCCTGAGTGTGTGGGAGGAGGTGGCCTGTTTCCTTGAGAATAGCTGTGAGCTCTTTTGTCTCATGCAAGAGTTCAAGACCATGATCCCACCTTCTCTGTTTGCTGAGCTGAGTAATGGGTCTGCCCATGTCTTCCATGGTCTTCTGAGATACCTTGGACCTCTGTCTAGTTCATTCCCCCTTGGAGATTGTCTACTTCCCAAAGGAAACACATAAATGGAGCAATAGAACATGATCACCTGGCAAGGCAGCAGATGCATTAAGAAGCCAGGAGGTCTGAGAACACTGTGACCATGATTTCCAGGTCTGAAAAAAAACAGGGGTGGAACCAGCCTACTAGGTAAGGTCCTTATTCAGGCAAATTCATTCCCACCAGGTTTTGTGTGTCCTAATGACACCCCTGGTGATCACTAGGGAAGCTTAGGTTCACATCTGAGAGCTGTCAGATTATCGTAGCCTGTACTGTTTCCTGCAGATTGAATTCCTTGAGCTGGACCCCAGAATACAATTGTCAGCAGGACCTGTGTCCTCTCTGCCTTGGTTTCCCTGACCTTCCTGTGAAGTCGCAAGTCCACCAGAACAATAGGTAGTGGCCTGGGAAGCTATTCCATTATGTTCTCTGTATTTAGTCTCTGGAGATGTTTAGAGGACCTAGACAAACCATGTCTCTCATGACAGAGCACAGGCTGTTTCCAAAGGTGCAGGACTTGGACTCCTGAAAAAGCATTGTTCCCTGCCATCAGGAAATCAAAATCCAACACTTGTAAAAATGCTTCTCAGGGCTAGCTGGAGTTGAGTTTGGAGCACAGGTCTAGAGCCAGGGCATCTTGGTTCTCACAACTCCTTGAGGATCCCAAATTATCCTCCACCAGGCCCAATGGTGATTGCCTCTGGGTCTTTCTCAGGGACATACGTATTCCTGGCAAGAATCCCAAGGATCAAGACAGAGGCTGATATCCTCAACTGAGTTACCCACCATCCACCTCTCTCAAAGTGAAATCAAATGAAAAATTCTGATCTACTGCCATTATTCTACACCACAGGTGTCCCACACAGAATATTGAAACCCCAAAAACGTGGTTGCAATGCACAGCAGAGGAAGGCACAGGCCACTCTACTGTGGATGTCCAGTGAAATGAACCCCACCCTGAACCCAGAATTCACAAAGATTCACTTACGGTACACATAGAGGCGCATGGTTGTTGTTGATACAATCTCTCCTTGTCTATCAAAGGTTCTTAGGGTATAGGATCCTGTGTCCTTCTCGGTGACACTTCGGAGCAGCAGGGATCCATTGTGGTACACTGTCTCTCTACCACTATGTGCAGGCCCTGTCGCACTTAAATTTTTGTGCAGTGCATATACCGCAATTCCATGTTTCATGCTTGTCGCCCCTTTGAACCAGGCGAAGGCTAGAATATCTTCTGGCAGATTGTGGACATGAAGAAGGACGTCTTCTCCACTGGCCACATGGGGTTGGACAGATTTAATGGTGATATAGTCAGTGGTGGATAGGCAGCAGCCTAAAAGTGAGGCTAGAAAGGAACAGAAAAACCACCAATATTGAGCAGATGTGATCATCACTCAGCTTAGGTGGGTATGGTCAGGGCTGTACCCACCCTCCTTGGTAGACATGATCAACATGACTTTTATTGACTCAGAGTGTCTGAGTGTGTCAGTAACTCTCTTAGGGACCCTCTACCCAGATGTCTGTCTGGTTCCCTCCCAGTGTCCCATATCCCTCCCCATGTAGAGTATTTGGTGTGAGGAGCAATGCCTCTCTGAACGCCTCCTCTGGAGAGTCCTCACTTTCTGTCATTTGTCTCTGTTCCCTTTGTGATTCTAGTCAAGCCAGGCTTCATCTTTCAGATAGACTGACATCAGGTCCACTAGAACAAGGACATTGTGAGGACAGCTGTTAGTCTGATATTTTTGTAAAGTTCCTGGAAAAGATTTAGACACAGGTAGATAAAGAAATAAAGGAAAAGAGAAGGAAGGAATGAGGGAGGGAAGGAAGGAAGGAAGGAAGGAAGGAAGGAAGGAAGGAAGGAAGGAAGGAAGGAAGGAAGGAATATGGTCCCATGGGATTATCTACATAGTTCCCAGTTTGGAGTTAATGACAGTAATTATATTCAAATGTGATTTAAATTATTTTAGATTTCCTCATGTATTTATGTATTAATGAAGGCAGGTCTCTCCCTGCGTGCATGTGAAAGGTATGCCACCAATCTGTGTGGAGGAAAATGTCTCCGTGTGTGCAAGTGTGAGTATATGCCATAACACCTGTGTGGACAAAAGTGTCTCTGTGTGCCCATGTGTGGGTGCAAGCTACGGCACCTGTGTGGAGGGCAGAGAAGCCTGTTCTCTCCATCTACCCTGTGGGTGCTGAGGACTGAATTCAGGTTGTCATGTCTCCACACACTGAGCCATCATGCTGGCCCATGCCTGTTTGATTTCTATTTGGAGAATCACACTGTCGTGGTGGGAGACATCAAGCTTCAGAACACGATGGCCAATGCACTTCACTGTGAATATGGAGTGCTGGAGGCTTCTCTCTTCCCCTCATCATCTCCAGTCCACCAAGAGCTCCAGGCTGCTGAGCCTCTGTCCCTCACTGTGCCTTCTGCCCCACGACAACAAACAAAAACCCAGAGTCTCTTCTCAGGCACCTGTCCTACTTAGGAGTCCCCAGCCTGCTTCTGAGTTCCCCTCCTCATGCATTCAGAGGGTGGGTCCACTTACCTGTGAGCAGGAGCCCCTGCCAGAGTGTGCCCTCTTGGCAGAGAATCACCAAGGACACCCCCATCTCTCTTCTCACTGTGCAGTCCTCCGTCTCCGCTCTGACGGCACTCTGCTGCCCTTCCTCCCTCTTAGCTGAGAGCAGGAACACTTCCCAGAATGCAGTGGGCTGCGGGTGGTGGTATTTATGTGCAAGACACCGTTCTGTCCCTTCCACTCCCAGTGCTTCTGGCATCCATCTCAACTTCCCTTTATGTTTCTCCTCCAAGTAACACATTGAGCAACAAGGCTGATAAGCATCCCCATGCCTTCAGAGAACAACAGCTCATCCCAGGGACGACACCTGCTATGGCCTGCCTTGGGTATGTCATCATCAAAGAAGGAGCCTCCATCCTGCCTATGCATCCTCGTGACACAGAGACACAGCTGAGCACCCAGTCTGCCCTGTGTTCCCAATGCTCTGGGAAGGTGGCATTTATTTAATCCCAGCAGAAAGGTGACAGAGATGACTGTGAAGGCTGGAAAGAGATCAGAAGAATGACCAATAGGAATGAAGATCAGTCCTGTATCACTAGTGTCACCAGTCAAAGTTCTGATCCAGAAGAGAAGGCAAGAAACAGAAGTTGTGTGAGGAGTTTCATGTTCTCGGTGTTGGAGCTGAGGCGACCTGTGTGTCCTTGAAAGAACTATAGGCTCCCTCTTTCCATGGAGGGTTTTAAGGCAACATCTTGTGTTGGCCAAGCTGTGTGTTGGGTGAGCCCATGTCCTCCCTGATCTTCCTAGGTTACCTTTGCCCTTTGACTAGGTAATTCCCTTGTGGTAATCTTATTTTTGCATATGAGAGATACCAAGAAGGAGGTGACTCTCTCATTCCCCAGGCAGAGAAGTTATCTCAGACAAAAGAAATAGAATAGGGTCTAGGGAGGGAGTTCTGCCTTAGTAGGTACAGAGATAGAAACCAGTCTTCTAGGCAAGGCCATCTTTCAGAGAAACACGGTTCTGACTGTTGAGTGAGTGTCCTCATACCGCCCCTTGGAGATTGTTGGAAGAACTGCAATCTCATGTCTAGGGTTACAGCAGGCATGGCCAACAAGTGTGAACTGCAATGAACCCCTCAGCAGAGGTGGGGTGCAGGACCCGTAGTCCTGTTCACTGTGTTCTTCGGAACTCCTGATTCCATTGAGTGTTTGGTGGGTCTATGTAGGGTTCCAGATTTGTCCTGGGAAGCCCTGGAATAAAGTTGGAAGAAGATGGGGGTCCTTGGTAGGAGCCTTACACCCCCAAAATTTTCAAAGGAAAGTACTAGGAAATTTTTCTTCAGGTTCAAAGGAGAGGACACTAATGTAGGGCTGCACCTACACTTGCTGCCCAATCTCTGGTGTCTAAGTCATTCATTCTCTTTGCCCACAGAGTGCTGAGGGGCTCTGTTCTTGAGTACAGAGAACATGATTCAGATGAAGGTGTCGTCTGCTCTTCCCTGTACACTGTTCTAAACTTCTTTCTCTAGCTGTGAATATATATATCCTGAGCAAAAGATGTTCAGGAGAGCAATGGTTGCTTTTCCATTCTAAGTTTGGGTCCCATGAAGGAATGAAGGAAGTCAAGGCAGAAAATGTCCTGCTTGACGACTAATTCCCTAGCTCATCCTCTCACTGTCTGCCTTATACTTAGCTGGCTTTCTTATACAACCTAGAACCATCTGCTTAGGGATGGTGTTGCCGACATCATTGTGAGCCTTCCTGCATCAATTAAGACAATCTGTCACAGAACACGTTCACAGCCCAAAACCATAAAACAGTGACTCAGTTAAGACTCTTTTTTTATAAAGATTTTATTTATTACATATACAATACAGTGTTCTGCTGCCATGTATGCCTGCAGGCCAGAAGAGGGCACCAGATCTCATTTTAGATAGTTGTGAGCCACCATGTGGTTGCTGGGAATTGAACTCAGGACCCCTGGAAGAACAGTCAGTGTCCTTAACCTCTGAGCCATCTCTCCAGCCCCCTCAGTTAAGACTCTTATTTCCCCCAGGTGACTTCAGATCTGTCAAGGTGACAGTTAACTCTGACTAGGACAGTTTCAAACTGCTAAATCCTCCTCCTCCACAGGGGGATGTCAAAGGAATTGCCCCATTCTCCAAGTGAGCGTCCCTCTTTGTTTGCTGTGCTCATCACATGTCCTGGTGTCCACTAAGAGCCAGGGCACAGCTCAAGGATGTCTACCCTTGGTCTCACTTGTCCCACTTTCCAGACACTGTGATGTCCACAGCAGACACTGTGAGGAGTTAATGAAGCAGCTAAGTGTCATCCTGACTCAGGACAGGCCTCCCAGGCACAGTCATCACCTGCCTTTCTGGAATCAGAGCAGAAGCAAATCACCAGGTGAGACAAGATAGGGGCTGGGAGCATTTTGGGTGAAGGAACATGAGCGTGGTTCAGAGCACTGGGTGTTCCTTCTGGGTCATTGAGATCATGATAGCAAATGGAGGGGATAGGAAGGCAGGAGTTAGTGACAGAAAGAAAAATCTACTTGACCTTAAGTACAACCCCTGCTCTCGGGAAGTTCCTCCCACCTAGGAGAAAGTCCTCCTCACATTCCAAAACCAATCCAGGGTCACCCAGGACAAATCACAGAGGCAAGAAGAGGAGGGAGGATCACAACTGGAATTTCATGAGAAGGTTGGGATTTGTTTGTGCCCATGACACCAGCTTGGAATTAACCTCTGTATTATTCATAAAGGCAAAGCTTCACCCAAGCTTAGTGTTGACATTTCAGGGATCGATTTCCCAAGACCTGTAATTTTCTTCACTGTGGTCCTATTGAGGCAATAGCAGAGTTCTGGACGTGAGAGTTATAGGATGCACCATTATTAGTAGTGATGTTAGGGATAAAACCTCTTGGAAGGAAGATTGTGGCTTCTCATTGATGAGCAAATTCGTGGCTGGAGAGGCTGAGGTTTGGCCTTAAATGGAAATGAGTATGTGAGGGGGACATGTTCAGGACATCTGGACCATCTGGAGTAAACACAACAAAGGCACATGTGACGTCAGCAGAGGGAAGGGCAATCCTGGTCTGCAGAAGGCCACACTATCTCTCTGAGCTGTGCTATAACCTCAGCTGAGCAGGTCCTACTCAGAGCTGGGGGACAGATTAGTAGAAGAGTATTCATGCAGCAGACACAGGTCCTGATCCATCTCGAGCACAGCACAGGAACATCCCCCACTGTACACTCGTGTCTGCACTGAGCCTGAGTCTGAGCTCCATCACACTGAGCCTCTCTAGGAAAGAGAAGTTCCTCCAGCCCATTCCAGCTCAGTGCATGTGCCCTGGCCAGCCTACATATCTGTGTGGTGGGTCTGTATCACCAACCCAATGGGACCAAGTGTCCTAGCTCTAGCCCTCTGTATTTCAGCAGTTGTAGCCTGGATGAATCAGAAAATACTTGTAGGGAAAGTTCAGAGTGAATGGATCACTTTGGATAACACTAAGTTTCAGATTTCACACTCACAGGTTCCTGTGTCAGTTGTGACACTGGATAACTGAGAGTCCATTTGCTCTCTGACAGCTCAGCCTGTCACCTTCTGAGAAGCTTTGACCACTTACCCTCCATGGGTAGACTGTATTCTGACTCTCAGGTTCATGCTTTCAGTCTACCATCCTCACCCTCCATGGCTAGAATTGTCACTTGTGATGGTGTGTGTGTGCAGGTGGCAGAGATAGATGTAAGACCTCCTATCCTCACAAAGGCCTCTCTCATCAAGTGTTGGTCTCTGTAACCTCCATCCACAATCCATGGCTTTGACAAACAGGCAAAAGATGACTCACAGGCAGATGCAGGAAAACCTGAATGCTCAGAGACGGTGGGCCTCCTATGTGCATGGGAGGAGCAGTGTTTGCTATGTGTAAGCTGAGCTGCAGAGCTTGGTGATACAGACCTAGGACCTGGAGTCAGATGACCATTGTCTCTCCTGAGTCCCGCTGACCTCCGGCTGCACTGACCTCCAGGGCTCACTCTGGGTCAGTGTGCTCCAAGGCTTTTCTGTACAAATCTGTCTTAGAAATGAGACATGGTGACACTTCCATTGTACTTCTACAACTGGACCTCATAAGTTAATGTTTGAACACATGCAAGCAAAACACCCATACACATGAAAATAAAATAAGATGCTTTAATAAATAAATAAATATTTTTTTTTAAGTTTTCCCCTTTAGACTGTCAGTTGGTGATTTCTGGAGGTAACCTGTGAGTGGTCACTTAAAGAATGTTAGGTGATTGATAAACATCTTTCCTGGTAGGCCATTACCGAGGATGATGGGACAAAGAACCAAGACAAACCAAATTGTTGGCACAAATTAGTATATGAATGGGCATGCCCTTGGCCAAGCTCTTGCTTAAAGTAGTTTTTGTTTTAAATGTCAGAGAACACTTGTTTTAAATTTTTCAGGACAGCCAGGGCTGTTACACAGAGAGACCCTACCTTGAAGAGAGAGAGAGAGAGAGAGAGAGAGAGAGAGAGAGAGAGAGAGAGAGGAGAAAGACTGGAACGATAGCTCAGCAATTAATAGCAGTGCAGCTCCTGAAGAGAAATGGTATTTGGTTCCCAGCATCCACAGAATGGCTCAAAACAATCTGCAATTTCAGTTCCAGGGAATCCAATGCCCTCTTCTGGCCTCCAAGGCCACTGCATGCTGATGGTGCATAATCATGCAGGCAAGACACCCATACACAGAAAAATACATTTAAAATTTTTTTAAAGAGCCTGACCTGTGGATGGATGTGGTAGCAAATGCACTTGAATGGCTGAAGCAAGAGGATGGCAGGCTCTAGGGTGATATATTGTCAGAGAAAATCAAGTAAAACCTCAAAAATGTGCCACTAAAAAACTAAACTGGGCTTCACGGGTTTCTGGGATCAATTGGTTTCATCTTCAAAATATCTAAACAATCAAATCTAAACCCTAGCACAGTGGTTGTCAGCCTTCTTAACACTGCAACCCTTTAATACAGTTCCTCATGTTGTGGTGACCCCGCACTCAACCATAAAATTATTTTTGCTACTATTTCTCATCTGTAATTTTGCTACTGTTTTGAACTGTAACATAAATATCTAGCATGTGGGATATCCCATATGCAATCTCTATGAAAGGATTGCTTGAACCCCAAAAGGGATCATAACTCACAAATTGAGAACCACTGCACTAGTGAACATGGACCACAGGAGGCCTTCATAATTAGGCTGCCCCTTTAGTGTCTACCTGCCTTCCTGCACACATCTACCTAGAACCTTCTCCTGTGCACATCTCTCCCCATGCTGCCCTTTCACTGTCCCCTCACTTACCATAAGTCCCTTCACCTCCATGATGGGAGACAGACATGACCTCCCACCTAACCTGTGAGGAACCAGATGGACCCAAGACTTCCTCAGAGGTCCTGAAGAAAGGACAAAGGAACTTTGGTCCTGAGTCCTCATTCAGGAGTGGACTTGACAAGGCTAGTCTGAGGCCAGATCTGGTGCCATACAGGACTCAAAGTTGCAACCCGATTACATTTGAGAAAGCTTGTTACATTTTGCCCCCAAATATCTAAACACAGGGCCTGAAAAAGCTAAGTTGGGAGCTGGATGTGGCCTCCTAATCCCACAATCTCTCATGCAGGCCAATGCTCGCTTCTTACAGAAGTATGGCTTCTAGCCATTACCTATGGGCTTGAGCCAGCTGCCAGGGCCATGTGCTAAACATAACTGTGGGATGGACAGACTGGCCCTTCAAGGCTAGGCTCATGGACTCAGAGAACATTGCAAACACACAGAAAGCCATGTCCAGCACACATACAAAAAAAAACTAAAATGGTACAGTATGTTTAAAAGGTGCTTAGGTGCTGAAGAAAGAAAAGAAAATGGATATAGATAGTCATAGAAAAAATTTTGATCGAGGATGCTATTATGGGGCAGGCAAGAAATCTGGCACCACAGAAATTCCCAGAATTCCATAAGGATGACCACAGCTAAGACCCTAAGCAACAGGGGAGAGGGTGCCTGAACTAACTTTGTCGTACAGTCAGATCAATGAGTATCTTAAATGTCCATAGAACCTTTATCCAGTAACTGATGGAAACAGAGACAGAGACCCTCAGTGGAGCACTGGGCTGAGCTCCCAAAGTTCAGTTGAAGAGTGGGAGGAGTGAGAATATGCACAAAGAGGTCAAGATCATGATGGGAACACCCACTGAAACAGTTTACCTGAGCTAATGGGAGCTCACCAACTACAGTCAGACAGGGAAGTGGTGCAGGAGAATTGTCTATATTCTGTCAATCATATTTTGAATAAACGCTGGTTGGCCAGGCAGGAAGTATAGGCAGGTCAACCAGTCAGGAAATAGAGGCTTGGGATGAGAACAGGAGAATTCTAGGAACAAAGAAGCCCATTCTTCCCAGTCCTGCCCAGACCACAGAAGAAGCAAGATGTAATCTGCCCAGCTAAAAGGTACTGAACCACATGGCTGATGTAGATAAGAACAATGGGTTAATATAAGCTACAAGAGTTAACAAGAAGCCTGAGCTAATTGGCCAATCAGTTTTATAGCTTATGTAGATCTCTGTGTGATTTTCTTTGGGGCTTGCTGGCTGTGGGATACTGGGCAGGACAGAAACCCCAACAAGCAGGGCCCCCTCATGTTACAGGGAAGGAACAAGCATAAGACAAAACTAGACCCTCTGAATGTTGCTACGGTAGCATGTCTGGGGCAGACTGCAGGGCCACTGGCAGTAGCACCAGATTTTATCTCTTCTATTTGTACTGGCCTTTTGGGAACACAGTCTCTTCGGATGGATACCTTTCTCAGCCTAGGTAGGAAGGGCCTTGGACCTTCCCCAAAGCAATGTCCCTCACCCTCTGTGAGGAGTGAATGTGGGTGGGGGAGTAAATGGAGGGAATAGGAAAAGGGGAAGGAGTGGGAATTTGGATTGGGTATGTATAATAAAAAAAAAGATAGTTTGTTTTCTCTTTTAAAAAAATAATAAGTAATAAAGGCATTTAATACTGGGAAGGAAGGCAGGAAGGAAGGAAGGAAGGAAGGAAGGAAGGAAGGAAGGAAGGAAGGAAGGAAGGAAGGAAGGATTGATTACTGGACCCCAAGAGGGTCGCGACCCTCAGGTTGAGAACCACTACTTTAGTTGCTTCATTGTTTCTGCTCTAGTTCCTGCAATATTTTGTTAAAACGCTTGGATAAGTTCTCACTTTCACTCTAAATACCTGCCCATGGTTCCCTAAAGACAGGTCTGGACATTTAAAGACATGGGAACATGTAGATGAAAGTTTAAAGCCAAGGGTTGAGAGATGGCTCAGAGTTAAGAGCACATCTGGATGGTCTTCCAGAGGACCCGGGTTCAATTCCCAGCACCCACAAGGCAGCTCATGGTTGTAACTCCAATACCAGTGGATCTGACACCCTCACAGAGACATGCAAGCAGGCAGAACACCAATGCACATAAAATAAATAAATCTGGTTGTCCTGTTTCCCACTGCATAGACATTATCATTCTGCTCATCTCCTGCTCAACTGTGGACTATTTGTGTGTTCATTCAACAAAATGGAGATCGAACAGCCACAAGAAACCTTTCCCAATACTCAGGCCAGTGGTGAACTTGCTAAACGTCCTGCAGAAAAATATGGAAGGAAAATAAGCCTTTGAAAGATCTAGAAAAGCAGATGAGATGGTTGAACGGCACATTTTGCTTCGAGCAAGAACAATGGGGCAGTGAGTGGGAAAGGAAGCAAGCTCACTTAACAGACTCCAGTGCCACTGTTTCCGTCCCAGACATCAGTATCCCCAGGCACACGCTGAGTCTCAGTGCTGATAGGAGGGCGAGCAGAGAAATTCTGAAGACAATCATCCCTGCCTTGGAAGAAGACCTGCAGCTGCCATCACCCACAGCAACCGTCCAGCTCCCACTTGATTCTGATGCTGCCGAAGATGTTAGAAGACCTTGCTGGTCAAAGGTCACAGTAGATCATGGTCTGGCAGCTTATTCCAAAGCTCAGAGACATGGGGACTCCCTCCCTGCCAGGAGACTTCCTGCTCTCTGCCTGCCCTTATCTGGGCCCAGAGGACTAATCTTACCTGAAATCTGTATCTAAGCCTGGATGCCCGATTTGTCTTTAGCACAGTTTCCCTGCTAGAAGTGTTCCCTGCTGCACCTATGGTAACTAAGACTTGTACTAGGAGCTTTGCTATAGGACTCTGCTGCCTCTATGAAGCCTTGTGATAGGACTGTGCCACTTAATACAAATTAGGGTTTGTCCCAGGTCCCCCAATCCTGTAGATTTCCTTTACTCTAGAACAAAGCCAGGCTGATTCACCAAAGTTGTCTCCCAAAGAGCTGTCTCTATCCCATGCACAGCCATCTGAGCCCTGTTCCTTGCTTCTGCTCCCTCCACCCTCATAGACCAACTCACCAATAATCTGGAGAAAGCAGAACTATAGGAGTGCTTACATTAGGAACACTATAAAGGAATGACTTGACTGGGAGTTGAGACTGTTGATTCATCAGAGTCTAGCAGGAGAAATTATTGGTGTTGAAGGTGCTAAAACCAAAGCACTTTGAGAAAACACTCAGGCAACAACCGAGCTTTTCAGGGAATGTTGTCCTCATTCCATGGATGCTGTTGCTCTTATTGGAGGAACACCTGATAGGGCTGGAGAGTGCTTCAGGATGATCCTTGACCTAATATCTGAGTGTCCCATCAAAGGACATGCACAACCTTATGATCCCAATGTTTATGATGACACCTATGCTTATGGTGGTTTTATAATGAGGTTTGATGACTGCCCTGGATGTCCTGTGAGATTTCCCCTGTGGGGAAGGGGGATATCGGCAGAACACCTCCTGCTCGGGTGAGTGTCCCACGCCTCCTTCTAAAAGAGATTATGATGGTATGAGCCCTCATCGAGGATCTCCTCCACCTCTTCCTGGTCCTGGTGGCTTCAGTGGCAGCAGAGCTCAGAATCTTCCTCCTCCACCACCACAGTCACTCAGAATGGGAGATCTAATGGCTTACAACAGAAGAGAAAGGCCAGGAGACTAATATGATGGCAAGGTTGGGTTCAGTGCTGATGAAACTTGGGACTGTGCAATTGACACATGAAGCCCATCAGAACAGCAAATGGCTTGTGAACCACAAGGTGTGGTTCTGGATATCATGATTCCTAGGCTCATCGGTGATCTTGGCAGACCTATTATTTCTACACAAGTAACTAGTCCCAAATATTTGGCTGGACCTATTATTGACAAAGGTGGTTGTCAGATTAAACAAATCTGTCATGAGTCAGAGCATTGATCAAAGCTGATGAGCCTCTAGAAGAATCTGAAGATCAGATCGTTACCATTACAAGAACACAGGACCAGATACAGAACACACAGTGTTTGCTGTGGAGCAGTGTGAAGCAGTATTCTGGAAAGTTTTTCTAAGACTGGTGAAGAACTGAAGGAGTCCTGAACCGTCTGCTTCTTTTGTTTTGAATAGCCTTCTGTTCCCCTGCTTCGTAAATATTCTGCATCTGAGGTGTACTGAAATTGCTGTTCACCAGATGTAATGTTTCAGTTCCTTACAAACAAACAGAGTTGGGGGACATGCAAAAACTAACTCTGACATTTTGAGACATCAGCAGAGTGAGTAAATTTTATTTTTTGCTCATTGTTGGTGATTTAAAAAAAAATCCCCCATGTAATTATTGTGAACACCTTGCTTTATGATCATGCTTTATAACATGGGGTGGGGGAGGGGGCAGCGAGGGAAGTGTTTGGTTGAACGCTTCACCCAGCCCCTAGCATCCACTTGTCTGGGAGTCTGGAATGTTTGGGTGGAAAGTTCCATTCCAGGCTCTCTCCTCTGGGAGTTGCCTCAGTCCAGACTCCACCTCGGAGAAAGCCTACCAAATGGTGACCCCTCCCCAGAAAGAGTCAAAAACACTCCCACAGACTGTTTAAACTGCCCCACCCCCCAGAAAATCAACTCGTGGTTTTCCCAGTCTTCCTTCCCGTCTCCATCGCTGGGGGCCCTGGAAGGGGAGCACTGGCATCCATTAAACCTGGGCTTTTTCTATGGCCTCATTTGGATTATTGCATCGGTGGAGAGGTTTATCAGGACGTAAAAACTTTTCAGGAAGTGACAACCACATGTCCCTGGCATGTTCAGACTGCTGAGCAAAATGTAATGATTCTTTCATAAGAAACATTTTGTGATTTTTTAAAATAAATTCAGTAAATCTGTTTTTGGTGGTCTGTTTTCCTAAAATGATTTTCAAATGGTGGTTGAATTTTCCAGCACACCCCTAAACTAAACACTAAGTCTGATTTTCAGCCCCTCTGTTGGATATCAGTGTACCTTTTGGGTACAGGTAAAATTCATTGGCAAATTCAGTCTGGGTGGTTTCCTAAAGGCTGGAAAGAAGTGGCCTGATAAATTTCATTTCATGTCCATGCTTCTAAGAAGGTTGGGGTTTGTTTTTGCCAATGTTTGCTCTTTCAACACTGTTCTGTGTTACTGTGGAACACTAGGTGGGAGCATTGCCAAGAGCTGACCATTATGTTAAATATACATATTTGAGTATATGCCAGAAGGTGAGGGGCAGTGAGCTTTATTGATCAGAATAACACTTGGTCATAAAAGTGGCTAATGCCGAGTAAATCCTGGTTATTTTTGTTTTACAATTTCTCACTTATAGATTTAAACTGTCTTGTTAATTGAAAATTACATATAATATATATACATATATATGCTTGTGTTTCCCATCGTATGCACAAGGAAAGAAAAAAGATATACCATTTTTCTGCTATGTGTTGAATTATGTTTGTGAACGATTCTAAAAAAAAAAGTAATGGGAAAAATTCCTGTGGATGTTTGTGTAATAACTTGGCATCTGTATTGATAGCTCAAAATCCACATTTAAAAAAAAAAAAGCCAACACCTTTATTTCATGCACATTGGTATAACGATGTCACATTCTCTTGAACTGGAGCTACAGACAGCTGTGAGCTGCCATGTGGGTGCTGGGAATTAAACCCGGGTCCTCTGGAGGGGCAGTCAGTGCTCTTAACCACTGAGCCATCTCACCAGTTCCAAAATTCACATCTTAATAAAACTTCACGATGCTAGTTTCGATGTGGGCCCAATTTGAAAAGGGGTTGATTGATACATGTAAAATTTATTGAAATGTTCCTCCTGTAAGGAAATACAATAATCTTATATTTTAAAAAAAAAGTAGATAAATTTTTAAAAATAGCAGTTTCATATTGCTAGGTTTGCACTGTGGAACTTGAAAGGAAACTGCTCAGACCCACAGCGCATGAAAGGAATTGGTTGTAGATCAACACCCCTGTGAATCTGTAAATCTGATAGTTCTACTCCAAAACAAACACCAGGACTAAAGATTAAAAAAAAAAAAAAAAAAAAAAGTTCTGAGAAGGAGGAAGCGTGTAATTGAATAATTGAATTACTTCGCCTTGTGCTCCTCATTCTCCGTGCCCCGTTCCAGTAGCAAAATTACAGTTCTGAAGCAGCAACAAAAATAAATTTGTGGTTAGGAGTTCCTAGAAAATTTCCGATGGTCGGCACCCAAAGGAGGGAGGAGGAAGCTTCTCTGGTTTTAATGATAATTTTAAAATCCCCTGAAATAGCTCCTACTGAAATGGCTGAGCCAAGAGTCCCTCCTTCTTCATCACTCAAAGGATTATGAAGCCCCCTCTTGTGGGAACTGCAGCCCCGAGTTGATATCCCTGCCCCCATTTGAGGTGCTTATCTGCAAGGAAAACATATTAAATTCCCTCTGCTCCTGGAGCGGGGAAGGTAGGAATTTTAAGTGCGTGGTGACCGGTCCTTGATCCGTGCCAGGGTCAGGTTACAGTCCCATGGCAGCCCCCTCATCATTTGGTGCCATGTTATAAAACCAGCCCAGCAGACAATAAAGAGAAGCTGTTCCACCTCAAGCTCGTGCTCTGTGTATTCGTTCAACCTGGACACCCTCCGCCGAGACTCTTGGTTCCAGTCCGCGCTGGCGCGGCACCTCTTAAAGCTTTCTCTACTTCATTTGTGAAAGCCGGAGGGACCTGAGACCCCAGCTAAAGTATTTGGGGAGAGAGGGGGGACTGCTCGTTTTTTCCCGGGTTTTCCTGTACTGACAGCGGAGGAGAAAGAGGGGGGCAGTGAAACATGGCGGCAACAGGCTCCAGGCACAGCGTCCCGCCCGGCTCTGCTGCCCCGCACTACCCCAGACAATTTCACAGTCTCCACACAGCAGGTTTTACCAGCTCGGGTCAGGATGGGGGAGCCGTCTAAGGCGCTGTGTTCAGTTTAGATAACATCTGGGCTAATGGGCCGGTTAGTGAAAAACGAACCGCTGCTGTTTCTGGACCGTCTTATCTGATTGGGTTCCTGCTGAGACTGTGATTCCGAATGTGAGTTTGGCTCCCACACCAGGTTCAAACATGTTTTTTCTCGATCTGTGCTTACTTAACCCATTTCCTGGACCAGACAGGCTCCCTGGCTCTGTAACAGGGAAAAGGAGAACAAAAGAGACCAAGATACACAGAGTTAAAGTTAAAACCGAGCTAGTGACATTCCTTAGAGTGACTTGGAAAATTAACTTTCTCCTGCCATCTAGTTTTCGTTCTCTAAACGGTTCTCTCTCGACTACCCACGGGTTCAACTTCCCAGAGCTAAGAATATGTTTGTTATTATTTTAACTTTTTTTCCCTCGGTTTCCATACAGTTTTTACCTGATAACAGAACAGTAACATAGAACAAAGAGAGCTAACGTTTTGAGATTGGCAGATTTCAACAGGAAATCACTGGACAATTACAGCTGCTGCCACTGAAGAGTTGCTGAGGCCGCTCGGCTGGGTCTTAATGTCTCAGGAGGTGATGGCTCCTACTCCGTTCAGGTACACGATTTCCATAGGGCCGTTGCTTTGGGTAAGAATAACTTATGTCTGTGCCTTTAAATATTATTTATATATATATATACATACATAAATTTACACAAACATTTAAAGGTTTTAAAAGACATTTTTACCTTTACTCTCTCTTTAATTACAAGCTAATAACCAAATGGGATTTTTTTAAGGTCCAATACAGGACTTCTGCCCTATCTTCTAAATTAATAACTACTGTTTTTCTACCTTAAAATTAAAAAGGTGAAATCTACCTATATGACTACAAAAAAGATATGGTATTAAATAGTAAAATATAAATATGAGATAATAATATTTTAATAAATAAAAAGCATATATAAAAGATAATTAAATTATTATTAATAAGTAAATTAATATGTAAAGATTAAAATATGTTTACAAAATGGATAACTAAAAACTTTTAAAGTTTTTTATAAGTTATAAAGATCTGAGTAAGTTACTTAAAGTACATAAAAATTGTGAAAAAACTTTTAAAAATTTTTAAAAAATAATATACATGACAATGAAGTTTCTAAGATTAACCATTACAAAAAACTGAATAATGTATGCCAAATCAAGGTGTATTTTAAAGTGTCTGGCTTTTTTAGACTGAGGTAACTATGTTCTGGATGTTTCTCTTGTGGTCCCTGCACTGCCCTCTGTAACTATACTGGGATATCATCCACCTTTTGTATTTGTCGTTGGTGAGTCAGTATCAGTGCGTCCTCTGATCTGCATGACCCATAGGGACTATGACTTTGGAGTCTGGGAGGGATCGACTGTACAGTTTCTCAGAAATCGTCAGTTCATTCTTCACTTGAGCTTTTCAGTGTCTAATCACTCAAAGTTACCCCAGGATGGACATTTTCCAGTGTGCAGTGAGAATCTGCTGCCTGCGTTTCAGAATGGAATCTCCCCTTGAATAGTGTGCTCCAGGGCTCTAAAGAACTCTGGGTGGACAGCCTGCGGTGCTGATGGACTTGTCCTGGAGGAAGATAACTTCTTAGGACTGTGATGGCAGTGGTCCTCCACCTTCCTGATGCTTTAAGGCAGTTCCTCATGTCGTGGTGACCCCCAACCATAGAGTCATTTTCACTACTTCTTAACTGGAAGTTCGCCCCTGTAAATATCTGATATTTCCGACAGTCTTAGGTGACCCCTGTAAAAGTGTCGTTTGACCCCGAAAGGGTCCTGCGCCACATGTTGAGAACTGCTGTGTTATAGTGTCTCCAGAGGGGAATATTCAGCCAAATCTTGGACTGTTAGCCACAGCCCTGAACAGTACGAGTGCCTGTGGGACTTTTGGAGAAGATGAACAATTATGACCTGGTTATCCTTTCATATTGGACTCACTGCTTGTGTCCTGGGAGTGCTACCTGGAAGTTCTGACCCAACAAGTACAAACCGCCCATTTTGTTAAACAGAGTGCTTATAATAAATACTCTGTGTCTTCGGCAACACAAGGATATATAGACACAAACCTGCAAGTTTCATGAAATGCTTTAGAAGCTGTGGTATTGCACCTAGGGATGCATACAGGCAGCACAACACCAGTTAACTACAGTGTCCTGCTGGCTCTATATATGTCTGTGTTACTCCTTTAAACTATAATGAATCTGAATGGAAGTGGGATTAACTAAAATTACTTACAGGGATACGGCATCACGAGAATGTTAGTTTATCTTTATTAACACTCGGGCAATTGGTTCAGTAACTGGGCTCTCCTCATCTCGCATTCGCTTCCTCTTCTGCCCTAACCAAAGACTTATTACAGGAAGTACCAGGATTCAATCCTTTTAACATCCTTCAACGTGTATTCAGCATTATGCTCAAACTACTTATGTTGATGGCTCATTTGACAATATTAGGGCGCATTTGTAGGGATATCGGGGTCTCTTAGACATACAGACATGAATTGCTCATCAGACCTTAAAAAATAAAAACAGCAACCCAAAACTTGGGCTGCGTAAGCTGGTGGGCGGGGCTGATGGGTGGAGTTAAAAGGACGACCCAGAAAGGAGAAAAACAATGGAAGCCAGTCCGGGAAATCCCAGCAAAAGCAGATTCACAGTCTTCCTGTGTGTCTTACTGCTGCTCCTCGAGGATCCTGGGCGATCCTGCCCCCAGGGTGAGTTTTGGGCAGGGCAGAGACTGTCCCTGTAAGGGAGGGAGGAGGGGGATATGGAGGGCGTCTGAGAGCTTGACACTTGGGAAGAACTAGAGAAGAAAGACGGGAAAAGTGGGAAGGAAAATGAAGCTGCTGGTACCGGCGGAAGGGAGGTTTTACTAACTGAAGATCACTGAGTCTTTTTTTGTGAAACATGACCTAAGCAGTGTGGTCACAGACTGGAGAGGCGTCACTGTGAGCTGGTGGGCACATGAGTATTGGGTGCACTGAGTACTAAACTGAAGGAAGAAAGTCTCCTTTGCACTCGTTAGCCTCAAGCTTGGTGGGTGGCCTTCTGGGGAGGAAGTGGAGTGTCTGCCGCCGGGGAAGGGTGCAGGGAGTGTCTGGCACTGTAACCAGAGATGGGGGAGGGATTTTAGTGTCCCCTGCCCTCAAGACACACACACTAAATCCTTGGGGGTGGGCTTGTGACGAAACTAGCAGCTGGAGTGGAAGGGAAGGAGGTAAAAGGGATTCATGGCAACTGGAAGGTGGTGTGGGGGAGGGTGTGCAGAAGGGAAGGGTCTGCCAGATGTTGGCTGGGAGGAGGCAGAGGTAGAATCAAAAGGCAAGTGCAAGTCACCCAGCTGAGAACCTCCCCTCCATTCCCCGATTCTCTGGATAGCTATAGAAGATTGTTCTTTTAACGTTTGGAAGAATTGTTGTTGTTGTTGTTGTTGGTGGTGGTGGTGGTGGTGGTGGTGGTGGTGGTGGTGGTGGTGGATAGTTGATGGGTCGTCGTCGTCATCGTCGTCGTCGTCGTCGTTGTCTTTATTGTTTGAGACAGTCTCAGTTGTCTCAGTCACAGAATGTNTGGTGGTGGTGGTGGTGGTGGTGGTGGTGGTGGTGGGGGTGGTGGTGGTGGTGGTGGTGGTGGTGGTCGTCGTCATCGTCGTCGTCATCGTCGTCGTCGTTGTCTTTATTGTTTGAGACAGTCTCAGTTGTCTCAGTCACAGAATGTGTCTAAGGCCATCCTGGAACTCACTGTGTAGACCAGGCTGACCTTGAACGCATAGAGATATACCTGCCTCTACCTCCCAATGCTGGCATTAAAGGTGTGCGCAACTATGCCTGGCTTAGAAGAATTAATTTTCTTAATGAGAAATAATTACTCTGTGTGTGTGTATGTGTGTGTGTGTGTGTGTGTGTGTGTGTAGTGGGGAGCTGCAGGTTGCATTCCGCCACCCAGCTCCCGCCACTGGCTAATTCTGATATCCCAATCAACCCATCTCTAATAAACTGTGTAGCACCGGTCTTAAGGGAAAGATTCAGCATGTCTGACCTGGTGGCTTGCTTCATCGTGTGTATCTGCCTAGGAGAGGGGAGCATGGCCTCTGAGCTCCTTCCTCTTCCTCCCAGCATTCTGTTCTGTTTACTCCGCCTACCTAATTTTCTACCTATCAGGGCCAAGCAGTTTCTTTATTACTTAACCAATGAAATCAACAGATTGATATATGATACTCCCACATCGTGTGTGTGTGTGTGTGTGTGTGTGTGTGTGTGTGTGTGTGTGTGTGTGTGTTAGCACATGAGTGCTCAGGATATTGCGCAGGACAGAACAGCAGGAATCTTCCTCTATCATCCTGAGACAGGATCTCTCACTGATCCTGAGACTCATGGTTTCAGCAGTCTGGCCCGTGAGTTTTCAGGACTGCCTGCCTCTGCTCTTCCAAACTGGAGTTACAGGTATGTACAGTCAAACAGGTTCTGCTTTTTATATGGGTGCTGGAGAATGGCATTCAGCTCCTAGTGTTTGTAGAGCAAGCCCTTTTTCCCACTGGGCCATCTCTGTATTACCTAGTTACTCATTTTTGACAGTGCCCTATGGAATGGACACTTAAAATAAATGCCACACTAGCTTAGAATTGAGAAATAGATTGTTATTTATTTAGGGGTAAACTCACAAATTAGAATTCTCTGCTTGAATGGAGAACAGAGATTGAATCCAGCAATCCAGCAATCCGAAAGAGCAGCCAGGGAAGAAAGGAAAAAGGGGCAGATGCAGGCTCTGCATGCGCATTTATAGTATAAGAGGCCACGCCCCAGTAGGTGAGTAACCACAAGCTGTAAGATTTCCTACAGCACCTCCCACTTTTGTTTAAATAAGAGAGTTTTAAGCCTAATACAAAATTATATACAATAAGAACAAATATCCTATTCTAACTAGTTTAAGTCTTGTATAATAAATAACTTGGCCAAGTTATGAGAGGAAAGTAACTACAATTATCTAGTCTTCAACCTCATCGAAAATCTGAGAAAAGAAATAATATTACTTGAGTAAGCAGAAAGTGCAATCAAGCAACTTCCAAAATGTGCAACAAATGACAGAGACAGCTGGCTACCTGGGCAATCACCCCAAGTCTCATTTGCAACCTTGAAGCAACCTTTGGCTAAGGCCTAGAATAACTGACAGACCATTTTCAAAGGCAGGAAATTTTTCAAAACAGTCTTACCCTGTCTTGGCAAGAGTTCACAGTCCTGCTTATCCATTTTCAGATACTATGTATCTTGTCAGTGGTTGAGACATTGGCATTTCTTTGCCCAAAGGCCTGTTTTTGGAAAGAAGAAAACAAGCTACAATTGTCTTCAGTGCTCAACATTCTCTCAAGAATAGATCAGTGCTGCCAGGAGCAATTGTGTCTCACTTCAACAGAACCCTAAGTTATTTAAATGCCATTTTCTACAGCTCTTTGAAGTGGTTGAAGATTATCTATTTATGCAGAATATAATTTCTATGTATGTAAAGAACCTGATTAGTCTAACTATAAGTATGACAAATATAGATGACTGTTGATCTATAATTCTTAATACCTATATAACTTAAAGACTAAGACAATAAGTAACTGTGCAATAAATGAGGACAATGACCTCCAAATGTAAATAATGTATAAGTATCTTGATCAGAGGTAGAAATGTACATTGCAATATAATAAATATATATCAATATATAAAAAATGTTTTAAGCAGAGGTAGAGTAGAAGCATGCATGCATACAATATTCAATATAATTTAACTTTGTATCAATATACAAGAATCTATACCAATGTAATTGCCTATAAATAACTCAGACGTATTCATTCTATTACTCACTATTATTAATAGTGTAAGCTCACACTAATCTGTTCTCCAGTCTAATTTTCCCTTTTATTTTTAAGAAATCCCTGAGCCTATAAAATTCTGCCCCCAACCCTATACCAGTTATAATCAACTCCTAAATGATGTCCCTAACCCTGAGGACAAACTTTGTTGGGAGAGGGGGACATCATCTTCTAGAATTACTTCCAGCTGTCATGGGGGCAATGTTCTTTCTATGGGATCCTGAGTAAAATGATGTTTAAGTTCCAAGATTCACATCTGGTATAATTGCAAATAGTCTCTGAGTATTTGGTAGAGGTCTGGCCAGAACGTTGCAAAAATGTGCACCATTTCGGCTAACCAAGTTGGAACCATCTTGAGCCAGAGGTCTTGTAGTAGTGCTATCAGCATCATGGTGTCATATCAACCAGGTGGAGTTGTTGTGGGGCCCCATCTTCTTCCTGGAAACTTCAAAGATTACTGCAGGAAAATTCATGTTCATTGTGAAAAACTTAAACATTATTTATACAGATATATACATATTCAATGAAAGGTATGATAAAAACAAAAATAAATATGAAGAAAAGTATTTTTTTTAATTCTTTTTTCTTTCTGTCCCATACCAGACAGCTCTTGACATGGGACAAAAACTCTGGGTTTTTCTTTAAACAACATGCTTGGATTTAAAGAAGGATTATTGGATTTATAGCTGTTGTCCAACTCCAAAACCAGCTCTATATGTTCATAAATATATATATACATACATATATTTAAATATATATAGTCTATCATATGTACTTACGAATCATGTTCGATTTTCTTGATGATATTTATTGGGTAGTTATGTTTCCATCTGTCATCATTCAAACATCCAGAGTCTCTTGAATTTTTGAAGATAAGTATTTTTCTGCAAAGGCAAGAACAGACCCCTGCCCCCACCCTATATGCTCTCCTTACCACCTGAATGGTTATCATCAATGTGGATGAGTTGTCATTTCTCTTTTCAAGAGGTTTCTCCTTTTCAAACCAAATCTTTATTAATTTTCATGGTATCTATAATTTTTCTTCTCCTGTGGAAACAAGAACAAAACCCCTTCCCCAATGTAGCACATCTCTTGGCTTCCATTATGAGGTCAGCACATCCTTGAAATAAACCAGTTGATTTATTTCAGAAGACTTTTCTATTATCCAATGTCTCTCTGATGCTGTTGTCTCTCCCTCATTAGCGTTAAGAAAATTCATGGTTATTAAAGCATTATGTAATCTATTTCTGGGGGCATTTTCCACCCCTTTCTATTTGTTTAACATACTCTCTATAGTTTGATTCGATCTTTCTATAACTGCTTGACCTATAGGATTGTGTAGTATACCTATAACATGCTTAATATTATAATAAGGAAAAACTGTTTCATTTTCCTAAACACATATGCTGGACCTTTATCTGTCTTTATTTGTGTAGGAATACCCATAATGGCCATGACTTCTAATAAACGTGTGATTACTGAATCGTCCTTCTCTAAGCGCTTAAAGCAGTTGCCCACTGAAAACCTGAATAAGTGTCAATGGTGTGGTGTACATATTTTAATTTTCCAAATTCTGCAAAGTGGAACACATTTATCTGCCAGATATCATTCCATTGAGTACCCTTCGGGCTAGTCCCTGCAAGTAGCAGTGTTTGATTATAGAAAGAACAAATAAGACACCTCTTTATAATTTCCTTAGCTTGTTGCCATTTAATAGAAAACTCTTTCTTTAAACCTTTGCTATTGATGTGATGTTTTTTATAAAATTGCAACACACTTCCAATCAATAATTGATCAGTTTCTGCATTACCTTGTGCTAGAGGACCTGGCAGACCCATATGGGATCAGTTGTGTGTTATGTATATAGGAAAAGCCTGTTCCTGATTATGTCTTGCACCTGGATAAACAATGAAGTCAATTCTATATCATCTGGTATAAACTCAGAGGTTTCAATATGCAAGATAACTCTTTCTGCATATTGTGAATAGGTAACTATATTAAGAGGTCTTTTAAAATCCCTTAGCACCATGAGAATGGCATATAATTCTGCCTTCTGGACAGAATTATAAGGGCTTTGTTCCACCTTACTTAATTCTTCTGATTTGTAACCTGCCTTTTCTGATTTATTTGCATCAGTATAAAATGTATGGGCTCCAGTTATTGGAGCATCACGTACAATTCAGGGAAGAATCCAAGAAGTTCCCTTTATAAGGTTAAGTCCATTGCTTTTGTGATAGTTGCTATTAATTTGTCCCAAAAAAGTTAGCACAAGCTCTTTGCCAGGGTTCACTGACTTCCCATAACTTTTTTATTTCATCACTAGTAAAAGGCACTATAATCTCTGCTTGGTCTATACCTGCTAATTGATGAAGTCTCAATTTACCTTTTATAATTAATTCAGAGACTTTTTCCACATAAGTTCTTAATTTTTTACTTGGTTTATGTGGTAAAAAGATACATTCTAAGATAATATCATCCCTCTGCATTAAAATTCCTGTAGGAGAAATTCTGGAAGGCAATATGACTAGAATACAATTAAGATTTGGATTCACCCTATCCACATGTGCCTCCTATAATTTCTCCTCAATAATTGTCAATTACTTTTCTGCTTTCGCTGTTAATTCTCTGGACCTATTCAAGTCTTTATCACCATCTAAGGTTTTATTTAAATTAATTATTAGATCAGCTGTTATCCCAACAGCCGGTCATAGACTGGAAATGTCTCCTAACAATCTTTGAAAGTCATTAAGAGTCCTCAACTGGTCTCTCCTAATTTGTGCCTCTTGTGTCCTAATTTTCTGCAAACTTATTTTATAACCTGGGTAATCGACAGAATCTCCTCTCTGTATTTTTTCAGGAGCAATTTGTAACCCCCATTTTGGCAAAACTTTCTTTACTTCTTCAAACATTTTTTCTAAAGCATCCATGTTTGAATCAGATAACAAAATGTCATCCATGTAATGGTAAATTATACACTTAGGAAATTGTTTATGTATTATTTTCAATGATTGACTTACAAAGTATTGACACAATGTGGTGCTATTGAGCATTCCCTGTGGGAGGATAGTCCATTGATATTTCCTAGTAGGCTGAGAATTACTATAAGTAGGTACTATGAAGGCAAATTTTTCTCTATCCTTTTCTTGTAAATGTATAGTAAAAAAACAATCTTTCAAATCAATAACTATAAGAGGCCATTCTTTTGGTAATAGGGAAGGCAGAGGAATTCCAGATTGTAGTGGACCCATAGGTTGAATTATCTTATTGACAGCTCTTAGATCTGTCACCATTCTCCATTTACCATATTTCTTTTTTACAACAACCACAGAATTCCAAGGGCTAGTTGATTCTTCAATATGGTGAGCATCTAGTTGCTCTTGTAGTAGCTGTTCTAAAGCCTGCAACTTATCTTCAATAGAGTCCACTGCTTAACCCATATTGGCTTCTAAGTTAACCATTTTAAAGGTAGGGCTGTTGATACCTCTAAAGGGTTGTTAGTTGCTTTATGTTCTTATACAGCCTGAATGGCTGGTGACCTTTGTTCATAGTACCTTATTATATCCTTCCCAGAATTATGAATTTGTGGTACTGTAAGAATGTTAATCTGGGTGTTCCATTGCTGTAACAGGTCACAGCTCCATAAATTTATTGCAATATCAGCTACATATGGCCTCAGCTTCCCTCTTTGACCTCTGGCACAATACAGTCAACCCATCTAGTGCTTTGTTTAACTTAAGATATGGTTCCAATTCCTAGTAATTGAACATCTGCCTCCTGAAGAGGCCAATTTGGATGTCAGGATTCTGGAATAATGATATCCACATCTGCACCTGTGTCTATCAAGCCAATAATCACGATGCCATTTATACCCACCCTCAGCTTTGGTCTTTGATCATTTATAGAAGTCTGCCAGAATATACATTTCTTACTTCCTATTGTGACTTTTGACTTATCCTCCACGTTTATGCCATCACCTAAAACAATATGATCTTTCACAGAAAGCTCTGGATTTTTTAATTGTCCTGGTGTGACATGTTCTCCATAGTTACTGGGAATGACTGGGCCACTTTTGGCTATAGGCCTCTCAAGGAGTTTCCCAATGGTATTGGGTTGCCTTGTCTGTCTGTTCTTGACCTGCATTCATTGGTCCAATGTAGACCTTTGCCACACCTTCTACATATACCTGAAGGCCAAGGTCTCCTATTTTTGCCATTCCCAGAGGAGACATTATTCCTAGGAATTCCTTGTCTACAATCCCTTTTCAGATGTTCTATTCTACCACAATTAAAACATTTGGAAGTCTCCTCCTTCCTTTGGAAATTGCTTCTCCTACCCAAGATTCAGCATTATAGTCAAATGTCTCAACATTCATTATATGCAGAATCCATTCATCCATAGGTGCTGATCTAATCTTTAAAGGCCCAAGTATCTTTTTGCATTCTAAGTTTGCATTTTCAAAAGCTAGAGATTCAAGAAGTACTTGTCTAGCATCTGGGTCTGTTATTCCTATTTGTACAGCTTTAGTTAATCTTTGTAAAAAGTCAGTAAAATATATTATCAAAAATACCCTTAACAAGCCGGGCGGTGGTGGTGCACACCTTTAATCCCAACACTTGGGAGGCAAAGGCAGGCGGATCTCTGTGAGTTCAAGGCCAGCCTGGTCTACAAGAGCTAGTTTCAGGACAGGAACCAAAAAGCTACGGAGAAACCCTGTCTCGAAAATGGAAAATGAAAAAAAAAAAAAAAAAAAAAAAAAAACCCTTAACAGGGATAAAGCTGTAAAATCCTAAACTTTAAATTTGTAAACTGGTATGTAATTCATTTAGTGACAAGCTTTCTTTAGAACCTCTAAATATGTGTTAGTATGTATTTTCAAGGTTAAGCCTAAAGCAAGTAACTAAAAACAAAGTTTGTTTCATTCAGGTAATAGATAATGGTCCTCAAACTCTTCAGGGATCTGCTGAATATGTCATTTAAAATATTAGTAAAAATTGTCCCATGACAGACAGGATTAGAAACTCCTAGTGACCATCCTAAGGTATCCTGTTATGCCCAGATCATGGATTCCCCAAAAATCCAACTAGGAGACCATGTCCTGTATGTCAAAGCAAAGCCTTTATTTTTCTTTAAGCTTGATCTCAGACTCTCTATGTATCCAACATATTGCCTTGATTAGAGAGCCCCAAGTTCAGTTGGGGTGGAGTTTATATAATAGCAGAGGTTAAGATGAGGAATTTCTAAGGTTGAGGACCCCTGATTGGCTGACATTTATCTAGGGGTGTCCTGGTGAAAAGTGATGGGTGTATGCTGGCAGGTGATCCTATCCACAATGGCTGGAATGTTAGGAATTACCTTTGAATGGTCTGTTCCTGGGTGGTGCCTGGGTGGTCTTAGTTTGTGATCTTTCTTGGACCAAGGTATTGCCTTAGGGTAAACTACCGGGACTTGGGCCTAGATTGAGCTTGTCATGGCTGGGTCCTATACTCCAAAGGAGACAAATAGGGCACAGACAATGTCACCTGGATTGTAGCCATGATAACCACTGGGAAAAACTGTCCTATGCCTCACCTGCTGCCCAGGCCCTGCACAACTAGACATTGTTGGATTGACTGTTCTACTCTGACTCATCAAAGTTGGGTCAGTTTCCCCAAGCTCCTCCTCTGTTGTCTGAGGTTTTCTGTCCCACCAGGTCCCACAGCTGTTTAGCCCCAAAGAAATCACACAGAGGTCTATATTAGTTATAAACTGATTAACCTAGCAGCTCGGCTTATTAACTCTTATAACTTATATTAGCCCATTATTCTTGTCTGTGTTAGCAATATGGATTAGTACCTTATTCGGTGAGGCAGTCACATCTTGCTTCTTCTGTGGCTGGGTCACGACTATGGTCTAAGCTTTCCTCTTCCCAAAATTCTCTTTACCCCACCTCTACTTCCTGCCTGGTCACTGGCCAATTAGCATTTATTTAAAATATAAGTGTCAGGGTACAGAGCATTGTCCCACAGCACTCCTCTACGAAAAAAAAATATCCTTAGACCTAAGTCTGGCAGTTAAAGCAGATGTTGCTCTGCCGCAGCTGGAGATGAAACGCTATTCTGTGTGACAGCCAAAGACTGACCACTGCCCCCAGTGAAGCCTTCAAGACCATGGGAGTAAGTCTCTGTCACTTTAAATGACACATAGGCCATTTGGATTATACCTGCTGCTATAATTTATCCTTCTCAGATCTCTGATGATATTGACTAACTGTAGCTTTGTCAGTTTAACAGCATCAAGCAAACCAGCTCCTTCTTTGAGGCTGTAGCTGTTTTTTTTTTAATATTTATTATGTATAAACTATTCTGTCTGTATGTAAGCCAGAAGAGGGCACCAGACCTCATTAAAGATGGTTGTGACCACCATGTGGTTGCCGGGAATTGAACTCAGGACCTTTGGAAGAGCAGGCAATGCTCTTAACCACTGAGCCATCTCTCCAGCCCGAGGCTGTAGCTGTTTTGATAGTTCATTTAAAGCAGGCCTCAGGTCTCAGTTTCCTAGAGTCTCCTGTTGAGAAAGACAGACAGTTTACTTCCTACCAGACTCTGAAAGGAGATAAACCCATAGATGTTTTTAACCCCAAATCATTTCTGGGACCCCAGTTTTTTCCTACGACTCAAAAGGCATGAGTCTACTGCTCTTTCTACAATGTAGATTTCAGTACAGATTGTAAGCAATGGTAATGCTAACATACCTAAAACTTTTATGTTTTTTTAAGCTTAAAAATTCTTGGAACCTTCAGGCAATTGACTTGCATCTACCTTCCATGGGTCAACTGGACTCCAGATAAGTACTCCTGTCAACCAACAACCTAAGTTTCCCCACCTACTACCTATTCCTGAGGGTGGGATCCCTTTTCCCTGATCTTGGGACTCCCCTCCCACAACTACCAGGATTGAGGGCCTGGAAGCTTCAAGTGTGCACCCAAGATAAAGATGTTCTGATAAACTCCTTAACTTTCCCTTCTGTGGCTAGTCTATCTGCCTCAGAAGATTTCAGAACACAGCAAACCACTCCAGAAACCCACCAGCCCCCTGGTGTCTGCATCCCAAAGGGCAAAGTGCCTAGCTCCAGGTGGTCCAGCCTTGCAAATTGCTCCATTGTAGTCTGCACTTCCCTAGCCCCAGATCACCCCACAGAGCCTGGACAGCAAGTGAAACACCCTCTTTCCTCTCTCTTTTCCCATCCTTGGACAGATACCAACTTTCTTAGGACATGAAAGGATGCCCCAATGTCAGCAGGAAATAGTCACAGAACAATTATCTTATCATTTATTATCAACAAAAAGGAATGCTCGGATGATAGTGTTAACCCCAACAGCAAGAATAAAACCACTACCACAATTTGAGCCAAGTTTGAATCAAACGATTTTCATTGAACTGTACCCAAGAGGGGACCAGCATCTGCCTCCTGAATTGGGCTAAAAAGAACAGCCTTGACTCCATCTCTTAGGCCCCTTCTAAGGAGCAAAATCATTTTCACAGAAGGGAGACAATGGGGCAATAAGAAAATATAAAACATTTTTAAAAACATCATGTGACCACTGACCATGTGATTATGGAGGGGTCAAGGAGGGTCATGGAAGGTAAGGATATTCTCAAAAATAAATCAAGGTCAGCCAGGTGGGCAGTGGTGGCACCTGCCTTTAATCCCAGCACTTGAGAGACAAAGGCAGGCAGATCTCTGTGAGTTCAAGGCCAGCCTGGTCTACAAGAGCTAGTTCCAGGACAGGATCCAAAGCTACAGAGAAACCCTGTGGCGGGGGTGGGGGGGAGTGGGATTACAATAAGAAGGAATATTTGTACAATCAAAACACAGACAGTGAAGGAAAAAGACTTCATTGGGAAGGTCAGCCAGAGCCTTTAAAACATTAGTAAGAACACATTCCATTTTGTTCCCCATTATCCTTGTATGATTTTCAGGAACTTATTCTTTTTTTTCTTTTTTTTTAACATTATTATGGTTTATTTAACTTTATTTTATGTGCATTGGTGTGAAGGTGCCAGATCCCCTGCAACTGGATCTTCAGACAGTTGTGAGCTGTCATGTGGGTGCTGGGAATTGAACCTGGGTCCTCTGGAAGAGCAGTCAGTGCTCTTAACCATATCTCCAGCCCCCCCCCTTGTATGATTTTCATAAGAAACCCCTATCCCATACAAATTTCTTTTTAAGAGTCCAGGGCAGGGGAAAAAATGAGCCCAGGAAAAGAGGTACTTCCTCTGACACAGAAGGAGTTTTCTCGTTGGCTTTTTAGTGCTAAACAGACCCAGAGACTATATTCCACAGTGTTAGTTACAGACAGGATAACCCTGGGTATGTTAAATTCAACTAGAGTCATTAATGAACATTCCCTTCCCCTTCTTATTTTAGCACACCTAATTTCCATTATCAGAACACTTTAAAGACTATTTGACTATGCTGCAGTCCGTGTTATTATGTTGGGATTGGTCTGTTAGAACAGTCCATCCCAAGTGTCCTCTATCCATCTGGCAACAAACTATTTGTTCCCCTTCTTTTGTTCAAACTATGGGCCCTGGTAGTAAAGACGGTCTTTTGCATAGCAAGACAATAATAGGATTTCCTATGATTTCTTATTTCCACTGTCAAGATGCATTTTGTATAAGTTGAAAATAAAACAACAAAACTGTTAGCCATAGGACAATTATGATGCAAACTTTAACATCAAGAACACAAAATTATGTTAGACAGTCAAATCTTAGAAAGTCGGATTTTGTTTGTTTTGTTTTTCGAGACAGGGTTTCTCTGAAACAGTCCTGGCTGTCCTGGAACTTGCTCTGTAGATCAGGCTGGCCTCGAACTCACAGAGATCTACTTGCCTCTGCCTCCCGAGTGCTGGGATTAAAGTTGTCTGCCACCACTGCCTGGTGAGAAAGTGTGATGTTTGTGTCTTTTTCAGTCACTTTCCACCTTTGGGGGTCAGGCTCCTCTTCCGTGGGTTCCTCAGGTGCCTTCTTGTGGTATGAGTGATGAACCCAGGCAGAAATACCCATGACTTTAACAGGAATAGGAGTCTGGAGAGTCACGATGTAAGGTCCCTCCCATCTAGGTTCAAGCCAGTCAGTTTTGAAGTCACTGACTAAATCAACATCTCCAGACTGGAATCGGGTGGGCGGCACCCAACAGTTTGAGCAGCCTGGACCTGAGGGAGAATCAAGCCCAAAGTTAACTGCAATCCTTTTAAAGACTCAGAGATTGGAGTGGAGCAATCGAATAACAGTCCAGTATGTACCCGAGGGACCATGAGAGTTGGATGCCCATAGACTATTTCATATGAGATGAACTTTTCTCTCATAGGGGTACATCAGACTCTGAGGAGGGATTAAGGCAAGAGGTCAACCTAGTTCCCACCAGTTTCAAGAGGATATTTAGTTAAAATCTCCTTTAAAGTGCTATTCATCCTCTCTAATTTTCCTTTATACATCCTCTGGGGATGATACATACAGCAAAGTTTCCAGTGTACATCAAGAGCCTTAGAGAGCAATCGAGATAACTTGGCTATGAAGGCCGGGCCATCGTCGGACCCCGGAAATATGGGCAGATCAAATCTTGTAATAATTTTCATTATTAATTTCTTAGCTACCACTTGGGTCATTTCCATTCAGGATGGAAAGGCCTCTACCCAGGCTGTGACAGTATTGACAAAGACCAGCAGAAATGTGTAGCCGTACAGTCCTGACTTGACTTCAGTGAAGTCCATTTCCCAAAATTCACCGGGCACTGTGCTGATTCTGTTGACCTGAGGGAAGCATGTCCTTCTTCGCCTTTATCTGGGCACAGGTCAGGCAATGGTGTGAAATGCTCTGAAGTTCTTCTCAGTGTTCGGGTAGCCAGACATGAAAGCAGATGAATTCTGAGCTCTCAGGTGACAAGGGCAAGATGTGATGCAAAGCGTTTAGCCAGTTTGGGCCCAGTTCCTTTTTCATGCAGATTCTTCTTGGCAAGATGCACTACCGTACATTGTGGCTCTCCTGAGCCACCAAGTCAGAACATGACTTGATCTCTGCTGGATCGTGTTCAGGAGCATCTTTGTGGAGTCAGAGCAGGGGCTTACGGACAGCAGATAGTTCCAGAACAGTCTGGGGTTTGGGTTCCCCAAGAGCAGCCTTTTTTTTGATCTGCATGGTTGTTACCTTGAGTTTGGGAGCTTTTGTCTTTTTGGTGTCCTGGCCAGCAAATAACGGCCAGTTCAGTTGGTAGCCGGATGACCACTTAGCAACTAGACAACTTCATATTTATTTTTTATTTTATTTTTTAAAGATTTATTTATTATGTATACAACATTCCTTTCATCTATGCCTGCATGCCAGAAGAGGGCACCAAATCTCTTTTTTTTTAATATTTATTTATTTATTATGTATACAATATTCTGTCTGTGTCTATGCCTGAAGGCCAGAAGAGGGCACCGGACCTCATTACAGATGGTTGTGAGCCACCATGTGGTTGCTGGGAATTGAACTCAGTACCTTTGGAAGAGCAGGCAATGCTCTTAACCTCTGAGCCATCTCTCCAGCCCACCAAATCTCATTATAGATGACTATGAGCCACCATGTGGTTGCTGGGAATTGAACTCAGGACCTCTGGAAAAGCAGTCTGTGCTCTTAACCACTGAGCCATCTCTCCAGCCCCCATATTTATTTTTAATAGTCTTTCCCTCTGAGATGAGTAAGCTCCTCTGTTTATATATCTGTACATGTACATGACTCAAGGCAAAAGCATATTGGCTGTCTGTGTAGGTGTTCCCTTTTTTTCTTCAGCCCATCTTAAAGCCTGTGTCAGAACAATTATTTCTACTCCCTGGTGAGATGGGCCTCTAGACAAGGCTGGTGTCCAAATGACCCTCTTCTGGCCTGGAACCAACACTGCCCCCACATACCTGGCTCCTTCTTGATCAAGGCTGTTGCCATCCATAAAGAGATCTGCATCTCTGGTAGTGAAAGGAATAGCTGTCAGGTCAGGTCACCTGCCCTGGTTGATGCCCAGCATCTCCAGGCAGTCATGGATGGGCTTTTCAGGGTCCTCATGTAGCAGTAGGGTGGTGGGATTAATGGCCAAGTATTTATTTCAAAAAGTCAGTATATTCTTATGTAGAAGAAAGGCATGGTCCTGGGTCAGGTGGGCGTTAGACATCGAGCATTTGGTGGCATCTCTCAGCAGGACTGCCATAGCATGTGGAGCTATTACAGTTAGAACCTGGGCCAATGTGAACGTGTCTGCTTCTTTTACAAGAGTTGCTGTGGCTGTGATGACTCTTAAGCACGGGGAGAGGGGGGCGGGGGTCATCTGGAGACTACATGATCCGGTCTCTTTGAGATGTCAGCTATCGGCCTTTGCCAGGGACCCAGGGTCTGAATCGGGACTCCTTTGGCAATGCCCTTTCTTTCATAAACATAAAGGGCTTGGAGATATCAAGGAAAGTGATTTGGGGATCTGGCCCAGGGCCTCTATTAAGTTCTTAAAGACCCATTCATATTCCTCAGTCCCATCAAAGGGATGTTGCCCCCAGCCATAGCAGAGTACAGGGGTTTGGCCATTCCAACAAACCCGGGAAGTGCTTCAGTTGTTTTCGGGAGAAGCACTTCCCTTTTTTTCCGGTGATGAAGACGGTATGGAGAATCTGCTGACGGTCATTCCACATGGGGAGATAATTGAAAAAGATAGATTAGAGAAATGAACGAATATGGCTAGTGCTGAAAGAGGGGCTGGTTCTGGTTCTTCCAGTTGTAGAGATCTGTGGTGGAGAAAGGGACATACAGACAATGATTTTCAGGAATGGCCGTAGGAGAGCAAGGGCTGAAGGAGGTGCCACCCCAGAACCAGAATCAGAGAAGTCGGGAGGGCAATATGGGACTCCCTGGTGGGTGCAGGGGAAGAGAACGTGCTGGGGTGACAGGGAATGGCTGCAGGAGAGAAGATAGGCAGAGGTAGGGAAAAACTAGGTAGTGGGGTAGGGGTAGGTGCAGACAGTGGCAAAGTGAGGCCTTGTTGGTGGGGATTGGGTGACGAAGGTGGAGGATGAGGTGAGGAAGGGAAAAGAAGGTGAAGGTGGTTTTTTGGAGGAAAAGGAATTCTTCCTGCTGTGAGTCCTGCAGAATGGTCTTCAGAGGGAGTTTGTTGTCTCTGCTACAGGCCCTGAAAATGTCCATCTGGTGATAACCGTGTTTAGCCACCTTGGACCATTTTGGACCATACTGGCCTTCATTCAAATTGTTCCAGCCGAAGGTAAGATGTATCCAGTCTGACCTGGGTGGCAGGCTTACAAAGGGTGACATTAACCACTGCCCAGGTGTGGTCGTTTGAATGTAATTGGCTCCCATAATCCCATAATCTGATAATCTCATAGAGAGTGGCACTATTAGGAGGTGTGGCTTTGTTGGAGTGGGTATGGACTTGTTGGAGGAAGTGTGTCACTGTGGGCACAGGCTTTGAGGTTTCATATACTCAAGATACCACCCAGTATGTCAGTCAACTTCCTGTTGCCTGCAAGATGTAGGTAGGACCCTTGCCTATTTCTCCAGCACCTGTCTGCCTTCATGCAGCCATGATCCCTGCCATGAAAGGCTGAACCTCTGAATTGTGAGAGAGCCCCCTCAATTAAATGTTTTCTTTATAAGACTTGCCATGGCCATGGTGTCTCTTCACCGCAATAGTAAACCCTAACAAAGAGACCAGGCTATTGAGAATCAAAAGTGCCCTGGGAGGGCCAGTCAACCCCGAGCATGGGACTCAGTTTTACCAAATGTTCAGAGGCAACTCTTGGTGATAGGATAATCACAAACCTTAACTATAGTGGGGTAAAGTTTATCAAAACTCTTTAGAGCACTGGTTAGAGGGCCGTTGGGCTTGTTAGTCTTATTACCCACACTGTCCATCAGTTCAGTCACCTAAAGTCCAAGATAAACTAATTAACACAGAAAGTACAAAAGGCAGAAAGAGGACAGTAAAAAATGAAACCAAAGACAAGACCAACAGGACACTATGGGCACCTCAGCCATGTGTCCCATTTTCTGGAGGCCCCAGTGAGATTCAGACCACCCAACTGAATTCTAAACCCAGACCTTCACTCTAGGACTTCGGGGGTCCTGGGGGTTTGCCTCAGGAGGCACATCCTTTAAGATTCTCCAAGACTTTGGGGCTGCCTTCAGTTAGTAGACTATAGAGGTGAACTTTCACATTGAGAAAAGCAGGAGGTCTCCTAGTAAGTTATAGTCTGATTTTGTTTTGTGGGATCCCTACATGGGAGGTGGAGGGGGTTCAATGGAACCCCAATATTCTCCTGTCCCATGCCCATTTATCATATCAAAGTGGACCTGGCTACCAAGTCTTCCCAACATCTTAGTCTCTACCTGTTACAGGATATGGCTGGCATACCCATCCTCAACCCTAAACTTCTCCAGCCCAAGGGCTGGGCTACCCTTCCCCAAACTGCCCTTCCCTATATAATCCAGTCACTTTGGCTATGTGGCCCTTTTTAGTACCCTTTTTTGTACCCTTTTGGCCTCTTGGTCTCCTGGTTCTCCCTGCTCCCCTCCACCCTCTCCTCACATGGCCTCTCCCAGATGTCCCTGCCTCTGGCTATGCTCTCCTTCACATCCTCAATATCTTCTCCACCATCTAGAAGCAGTCATGTCCTCCATTTTATTTCTTTTTTTTTTATTCATGGAACAAATAATCAACCTGCATATTATTTAATGATACAAATCATTTCTGTAGGTTCTTTGTCCATAAATTAAAACATGTCCTTCTCATTATTATTAAGTCTATAATTTCTTGTAGATAAGGAGTTGTGGAGTATTGTGGAGAATTATGACCTCCATAAAGTTCTAGAATATCATGACTTTGTTGTTCTAGAATACCATTACCTGTTCCAGCAGGTGATAAGAAGAACGGAGGAAAACGTGATTGAAACAGGGAGTGAGGGGTTAATTCTATGAGCTACAGCTTTAGCAGTGTTTTGTGAACATCTCATAACCTGCTCTGCTTCGGGTGTTATTTTTTTTTTATATAGAATTTAAGGAAGAGTCTCCAGAAAGCAATTTAAAGAGCAGAATCACATCCTCAACAGTGACAGGCAGATAAGAGTATACCCAGCCAGGTGTGGTGACACACACCTGAAACCCTAGCACTAGGGAGATAGAAGCAGGCAGTCTCTGAGTTCGAGGCCAGCCTGGTCTACAGAGTGAGTTCCAGGTCAGCCAAGACTACACAGAGAAACCCTGACTTGGTTGGTTTTTTTTTTTTTAAAGTACCCAATTGATATGGCCCAAAATTTCAAATTTTTCTCTTTTAGTTTAATTACTATGAAAGTTAGACATCATCTACACTCTGAAATACCTCAGGAAATTTAATCAACACCAGCTCAGGTGCTATGTCCTACTTGCAATAGTTCCTACTTTAAATTTCCCCCATGTGAAGGGACCACTGATCAATCTATATTAAGTTATTTCTGCTTTGAGGAGAAACAAATGAAAGAAAAACAAAACAAAACTAAGCTCTAGGGCAGCCAAGCCCTAGCTCTGGCTCCAGCAGCTTAGCCCCAGGCGCCATTCCTTAGAACTCAAATGCTCCAGTTAGAACTCAAATGCTCCAGCAGAGGGCGCTCTCTACAGTCAGCTGACTCCAGGCAGCTGAGATGGCCTTGGGGACATTTGAGCCAGAGGGCTCTAAGTTGCCATCCAGCAGCTTTGGGGTCCATTCTACCTACCCTTCCAAGACCTGCAGAAATATGTTCAACAGAAAATTCTCTCTCTCTCTCTCTCTCTCTCTCTCTCTCTCTCTCTCTCTCTCTCTCTCTCTCTCTCTCTCTCTCTCTCTCTCTCTCTCTCTTCTCTTCTCTTCTCTTCTCTTCTCTTTTCTTTTTTGTGAATGGAGGTTTTGAGACAAGGTTTCTCTGTGTAGCCCTGGCTGTCCTGGAACTCACTTTGTAGACCAGGCTGGCCTTGAACTCTGAGATCCTCTACCTCTGCCTCCCAAGTGCTGGGATGAAAGGTGCGTGCCACATTTCCCCCACAACCCAAGCAATACATTACTGTATTCCAGCTTGCAAAATAACTGACAGGGATTTTATTATCCCCCTTTGTAGAATTTTAAAACAATTCTAAGGCCATTTCTGACAACTCTCAGTACTTCCCCTCCTCCCCTGGGAACCAAGGACATAACAGCTATGCATACACATACTGAGATGTTGGGAACTTTCTATCTCCCTGAATAGGGGCAAGATAACCCTTAGGTGTTGACTCAGTTACTGATGTTTTGACTTAGTCCCTGGGAAGAGGCAAAGTGACCCTCAGAAGTTTCCCTTTACCTCATCTGATCTGGCAACTACTCTCCAGCCAATTATTGGTAATAGCCTTTTTGAATAAGCCAATCATAATAGTTAAAGAACAACCCCCAGACACCCCTTCCTCCTGTGGTTTTTCTCTTTAAAAATAGCCTGTACCAGACATTCAGGGTCTTCTAGCCTCCCGACTGCTGGAAGACCCTGTCATGGCAGAATTAATAAAATCCTCATGCTTTTACATCAGCTGTGATATGAGAGATGGTCTCTTGGGGCGACTCCTCCTCCTTGGGGATTGGACGCTAGGGTCCAACACCTTTAGCACTGGCTCTGTTTCAATTAGTTTCTGTATTTTAAAATTATCAACATGGTTCATTGTTTAGGAATCAGTTGTAGTTGTTTCTCTGAATATTTTTGCACCTCTGGGCCTAACAAACATCTCAGTAATTGTATGAAACCCTCTGTCTCAAAGGGCCTGATTAGAACCCATGTTTATTTCCACTCTCCACGTTCTGTCTCAACCCCTTTAGCGAGGGGCCTAGCACCTCCCTCCTTTTCTCTTTCATGCTATAACAAAGCAGTCCACTGGCTCCTCACACGCACACAGCCGCACAACACAGTCTGAGTTCAACCCTCAAAGCACAGCCGACTGTAGAAACCACCAACCTGTGTTGTCACCTGTGTCACCCCTGTCTCCGTCCCTCAGAAACCCATACACTGCGCTATCAACTCACAGTCTTGTCTCCAGAAGATGCTTGGCAGCCCCCATTCCCAATCCTGATATACATTGATGATGAGCTCTTCCTGCGCTACAATGGGGACAGCAGGAGAGCAGAGGCCTGGGGGCCCAGGATCAAGGGACATGCAGGAGCTGAAACCTGGACACGAGAGACTGAGGACTTTCGGAAGAAGGAAGAGCAACTCAAGAGGATGCTGGCTGAAGTCATGAACCAGCAGGGCCAGAACAAGGGTGAGTGTGCTGAGCCAGAGTTGCATGGGTTCCATCTATGACCCCTGAGGCCTGATTCTGGGCAGGGCAGGGTCAGAACAAGGGTGAGTGTGCTGAGCCAGAGTTACATGGGTTCCATCTATAACCCCGAGACCTGATTCTGGGCAGGGCAGGGCCAGACTTCATGGAGTAATGCAAAATGCTTCCATGGGCCAGAGCACTGGATAGTCTCTTTTACACTGAAGTATCAGGAGAGCTAAGGTCAAATGACAGCACAGTGACAGGCCCCTGCCTGGGACTGGCCAGGCCTTCACATCCTCCAGGAAACCTTGGGCTGTGAGCTTCAGGGAAATCGGAGCACTGCAGGCTTCTGGCACATTGGCTACAATGGACAGGACTTCCTCTCCTTTGACCAGAAGACTCTCACATGGACAATGGCTATGCCCTTCACTCAGAAGACCAAGACCTTCTGGGAGACACATGCACCCAGAGCTGATGAAGTTAAGACTTTCTTGGATGACATATGTCCTGCTCAGCTCCAAGGATACCTGGCTTCCATGAGGAACTGTCAGATGGATAAAGGTACTGACTGTCACCAGGGTTAGTTTCCAGCACCCAGGGGACATTTCTGTAGACAAGAGGATCCTTCCCATGGTCCTTCTGGGAGTCTGTGTTCTCATTGGTGTGTAGAATTGTGGCACAGTCTAAGGTGGTGCCTGTAAGTTTGGGTGTAGGGTCTACTCCAGGGTCACTTCTGGGTCCCTATTGGAAAGGATGGGGTTCCCAGATATTGCCTGGATCTCACACCAGAACCAGATAAGAAAGCTAGATAAGAACAATTGGGCTTAGGTGGTAAGACGGAGTTATGCTTGTTTGGTCAGAAGGATCCAACAGTGGAGCTGAACCCGAGACCAGGGTCCATTGCCCAGTGTTCTGCTTTTGTTTGAAAGGGTTTGATTTTCTTTTTCTTGAGACAAAGCTTCACTACATAACCCAGGCTGGCTTTCTTTTTTCCTTAAGTTTTTTTTTATTGTTTTTATTAAGCTATATATTTTTCTCAGCTCCCCTCCCTTTCTCTCCCCTCCCCTTCTACTCTCTCCCATGGCCCCATGCTCCCAATTTACTCAGGAGATGTCTTTTTTTACTTCCTATGTAGTTTAGAACTATGTATGTCTCTCTTAGGGTTCTAATTATTGTCTAGATTCTCTGGGATTGTGAATTGTAGGCTGGTTTTTCTTTGCTTTATGCCTAAAAGCCACTTATAAGTGAGTATATATAATATTTGTCTTTCTGGATCTGGGTTAACTCATTCAATATGATGTTTTCTAGATACATCCATTTGCCTGCAAATTTCAAGATGTCATTGCTTTTTTTATTTCTGTGTGGTACTCCATTGTGTAAATGTACCACATTTTCCTTACCCATTCTTCAGTCAAGGGGCATTTAGGTTTCCATGTTCTGGCTATGACAAACAATGCTGCTATGAACATAGTTGAGCATATGTCCTTGTAGTATGATTGAGCATCCTTTGGACATATACCCAAAGTGGTATTGCTAGGTTTTGAAGTAGGTTGTTTCCTAATTTTCTGAGATATCACCATACTGATATCCAAAGGGACTGTACCAGTTTACACTCCCACCAGTGTGGGATAAAGGTTGTTCCCTTTATCCCACAACCTCTGCAGCATAAGTTGTCATCAGTGTTTTTGATCTTGAGCATTCTTACAGGTGTAAGATAGAATCCCAGAGTTGTTTTGATTTGCATTTTTCTGATGGCTAATGATGTTGAGCATTTTCTTAAGTGTCTTTCAATCATTTTAGATTCCTCTGTTGAGAGTTCTCTGTTTAGACCTGTACCCCATTTTTTATTGGATTTTTTGTTTTGGGGGGGTTTTGGGGATTTTTATTTGTTTGTGTGTTTTTTGTTTTGTTTTGTTTTTGATGACCAATTTCATCAGTTCTTAATATATTTTGGACATCAGCCCTCAGTCCGATGTGGGGTTGGTGAAGATCTTTTCCCATTCTGTAGGCTGTTGTTTTGTCTTGTTGACCGTGTCCTTTGCTTTACAGAAGCTTCTCAGTTTCAGGAGGTCCCACTTATAACTATTTCTCTCGGTGTCTGTGCTTCTGTGGTTATATTTAGGAAGTGGTCTCCTGTGCCAATGTGTTCAAGTGTACTTCACATTTTCTCTTCTATGATGTTCAGTGTGGTTGGTTTTATGTTGAGGTCTTTGATCCATTTGGACTTGAGTTTTGTGCATGGTGATAGATATGGGTCTATTTTTATTCTTCTATATATTGATATCCAGTTTTGCCAGCACCACTTGTTAAATGTGCTTTCTTTTTTCCATTTTATTTTATTTTTTGTTTCTTTGTCAGAAATCAGGTGTTCATAGGTGTGTGGATTGATATCTGGGTCTTCGATTCAGTTCCATTGTTTCTCCTGTCTGTTTTTATGCCAATACCAGGCATTTTCAGTACAGTAGCTCTGTAGTACAGTTTTACTATGTTAATTCTGCCTCTCAAGAGCATGGGATATTTTTCCACTTTCTGGTGTCTTCTTCAATTTCTTTTTTCAAAGTTTTAAAGTTCTTGTCATTCAAGTCTTCTACTTGTTTGGTCAGAGTTACTCTGACATATTTTATGCTCTTAGTGGCTATTGTGAAGGGTGATGTTTCTCTGTTTTCTTCCTCATCCCATTTATCATCTGTGCAAAAGAGGGCTACTGATTTTTTTTAGTTAATCTTGTATCCTGCTACATTACTGAAAGTATTTATGAGTTGTTGAAGTTCCTTGGTAGAATTTTTGGGGTCACTTATATAAACTATCATATCATCAGCAAATAGTGAGAGTTTGACTTCTTTTCTGATTTGTATCCCCTTGAACTCCTTTTGTTGTCTTTTTGATCTAGCTAGGACCTTAAGAACTATATTGACTAGATATGAAGAGAGTGGACAACCTTGTCTTATTCCTGATTTCAGTGGAATCGCTGGGAGTTTCTCTCCATTTAGTTTGATGTTGACTGTTGACTTGCTGTATATTACCTTTATTATGTTTAGGTATATTCCTTATATCCCTACTCTCTCCAAGACCTTTATCATAAAGGGATGTTATATTTTGTCAAAGGCTTTTTCAGCAACTAATGAAATGATCATGTGGTTTTTATTTTTCAGTTTTTTATATGGTGAATTACATTGACAGATTTTTTTTTGTATTTTTTTTATTTATTTATTTATTTATTAAATATTTCAGTCTCTT
>NW_026068133.1:1910820-1919362 GCF_014885135.2 Alexandromys fortis | reverse complement strand
GGTTTTATTGAATGTTTTTGCATCAATGTTTATGAATGAAATTAGTCTGTAATTCTCTTTCTTAGTAATGTCTTTCTGTGGTTTGGGTATCAGGGTAATTGTAGCCTCATAAAGAGAGTTTGGCAATATTCCTTCTGCTTCTATTGTGTGGAACAATTTGAGGAGTATTGGTATTAATTTTTCTTTGAAAATATTGTAGAATTCTGTGCTGAAACCATCTGGTCCTGGGCTTTTCTTGATTGGGAGACTTTTTATGACTGTTTCTATTTCTTTAGCAGTTATAGGTTTGTTTAAATTTACTTATCTGGTCTTGATTTAATTTTGGTAAGTGATATTTATCCAGAAAGATGTCCATTTCCTTTAAGATTTCCAATTTTGTGGAGTACAGGTTCTTGAAATATTACCTAATGAATCTCTGGATTTCCCCGGTGTCTATGGTTATGTCCCCCTTTTCATTTCTGATTTTATTAATTTGGATATTCTCTCTCTGCCTTTTGGTTAGTTTGAATAAATGTTTGCCTATTTTGTTGATTTTCTCAAAGAACCAACTCTTTGTCTCATTGATTCTTTGTATTGTTTTCTTCATTTCTATTTTGTTGATTTCAGCTCTCAATTCCATTATTTCCTGCTGTCTAGTCCTCCTGGGTGAGTTTGCTTCTTTTTGTTCTAGTGTTTTCAAATGTCCAGTTAACTCACTAGTGTGAGATTTTTTCCAACTTCTATATGTAGGCATTTAGTGCTATGAACTTTCCTCTTAATACTGCTTCCATTGTGTCCCATAAATTTGAGTATGTTGTGAGATCGTTTTTGTTGAATTTTAGGAAGTCTTTAATTTCTTCCTTTATTTCTTTCTTGACCCAGGTGAGCATTGTTTAATTTCCATGCATTTATGGGCTTTCTGGAATTAGTTTTGCTGTTGAATTCTAATTTTAAACCATGGTGATCCAATAAGATACATGAGGTTATTTGAATTTTTTTGTATCTGTGGAGGTTTGTTTTGTTACCTTGCTGTGGTCAATTTTTGAGAAGATTCCATGAGGTTCTGAGAAGAAGGTATATTCTTTTATGTTTGGATGGAATGTTCTATAGATGTCTGTTAAGTCCATTTGGGTCATAACATCTGTTAGTTCCCTTATTTCTCTGTTAAGTTTATGTCTGACAGACCTGTCCAGCGGTAAGAGTGGGATGTTGAAGTCTCCCACTATTAGTGTGTGGAGTTTAATGTGTGATTTAAGCTTTAGAATTTTTTCTTTTACATATGAGGGTGTCCTTGTATTTGGGGCATCGATGTTCAGTATTAAGATTTCCTTTTGATGGATTTTTTTCTGTGACTAATATGAAATGTCCTTCTTTGTCTCTTTTGATTGATTTTAGTTTGAAGCCTATTTTGTTAGATAGTAGGATATCTACACCAGCTTGTTTCTTAGGTCCATTTGATTGGAAATTTTTTTTCCTGACCCTTTACTCTGAGGTGATGTCTGTCTTTGAGGTTAAGGTGTGTTTCTTGAATACAGCAGAAGGATGGATTCTGTTTTTGTATCCAATCTGTTAGCCTGTGTCTTTTTATAGGTGAGTTGAGTTCATTTATATTAAGGGATGTTAATGGCCACTGATTGATAGATCCTGTTATTTTAGGTTTTGTTGTTGGTCATGTTATTGTATGTGTTTTCCCCTTCTTTGGGATTTGCTGCTGTGAGATCATCTATTGTCTGTGTTTTTATGGATGTAGCCAATTTCCTTGGGTTGGAGTTTTCTTTCTAGAACTTTGTGTTGGGCTGGACTTGTGGCTAGGTATTGGTTAAATCTGGTTCTTTCAGGGAATATTTTGTTTTGTCTGTCTATGGTGATTGAAAGTTTTGTTGGGCATAGTAGTCTGGGCTGGCATCCGTGGTTTCTTAATGTCTGCATAACGCTTCACCAGGACTTTCTGGCTTTCATTTTTCTATTGAGAAGTCACGTGTAATTCCGATAAGTCTGCCTTTATATGTTACTTGGCCTTTTTCTTTTGCAGCTATATTCTGTATGTTTAGGGTTTTGATTATTGTGTGGCAAGGGGTCTTTTTTTGGATCCAGTCTATTGGTTGTTCTGTAAGCTTCTTGTATCTTCATATACATATCTTTCTTTAGGTGGGAAAGTTTTCTTCTATGATTTTATTGAATATGTTTTCTATGCCTTTGAGCTGGAGTTCTTCTCCTTCCTCTATATCTATTAATCTTAGGTTTGCTATTTTCATAATGTCCTATATTTCCTGGATATTTTGTGTTAAGCTTTTGTTATATGTAATGTTTTCATTGACCAATGAGTCTATTTCCTCTACTGCATCTTCAGTGTTTGAGATTGTCTTTTCCATCTCTTGTGTTCTGTTATTCATGCTTGTGTTTGTGGTGCCTGATTGTTTTCTCATAATTTCTGTTTCTATAATTCCCTCTGTGTTTTCTTTATTGTCTCTGTTTCGGTTTTCAAGTCTTTAATCATTTCTTTTATCTTTTTGATTGCTTTTTTTGTTTTCCTTAATGGATTTATTGATTTCTTCCAATTTTTTCTTTGTCTTTTCTTCCATTTCTTTGAGGGAATTTTTCATTTCCTCTTTAAGGGCCTCAAACATTCTTCTAAAGTTATTTTTAGGTCATTTTTTTCTGCTTCATCTATATTTGGGTGTTCAAGTCTTGCTGTTGTAGGGCCACTAGTTTTTACTGGTGTTTTTGCTCTTTGTGGTGTTGAGTGTGTTCTTACCTTATCTACCCACCTTTTCCTCTGATTGGTGTAGTTGGTGATGTCTGTGTCTCTGGTGATCAATCTTCCAGGTGCCAGTGGATCCAAGGCTCGCATGGTTGCTCCTCATGGTGCAGTCAGGGTCACGGTTTCAGTAACCCTGAAGGTCACACGGTGTTTCTGGAGGTCACTCAATGCTCCCTGGGGTCACTCTGCAGTGCAGGGGGTTGTTCAGGCCTGCTCCCATAGAGGTTGTTTGCTTGGGGCTGGTTCCACTGAAGTTGTTTCCTTGGGTCTGATCTGGCAGAGGTTGCTGGTTCAGGCCTGCTCCAGGGGAGGTTGCTGCCTCAGACTTGCTCTGGCTGTGGTAGCTGGCTCAGGCCTGCCCCAGTGGAGGTCACTGGCTCAGGCCTGTTTCCGTAGATGTCCCTGACATGGGCCTGGCCCTTGAGGAGGTCCCTGGCTTAGGACTGGTCCCACAGAGTTCTTTGTGGGTCCCTGACTCATCTCACCACTGACCAGCTCTTCCTCATTTTCCCCCAGGCCCCCCAGAAGTGAAGGTGACCAACAGGACATATCCAGTGGGCAGGATCACCCTGACATGCCGGGCTTTTAATCTGTGTTCTTCTGTGGACACCCTGACCTGGCTTCAGGATGGGAAGCCGGTACAGCAGTGGATCTTTGGGCCTAGGACCATCTTGCCCAGTGGGGATGGGACCTACCAGACCTGGGTGTCTATTTGGATTCTTCCTGGACAGGAATCAGAGTTCACCTGCTACCTGAGACACTATGATATGAAGGTCCCTGCTGTCCCTACTAAGAAAATGAGGCAACAATCCGCCTCAGTGGGTAGGAGGCAGGGGCGGGAAGGATCCATAGGTCACACAATGACCAGTGATACTGCTAGCTCCCCTCCTGCCTCAACTGTATCTGCACTCCCCATTGTGTTGGTGGTGCTGCTGGCTAAAGACAACTGAAGCTAGAACACCAAGGACAGAAAACTGCCAGGTAAGGAGCCCATGTTGGGCATCTGCTTTCTCCTCTTGCTTTTGACTGGAGACAGAACTATTTTTTCTTCTCTCCTTTGCTGCTGAATTAGGAGGGAAGTGGGTGAGCCTTTTCCTGCATCCGTTACATCCTGGAAGCTACTGAGGAGCCAGGCCAAGCAGAAGAAGGGCAGTGTCAATCAAAAACCAAACAACCCTCCCTCACAATAAAGAGAAAGAACATGGTTATTCTGCAGTCAGATATGACTGACTAAGGCCTAGGAACACAGATCTGTCTCCCCAAAAACCATGTTCCAATGCATTTACTATCTGATGAAATGTTTCTTGTAGTAGAACAAAGAAAATCTTCAATCAAGATATTTTTCAAATACATTAGTGGAAACATCAGGTAGATGGGGTCCAGCAAGGAGAGGCAAGTATCTCATGACATTCTGGTTGGTAGAAGCTACTGATCCCTTGATACATTTCAAAGGCTTCACCCACTTGTCAAAAGGATAGCAGGTCAGACTCAGAGGTCCACTAAAGATGGCCCTAGGATAACAGGCGATATTCTAAATCTCTACTGTCAGGGAGTTCTCATCAGTCCCTTGGGCTCTAATATTGCTGTGTCTTTGTGTGTGTGTATGTGTATGTGAAACATGTTTTGTGTGTATGTGTTGTATGGGTATGTTTGTGCATATAGTATATACGTGTGTGTTTATGTGTATGTGCAATATATGGGTATGTGCGATGTGTGGATGTGTGGTATATATGTGTGTGTATGCAGTTTGTGTGTGTGGTGTGTTGTGTGTCTGTGTGGTGTGTCAATGTGGTGTATATATGTGTATGTATGTGTATATATGTAACATGAATGGGGGCCTGCCTGTTGGGTTTCTGTCCCGCCTGGTACCCCAAAACTGTTTAGCCCCAGAGAAAATCACACGTAGGTCTCCATAAATTATAAGCTGATTGGCCCATTAGCTCTAGCCTCTCACTGGCTGACTCTCACATCTTGATTAACCCATTTTTCTGATCTATGTTAGCCATGTGGCTCAGTACCTTTTTTCAGTAGGGCAGGTCACATCCTGCTGCTATGGTGGTCTGGGCAGGAATGGGAATCAACTTCCTCCTTCCCAGAATTCTCCTGTTCTCATTGCATCATTTTTACTTCCTGTCTGGTTTTCCCACCTATATTTCCTGCCTGGCCAATCAGCATTTATTTAAAATATGATTGACAGAATACAGACAATTCTCCCACACTATATATATGTGTGATGTATTGTGTGAGGATGTATGTGTGTGGTATATATGCATGTGGTGTGTGTGTATATGCAGTTTGTGTGTGTGGTGTGTCATGTGTGTGGTGTGTCTGTGGTATATATGTGTGCGCAGGTGTACATATGTGTGACATGTGTGTGGTATATATGTGGTATATGCACATGTGGTGTGTATGTAGTATATGTATACATATATGCAGTATTGTGTGGTGTATGTGTGTTTGTGATATGTGTGGTGTGTGTGTGTAGTGTATGTGTATGCAGTATGTGTATATGTTTGTGGTGTATCTGTGTATGTGGTGTGAGAGGGAACACATGCCAAGATGCACATGCAGAGGCCAGAGGGTAACTTTGTAGAACCTGTTCTTTTCACCAAACTTTATGGGGGACCTGGGAATCCCACTCAAATCATGGCCTGAGCCACAAGCACCTTTACCCATTCAGTCATCCCCATCAGCCTGTACTACTTCAAATACTCTTTTTAAAAGCAGAGAAATTATTAATGACAGGTTAGAAAAAAGTAGGTCACACTTGTGAGGAATTAAGGTTTCATGAGCCTTGGAGAGGCCTGACCAAATCCTGCTTCACAGTCAGAAGGAGAAATGCAATCTTGGGAGGAGTTGCTTGTAATAACTTCCATGCTGTCTCAAAAACGTGACTATTATTTAATTCTAATCTTATTGGATACCCTAAATACCTGTTGACTGTGCTTTAACCTGTTTCTTGAATTTGACATGTTCCCCACCCTATAGATTTGACTCAGACCTGGTATGAATAAGATATTCTGCCAAATCATTTTTAAATGTTCAGTCAAGTTCCCGGGTAATCAAAATTTCTCTGGAAATCCCTCAACCCTTGAAAAAAAAAAAAAAAAAACCTAGTCTTGCAGTTTGGGGCTCATATACACCCCACCTCCTCCAATGTTTGATGCTTTTTTTTTTTCAAACCCCTGCTTTAGAGAGAGGGCCCTGTCTGACAGAAAATACAGCTTGCTTAATTTGACCAAAGAATTTGGCTAATTGTCTCTACTCTTGTTCAGCGGGATAAACTTTTGGAGATCCCAGTGAGATCAAGACCCCCAACTCATATTCTGAAGCCAGACCTTCAACTCCAGGACTCCAGGACCCAAATCCTGCCTTGGAAGGTGCACACCTTGAAGATCTTCCAAGACTCCAGTGCATACTTTAGGTTTGGTAGATTGTTGTAGTGAGCTGTGGCACTAAAAAGAAACCAGGAGCGCTTCATTGGTGAGTCATAGAAGGCAGCTCCTTCTATGTCAGCATTTCTCAACCTGTGGGTCTCGACCACTGAAAAACACATATTTCCAATAATCTTAGGAGCTGACAGCCCACCCAGTAGCAAAATTATAGTTATGAAGTAGCTACAAAAATAAATTTATGGTTAGGAGTTCCTAAGACCCTCATAAATCTATGCTTCCTGATGGTCATGAACCACAGGTTGAAAACCCATGTTCTATGGCATAGATGTACTGTTTCTGATGGGATCCTGTCTAGGGACAGACAAGTACCTGATGCGGTATAAGAACTCCTGTCCTGAGCAATAGCAAGGCGTTTGGGGGTTTTAGTGTATTAATCTTGGCCTCCTGTGTTTTGTTCTGTATGTTGTTTCTCTCCTGCCCAGGGCACTAGTGAAAAGTGACTCTGCCCACCTAGTTCTGGCTTCTGGGGACCAAAGAGGATATCTGAAAAGCCAAGTTAAATGTATGAATGAAGGTGGGCATCACATGCTTTGTTTCTGACCAGTCTCTTTTAGCTACATGAATGTTCTCTGTACTGTTTAATGGTTTTGATTTTTGCTGACTCTGTCCCTTGAACATTTTGTGTTCTATGGTTTCATTTTTGCCCTATCTGTCTCTTTAACTCTTCTGCCCTGCCTTGCCCCCCTCCACCTGCCACAGCAGCAGCCAATGAAGCCCAGAGAAAACTTTGTTTTCCCTTCCTGAGTAGGCTGCTAGGTGCAGGCTTTGGACCCACATGCATAGCCAGGGCAGGCAGATGGACTGCAAGGACTAGAAGGGCAAGGTGGGAAGCTGGATGAGCAGGCATTGGGAGCCAGGATCTGGAATCTACTCCAGCACTTGTGGTTACCCCATGAACTCCCCAAGGGTGAATCCTAATGGATCCTTCCTGCCTCCTCACCCCAGGAAAACCACAGCCTACAAAGAGGGAAGGGAGAGGTACACCCGCAGGGGAAGATGGGGCAGTGATCACTTTGGTTGTTTGCCATGACTGCCGTTTCTGCTCTTGGGTTTCTCTGGCCCCTTCTACTGGTTACTGAATTGAATTCAGCAGGGATTGGGGGGTGTTTTTTTAGATACAGATACTATTGAAATATCATTTTACACTGCTCTGCTTTAGGGGAAAGCTGGCTGTGAAGTTGGGCTATCGCTCCTGCTTCTCTAGACCCAAGCACATTTATTGAAAATTATTCTATCTGCTCTATGATCCTTCTATGAGACACCTGATTTTATGACAAAAAATAGAACAAAACAAAACAGCCCAAAAAAAAGCAGGGCAGTGGTGGCTAACATCTTCAATCCCAGCTCTCAGAAGGCAGAGACAGGTAGATCTCTGAGTTAAAGGCCAGCCTGGTCTACAGACAAGAGTCTAGGGTGCCAAAAAAAAAAGAACAAAAATAAAAAGAAATTCAGAGGGAAATGAGGATTTCAAAAATGATGTCCCACAGGGAACTCTAGAGCAAAGATAGCATCTTAAAGTTTGTCTTGCCTCAAAACAAAAGCACTGACTTTGGTAATGTGCACAAGCCTCTTGCTGAGTCTACCGGACTGTGAACTACATCAGCCACCTCAATGAATGTTTTCCTTTATAAGCAATGGTCTATTATTGTCTTCACAACAATAGAAATCCTAACTAAGATAGAGGCTGGTACCAAGGATTGGGGTATTGCTGTGATAGGCCTGACCATACTTTTGTTTGAAAGAATACAGACCTTGAGACGGTGTAATAGAAAAGCAGTGGAATGTTTTAAGTGCTACTTAATGGGGCATACTAGTAGGAGCATGGAAGACAGTGGTGCTGAGTGTGATTTAAGCTGTGGGGGGTGGGAGGGCTGGCTCAAGAGGCTTCAGAGGAGAAGCGCTTTAGTATGTGACCTAGAGATTGTTCTTGTGATATTTTGGTGAAGAAAGTGGTTGCTTTTTACCTTTGTCCAAAGAGTCTGTCTGAAGAGTTTTGGGTTAATTTCATTGACCAAGGAAATCTCAGAACAGCCCAGGATAGACTCTGTCATGTGGTTATTAGTGGTAACTCTAGTGAAGATTTATAATGAAAAGGAGCAAGCTGAGCAGAGGAAACTACAAAATGTAAGATTTTAAAGAGAAAAGAAACACCAAAAAATGGAATGGAACTAAGTCCTTTGTTCAAGGAGATAAACAGATTAAGAAATAGAATAAAGGAAGTGGTAACTTCAAGACAAGAATCCAACCAGTTAAATTTCCAACTTGTGAAAAGAAATTAAAGAAAATCTTAGAACTGGGTGTGGTGGCGCACGCCTTTAATCCCAGCATTCCAGAGGCAGAGGCAAGT
>NW_026068133.1:1903347-1910706 GCF_014885135.2 Alexandromys fortis | reverse complement strand
GGTGCGCACCTTTAATCCCAGAACTCAGGAGGCAGAGGCAGGTGGATCTCTGTGAGTTCGAGGCCAGCCTGGTCTACAAGAGCTAGTTCCAGGAAAGGAACCAAAGCTACAGAGAAACCTTGTCTTGAAAAACCCAAAAAATAAAAAATGAAAGGAAAGGAAGTAGGGAGGGAAGGAGGGAGGGAGGAAAGGAGAGAGAGAGAGAGAGAGAGAGAGAGAGAGAGCTGGTGAAGATGCAATTGTTCCAGCCACAGTAAACATCAGGACTTGGCAACTTTGGTCACGTGGTTCTGACTACGGAATTTGCCCCTGCAAATAAGGAAAGTCACTGAGGCCAAGCATGTGTCAGGGAAGTCCACGAATGGAGACCTAGAGAGGCCATTGTGTGATGCTGTGAAGGTGAAGCCTGGATTGCCTTGGGAAACCCAAAATGTTAGAGATGCCAGGGTTGTGGGATATCTACTGAGGAAATCTGCTAAAAGGGAGTGGAATCACCCAAGAAAAGGAAGTGTGCTGTAGTCAACAAAGCTGAATGGGATTGGAGATCTGGAGAGCACTGTGACACCAGACATGGAGACTCAGAGTGTGGAGTTTGTCCAGCTGGCATTTGGTCTTGTTGTGGTCCAGGATTTCCTCACTGTGCTCCCTTCCTTATGTTTTGGAATGGTGATGTAAATCCTGTGCCATTATATGTTGGAAGTATGTGATCTGCTTTTTGATTGTAATTTTACAGGGGATTACAGTTAAGAAATTACATGCGTCTCAGACGAGACAAATTTGGTACTGTTAGAGACTAATTGGACTGAATGCGTTTTTTGCAATATGATACGGCTACAAGCTTTTGAGGCCGGGGAGCAGAATGTGCTGTTTTGAAAGAAAATGGTCCCCAAAGGGAGTGGCACTATTAGGAGATGTGGCCCTGCTGGAGGAAGTGTGTCACGGTGGAGGTGGACTATCAGGTCTTATATATGCTCAAGATACCACCTAGAGTCACAGTCCACTTCCTGTTGCCTTCTGATCGAAAGGAAATCAACACCATGTCTGCCTGCACACTGCCATCTGCCCATCATGATGACCAGAGACTGAACCTCTGAACTGTAATCCGCCATCTCAATCAAATGCTTGATAAGTGTTGCCCTGACCATGGTGTCTCTGCACAGCAATAGAAACCCTAACTAAGACAAGGATTGTATGATAGGATGAAAGCCCAGTACTATGATACACAGATGCAGGTTATTTGTAGCAAACTATGCAAAAGCCGAGGACTGGCTCTTACTGCTGGATGTAGCTGGAGCATCAATGGCTACCGCGTTCCGTTTTAAATCCTGCTGGGCCAACAGCACACCCAGTCTAAACCCCCGCAGCAAGTTCAGTGATTTTAAGGGATAATGTTAAAATGAAAATGCTAATCAATTTAAAATTAAGTTTGAATCTTGGTCTTATAGAAGCTAATAACTTGTTCATGACTCTTTAAAAAATAATTAAGGGGGAACTGGGAGGGGAGGGAGGGAAAGCTGGGGTCGGGATGTACTGCATAAGAGTAGAATAAATTAAAACATTTTTAAAAATTATAACATAAGTGTTGATAGGCACCTAATAAATGACTAATCTGTTCAGAACTATGCTTATGGTCACACTGGCTACAAATGTAATTTATTTACATGAATTACTCCCTATGTGTGTTTTCAGGGCTAAGCCTTAAACAAATAACTAAAAACACAAATAAAGTTTATTTAAAGCAGGTATTCTTAATAGATGGCCCTTAACACTTTTCAGAGCTCTGCTGGATATGGCATTTAAAATGTTTAATGGAAAAGTTTCCAATGATTGGCAGAAATGCCAGCTCCTAGAGGTGACCCTAACACGCCAAAGAAGACAGATGGAGCAGATGCACGATTGTGGTCACGCTAACCACTGGGAAGAGCTGCCCATGCCTTGCCTGCTGCCATGATCCTGCCCAAACTGTGGACACTGTAGGGTTGACTCTGGCTCCTCAACGTGAGGTCATTTCTCCCAGGTGTCTTCTCCACAGGAAAATCTCTCAGGCTTTCTGGATCTGGTAGCTGGAGATGAATAATATCCTATATGACAGCCAAAGACTGACCTCTGTGCCCAGCAAAACTACCAGCAGAGCCTAGGGTAACTGTCCAGGTAACTGTAAGTCTGTAAGTTCTGATACCCTGGTAAAGCACTGAGCTATTATTATCAAGGTTTTAAATTTCCTTTGGATGTCTTCCAAATAGAGACTTGAAAATGCTTCTCATAATGCTAAAAATATCTCTCCCCAATCTATATCCAGCCCTCTGGACATGAGGGGACACACACACACACACACACACACACACACGCACAAAGAATGTCCTTATGTCCTTGCCTTTTAACCCAAAGCCATAGTTTTTGCGGTGAGTCTACTCCAGCTGTTCACAGTCACCCATTAGCTGCATTTTCTACAATGAGGATTTTAGCACAGCTGGCAAACAGTGGTGATGCTAATATAACTGTTAACTTAGAGTTAACTAAGTAATTCCTGTAAGCTTCAGGAAGTCGAGGAGGTCAGAAGACTTGACTCCACCTCTCATGGATCAAAAGAAGCCCAGATAAGCGTTCCTGTCAATAGACAGCCTGTTCCCCACATTGCCTGTTCCAGAGGGCGCGGTCTCTCTCTCTCGCTCCCCCACCCTCCCACTCCAGTCTTGAGACTCCTCCTCTCCCACAACTACCAAGATTATAAACCAGTAAACTCCAAAGGTAAACGTTTCCTTTATGTTCTTTAACTTCTGTCTCTGGCCTGTATTTTGTTCAAACCCCTGCTTTAGGGAGATAGCCTTGTCTGACAGAAAATACAACTCGCTTAATTGATTAACACCTACTTCCTATTTTTTTTTTCATAGAAATGTATATGTTCCCCCTCCTTTTTGTTTTAATTAGTTCTTTGAGAACGTTGTAAGAGTCTCTGTGGATGAAAACACCAAGCACTCTGTCTGGGACTGGCTGCTCCCAGAGTTTGACTATGAGCCACCTGTTGCAAGTGGTGCTCCTAACCACTGAGACATCTTGCCAGCACCAAAACTATAGCTCTTTAACGGCTCATTCAATACAAAGACAATGACAAAATCCTGTTCCGTGTGGCAGTTTGCTGCCTGCCTACTGCAGCCAGGGACCCGCCAACATTTTTAAAAAATCATAAAACTGTCTATCTTTCTACAACAATCGTTCCCTTTGATTAAAAATTTTTCTTCTAAAAAAAAAAAATTCGTCTGCTTGAAGAGAAAAAGGAAAGAGGCAGAAGGTAAGACCCTGTGGCTGAAAGGACTACTTGCCCTGGTTGCCGGACATGGTACTCAGGTCAGAACTGAGCTGGAGGCTTCTTCCCTGCCCACTAGCTCATTTATTAAGGAACTGGGAGTATTTTTTTACAACGCATTTTGATATACTTTAACTGACGTGTGTAATGGTTGTATTTTTATTTTTGAGAAGTGTTTAACATTTGGGGGGTTTGTTTTTTGTTGGTTTTAAACAGACTCTCACAGAGCTCAGCCTAGACTCAAACACACTATGTAGCAGCGGCTGGCTTTGAACTCCTGGTCCTTCCACCTCCACTTCCCGTGTGCTGGGATTAAAGGCATGCACCACACCTGGCATAAAAATCGTGTTTTTTCTGGTTATATCATCCATTGTTGTTCTCACCCAAGAGGAGCACAGGATAAATGCCTTGTGACGTTTTCACTGAGCCCCAGAGTTCCGGCTGGGAGCACACACTCCTGTGATCACAAGTCTAAGAGACCCTGAGCTGAGTGAGGAGGGCGTTGTAAAGGTNGATGCACGATTGTGGTCACGCTAACCACTGGGAAGAGCTGCCCATGCCTTGCCTGCTGCCATGATCCTGCCCAAACTGTGGACACTGTAGGGTTGACTCTGGCTCCTCAACGTGAGGTCATTTCTCCCAGGTGTCTTCTCCACAGGAAAATCTCTCAGGCTTTCTGGATCTGGTAGCTGGAGATGAATAATATCCTATATGACAGCCAAAGACTGACCTCTGTGCCCAGCAAAACTACCAGCAGAGCCTAGGGTAACTGTCCAGGTAACTGTAAGTCTGTAAGTTCTGATACCCTGGTAAAGCACTGAGCTATTATTATCAAGGTTTTAAATTTCCTTTGGATGTCTTCCAAATAGAGACTTGAAAATGCTTCTCATAATGCTAAAAATATCTCTCCCCAATCTATATCCAGCCCTCTGGACATGAGGGGACACACACACACACACACACACACACACACGCACAAAGAATGTCCTTATGTCCTTGCCTTTTAACCCAAAGCCATAGTTTTTGCGGTGAGTCTACTCCAGCTGTTCACAGTCACCCATTAGCTGCATTTTCTACAATGAGGATTTTAGCACAGCTGGCAAACAGTGGTGATGCTAATATAACTGTTAACTTAGAGTTAACTAAGTAATTCCTGTAAGCTTCAGGAAGTCGAGGAGGTCAGAAGACTTGACTCCACCTCTCATGGATCAAAAGAAGCCCAGATAAGCGTTCCTGTCAATAGACAGCCTGTTCCCCACATTGCCTGTTCCAGAGGGCGCGGTCTCTCTCTCTCGCTCCCCCACCCTCCCACTCCAGTCTTGAGACTCCTCCTCTCCCACAACTACCAAGATTATAAACCAGTAAACTCCAAAGGTAAACGTTTCCTTTATGTTCTTTAACTTCTGTCTCTGGCCTGTATTTTGTTCAAACCCCTGCTTTAGGGAGATAGCCTTGTCTGACAGAAAATACAACTCGCTTAATTGATTAACACCTACTTCCTATTTTTTTTTTCATAGAAATGTATATGTTCCCCCTCCTTTTTGTTTTAATTAGTTCTTTGAGAACGTTGTAAGAGTCTCTGTGGATGAAAACACCAAGCACTCTGTCTGGGACTGGCTGCTCCCAGAGTTTGACTATGAGCCACCTGTTGCAAGTGGTGCTCCTAACCACTGAGACATCTTGCCAGCACCAAAACTATAGCTCTTTAACGGCTCATTCAATACAAAGACAATGACAAAATCCTGTTCCGTGTGGCAGTTTGCTGCCTGCCTACTGCAGCCAGGGACCCGCCAACATTTTTAAAAAATCATAAAACTGTCTATCTTTCTACAACAATCGTTCCCTTTGATTAAAAATTTTTCTTCTAAAAAAAAAAAATTCGTCTGCTTGAAGAGAAAAAGGAAAGAGGCAGAAGGTAAGACCCTGTGGCTGAAAGGACTACTTGCCCTGGTTGCCGGACATGGTACTCAGGTCAGAACTGAGCTGGAGGCTTCTTCCCTGCCCACTAGCTCATTTATTAAGGAACTGGGAGTATTTTTTTACAACGCATTTTGATATACTTTAACTGACGTGTGTAATGGTTGTATTTTTATTTTTGAGAAGTGTTTAACATTTGGGGGGTTTGTTTTTTGTTGGTTTTAAACAGACTCTCACAGAGCTCAGCCTAGACTCAAACACACTATGTAGCAGCGGCTGGCTTTGAACTCCTGGTCCTTCCACCTCCACTTCCCGTGTGCTGGGATTAAAGGCATGCACCACACCTGGCATAAAAATCGTGTTTTTTCTGGTTATATCATCCATTGTTGTTCTCACCCAAGAGGAGCACAGGATAAATGCCTTGTGACGTTTTCACTGAGCCCCAGAGTTCCGGCTGGGAGCACACACTCCTGTGATCACAAGTCTAAGAGACCCTGAGCTGAGTGAGGAGGGCGTTGTAAAGGTTAAGCCATCCCTTAACATGGCTGTGATGGCTGCCAGCAAGCGTGACAGGACGTGTACTTTAATAAGATTACGGCACAGCTGTGTCACCATGCGGAGCAATGGCGCGTGAGTTCTGGTTCCCGTAGAGCGTTGTGCACGTCTGACAGTCAGGCTGACCTCAGTTTTCGCCCGAGGTCGGAGAGGAGTGAGCAAATGTGGTTTTGTTTTTTGTTTTTTGTTTGTTTGTTTGTTTGTTTGTTTGTTTGTTTGTTTTCACTTTACATCTATGACCCTTGAGGTTCTGAGGCTTGATGTGCCGTGGAGTTTTCCTGATTGAGAGTTTCCTGAAAAAAAAAAGACTACATTTCCCAGCTTCCCTTGCAGCCAGGCAAAGTGACTCTGGAATGAAGGGATAACGAGAGTGCGCGCACACACGCCTTGTAGTCATTTCCACTCCTCCACGGGCTCACAGACATCTTTTTCCTGCAGGCGTTCTCTTATCCACCCACGTGGATGGGACTAGGTGCCGTTGCCACCAACAAACGGGGTCCGGTTTATGCAGGGTCAGGTGCCTCTCTGTCTTCCGTTTTTGTTTTTGTTTTTGTTTTTAAGCCGGCTCAGAAATCTTACACTGATAATCATATCACACTTACGTGTTGTGCATTAAATGCTTGCCCCTGCTTGTATGTTTCCAGGATCCTTATGCCGGGAGGAGCAGCCTGACTCTCGCGAAGTTCCCCCAGTCAGGCTCCACCCAGAGGTGCAGAGATCTGCAAAGGTACGTTCCTCTGGTCTGGATCTCCAGCTACAGAGCACGCAGCTTTGGTAAGTGTGTGTGTGTGTGTGTGTGTGTGTGTGTGTGTGTGTGTGTGTGTGTGTGTGTGTGTGTGTGTGTGTGTGTTGTGGGGCACGACATAGCACTGGGGTGAGGCTAGCGCCAGTGGTCACTAGGACCATCACAAACTTGGTCACTTTCTGCATCTTCCCTGTCTTCTCACGTGCTGGCCACACTAATTTTGGTTTCCCTTAAGAATGCAAACTGGCTTCCAGAAGTTCCCACGGTTGTGAGCGTCCTCCAAAAACATCAGTAGCTTCACATGCTTTCCACTGTCTCCCAACAACAGCCATGCTGATTTCTCGGGTGGCAAAATCACTCAATGGCTCTCATCCCGAAGTACTCCTCTGTGGCTTCCTAGAACCCTAGGGATGAAACGGAATCCCCACTACCCACACACCCCAATCCTTCCCACCCAAACAACTCCTCCAGTCTTTAAAAGTCCACACCTAAGGGTCTCTCCGCCCTTCCCTCACGTTCAACCGCCCAAGTTTCAGCTCCGCCCCAGATCCGGCCTTCTCACTTATGATTGGTCTGACCTTACCGGCAGTCACGTTTCCATAAGTCAAAAATGACGCCCGTCACTCTGTCCCGCCCCCAGAGAAGAACCCGCCCTCCCGAGTCTATTTGGGAGAGGCCTTCCTAACCAGTGTAAGGAGCTCTCCCTGGCGTTGGTCCCCTTTCTGATGGTTGTTAGCCTTTCTGTCTTCCTGGCTTCTCGAGCTGATTAAGTCAAGCAGGAGAGCCTGAAATGTGTGACTTTGGGACATCAGCATAAAACCCAGGAAGTTTACACAGC
>NW_026068133.1:1869673-1898538 GCF_014885135.2 Alexandromys fortis | reverse complement strand
AATAAATAAATAAATATTTAAAAAAAAAAAAAGAAACCCTTCAGAGTTCAGCCGCTGCTTTTGCCTGGAGAATGGGGTAATGGCGCCATCTGGTGGACAAAGGGGGGAACTGTGGGAACCCAGCCCATCAAACGCTCACCCACACCATCCCCACCCTTCATGATATCCCAAACAGAAGTCAAAGCCAATGGTGCTTAACGAAAGCCTGAAACTTCCCAACAACCAGAGTAATTGTGTGAAATTTATTTCTTCTTAAAACAGTTACTATTAATAAAGAAATAAATAAATTAAAAAAAAGTTACTGCTTTTTATTTACTTCTTTTCACACCCACTAGGATCTGTAAAGACAGAAACCTCTCGTTTGGAGCCCTGGCTCCCCCAACAGGAGGGTGGAGCCCACGGTAAGTGCTCAGTAAAAAATACAGGATGTTATTCACATCAACACTGCCCTCAGCCCAAGCCTGAGTCTCCCCCAAAAAGTAAAGATTATCTTAAGAGCCAGGAGCTGTGTTTACCCCCGCTTCTGAGTCAGACCCAGGACCCTAAGACCCTGCGTGGACAAGTTCCTTGTTCTGACAGTTGATATGGGATTCCCCTCTGTATGCTGTGATTACCATTAATGAATAAAGAAACTGTTTTGAACCTATAGCAGGGCAGAACTTAGCTAGGCGGATAAAACTAAACTGAATGCTGGGAGGAAGAAGGTGGAGTCAGGGAGAAGTCATGGAGCCACGGGAAACAGACACACCAAAATTTTGCTGGTAGGCCACAACCTAGTGGTGATGCACAGATTAATTAATGGAGATGGGTTAAATTAAGATGTAAGAGTTAGCCAATAAGAAGCTAGAGCTAATGGGCTAAGCAGTGATTTAAATAATATGGCTTCTGTATGATTATTTGAGGTCTGAGTTGCCGCATGGCCAGGAAACAAACTAACGACCTCCCCACAACAGGCAGCAGCTAGCCTCCAGCACAAGCCACATTTCTGAAGTGGTGGGGGATGGGGGGGAGTACAGGGAAGCCCAAAAGCTCCGTGGTCTCTGGGTACGAAGAGAGCAGGGTGACGACTGGCCGGGTATCCAGGAGCCCCATGGTGGGACAGGAGGAATGGGATTTGAACAGGAGATATGTAGGTGTGAATTAGGAACTGCTGGCAGGTTCATCCAAAGACTCCATATTCCTCAACTGAAAATTCCTACGGTTGGTTGGTTAGTTGGTTGGTTTTAATTAATGTGTATGGATGTTTTGCCTGCAAGAGTGTAGATACCACATAGGTGTATGTCTGGTGCCCACCAAGTTGAGAACATTGGATGCCCTGAAACTGGGGTTACAAATGGCTGTGGGTGCTAGGAACCAAACCTGGCTCCTCTGCAACAACTACTGAGCCATCTCCCAATGGATACAATTTTTAGCATATCTAAGAATGCTTATGATCTGTCCTGTCCTGTCCCTTTAAGAGAAAGAGGTAGCTGCTGTTGTGGCTCCTCTTTCTCTCTCTCTCTCTCTCTCTCTCTCTCTCTCTCTCTCTCTCTCTCTCTCTCCTCTTCTTCCCTTCCCCCTCTATAATCCACTAAATAAACATCCAACCTCACTCAGCATGGTGTGCCTATCCCTGTCTCTCACCTGCCATGTGGCTCCCTTCCTGGGACCAGCCACCTGCAGCATGGTCTCATGGCATGCCCATCCATGCCCTTCCATCTGTCTCTCCTCGTGGGACTGGCTGCTCCTTCAAGGTCTCTCACCTACCACGCGGCTCCCTGCCTGGGACTCACTGCCCCTTGTGGTCCATTGCAGCCACTTGGGGAACTTTGCTGGGACTGGCTGCTCTCAGGACCCGCAGCCTGCTGCCTGGCACCACTTCAGGGACCTGCGGCATGGTCTCATGGCCCACTGCCTGCTGCAGCCACTTGGGGATTGGCAGCATTTTATTTAAACCCCCACTGGAGCTTTCATCGTTGCAGCATGAATCATCATTAAAAAGATCTTTTCAACAGAGATTGCCTGAGTTATTGAGGGTGATGAGTACAAACACCCTGGGAACGACCTACATGGACTTCCACGGAGGAAGGAAAACTTACTGATTATCATCTAAGTTTCCCAGGTGTTAGGCAAGAAGTCTGATGCTAAGATGAGCTTTTCCCCTCCCATCATCCTGTGCCAACTCCTGAGCGAGAGCTGTGGTTTATGGCAGAGGAAATCCATTATGTGTTTGTTGGAGATAGGGTCTCTTATAGCCCAGACTAGCCTTAAACTCCCTACACAGCCAGATGACCTTGAATTTGTGAGCCTCCCTGGAGTTGTGATTGCAGGCATGCACTACATTGCTTGATTTATATGGCTCTGGACCTAATGTTCTCGTGCTTTTTGCAAAAGGCTGACACTGTGGGCATGAAACCCAGGGCCTTGGACATGATAGGCAGCTGCTTTACCACTGGGCCACACCCCAGCCCCTCACTGGGGGATTCTAGACATGACTGTACCATACTACTGAGTCATGCCGCAGGAGAAGGAAGAAATGTAGAGGGATACGGGAAGGGAAAAAGGGGAAGAAGAAAAGAAAAAAAATGGGAACTGGAGAAACAGCTCAGCTGGTAAGAGGGTTGCCGTGCAAGCATGAAGACTGAGCGCCAATCCTCTTTCCTATCTGAAGCAGGTCTTCCCATTTTTCCCAGGTTATCCTTGAACTCAAGATCCCACACACTCAGTCTCACATACCTGGAGTTACAGGTGTCACTGCCAGGACCTAGGGTTACAGGTGTCACTGCCGGGACCTGGGGTTACAGGTGTCACTGCCGGGACCTGGGGTTACAGGTGTGCACTGTCAGGACCTGGGGTTACAGATGTCACTGCCAGGACCTGGGGTTACAGGTGTCACTGTCAGGACCTAGGTAGGGTTACAGGTGTCACTGCCAGGACCTGGAGTTACAGATGGTTGTGAGCCACCGACTGTAGGTGTTGGGACTGAAACCCAGAGCCTCTTCAAGAGAACAACAATAGAAAAAATTTAATTTTTGTTTTGTTTTTATGGTCCTAGGTATTGAACCAAGAGCCTAAACCATAATAACCTCAACTTCAGAACTCAGGAGGTAGAGGCAGGCAGGCAGATCTCCGAGTTTGAGGCCAGTCTGGTCTACAGAGTTAGTTCCAGTACAAAGAAACCCTGTCTTGAAAAACCAAACCAAACCAAACCAAAACTCCAAACAACAACAACAAAACAAACAACCCACCCACCCAAACAAAGAAAAACTAACTTAGCCCAAAGTGGTAGTGAATGTGTCTGTCTGTAATCCTAGTACGTGGGAGATGGGGAGAGGAGGGTCATGGATTGAAGGGCATCCTCACCGACATAGTAAGTTTTGAGGCCAGTACTACACGAGACCTCCTCTCTTCCTCGTTTAAAAAAAAAAGTGAGAGAGGTACAAAAAGATCCTGCTTACCTCCTTATATTTATTTAAGGATTGGTAACACCTCATCCTCAGCTGTGGTGGGGTGAAGAGGCTCCAACACATTCCTAGATTCAGGTGATCAGTGCTCTAACCGTGGTGGACACCCTCACTCACATGCCCATAGCCACAAACAGGAATCCACACAAACAGGCACATACACAAAATCAAAAAATATTTTTTAATTACCAGCTGTCATGGTGCAGAGGCCTTTAATCCCAACACTTGGAAGGCAGGGGCAGGCAGATCTCTGAGTTTGAGGTAGGTTATCTACATATGGGGTTTCAGGACAGCCAGGGCTATAGAGAGAATCCTTTTAAAAAAAAAAAAAAGAGGTTTAATTGATTGATCAGTTATTCTGAAACCAGCCTGCCTCCATAGCCAGTCCCAATCTGTTCAGGGCTACATAATGAGACCCTTTCTCAAAAAAAAATAAAATAAAAAAATTAAAAAATTAAAAAACCATGATTGTTAATTAAATTTCTTTGAATGTCGTGAGCTGTGTGTGGTGGCTCCTCATTCGTGCCTGACTTGCAGCCAGCATCACAAATTATCAGTTGTGCATGGAGTGAGACCGGGGTTCGACTATGACTCTGTTTCCGAATGGCTGCCTAGGAAATTAGCTCTTTGTACCTTGACCACCAATATATACAGACAAAAGGCTTGGGTCACTAAACAAACCCCAGAGAAAGAAATTCCCCTGGCCCTTGGCCTAGGCATCATTTATAATACACTTTGATCTGGTTTTAACTTCCTGCCCTTCCACTTGTCATCAGGGTGACCCTGGAACTTGGTGACATAGGTGGCGTGACTACTTCCTTCCTGAAATGTCTACTTCCCTTACCTTCTGTCACTGGACACTGTCCTGGATGTCCTTCTGCTTCTGCTCCCCACCCCTCCTTCTCCCTCTTTCTCTCTCCCTTCCACCTCTCAGAGACAGAGGCAGAAAGATCAGGAGCTCAGGGTCAACCTCAGCCGGTCCAGTCAGTCTAGGCTGCCTGAGATTCTGCCTCAAAAACAAACAAGAGAACAAGGAGCCCTTGGGAGGCAGAGGCAGGAGGATCGCTATGAGTTCAAAGCCACTAGGTTGATGCAGTGAGAGGAGCATGCTCCACAGGAATGCTCTGCCTCAAACAGAGAACAGCAGGCACGAAGCTCCTAAGAGCACACTTGCAGTCAAGTCCTCGGTCCCCGCGCAGGAGGAGCAGTCTCTCACGAAGTGCATTCTGTGAACCTGGTACCATATTGTCTCCAGACCCCAGGAGACTCAGTTCGGATTCTCTCCATTTCTAGGCTCAAGGTGTTACTCAAAAGATGGTCAGTGTCCTGGCTAACAGAAGGGCCTTTCTGGTGCCCTTTCCTTCCCTCTGCCAGCCCCTGAAACAGGCATAGCTCACCAGGACTTGGCACAAGTGCCAGTACACAGCTCCACCAAGCAGGTCCCCACAGACCCAGGGCTCCAGCTCCCTCTGCTTCTCTTCTCTCCCTCGCCTGAGTCCAGGCTCTGTGCATCCTGCTGTCTCCTTAACACTCCCAAGTACACACCCTAGTATGCCCTAGTACATACCAGCAAGCCCAACAAAAGCAGATTTTCTGAGACAGGCAGATCTCTGTGAGTTCGAGGCCAGCCTGATCTACAAGAGCTACTTTCAGGACAGGCTCCAAAGCTACAGAGAAACCCTGCCTTAAAACACCAAAGGAAAAAAAAAAAAAGCAGATTTTCTTCATCACACCAGGGACGGCACAAGTACTCAGCAGTTACTGGATGATTGAAATGATGTATGGTCTACCACCAAGTCATATGGCTCTCCCCACTAGCTTTTCTGTGTGTGTGTGTGTGTGTGTGTGTGTGTGTGTGTGTGTGCACGCGCGCGCGCGCGCGCCATGCGCACGCGCAACTGATTAAAAAACCTGATTCCCTGGAAATGGAATGACAGGTGGTTACGAGACCCTGATGTGGGTGCGTGAGCACTCAGGCCCTCTGGACAGCCATATGTACTCTTCCTCACTGAGCCATCTCTCCATTCCCCACTGAGCATGACCTCACTCACTGAGCCACTTCCATTCTTTCTAATCCCTCTACCTCACACTACCTCCTTCCGCCTGGACTGTGTGCACTCTTCGGTGGTCTCCCAGCACGTACTCTGGCCCTGGGAGACCATATCTCAGATCTGACCAGGCCTTTTCTGAGGGTCATCCCCAACATGAATAATATTCTTTAGTCGTTTCTCAGACCCTTGCAGTGAATCCAAATGCCTCACCATTCCCAACAGCTTGTGCTTCCCTTACTCCGGCTGTGCCCGGTCACCCTCAAAACCCTTCTTTTCTTGCTACACCTGAACACACCGAACATGCTTGGCCGACTCTGTTCCCATGGGGACCCTGTAGAAATGCCAAAGAGAAGAATCTCAAGAAATCAGGAGCTTAGAAACTTAACATTAAGTTTACAGAGCATGGCTCAGTGGTAGAGCCCCTGCCTAGAATCCCCCAGTGAGGGCCTGGGGCGTGGCTCAGTGGTAGAGCCCCTGCCTAGAATCCCCCAATGAGGGGCTGGGGTGTGGCTCAGCAGTAGAGCCCCTGCCTAGAATCCTCCAGTAAGGGGCTGGGGTGTGGCTCAGTGGTAGAGCCCCTGCCTAGAGTCCCCCAGTGAGGGGCTGGGGTATGGCTCAGCAGTAAAGTGCTTACCTTCCATGCACAGGCCCTGAGTACCACCTGTAGCATGACAAAAAGTATCATTTACTTTTGAGCAGAGTAAACATAGATTTATCGAAGAAAAGCAAGAAAGCTTCCTGAAGAAGAATGAGAGGCTCCATGGAAGGACTACCCAAAATCATTTAGAGTGTAAGCAAAGACGACAGGAAGACAGGCAGTCTGCCCTGATCTCCCCATGTGTTATGGAGAGGTATGGGAATAGGAGCTGGGCATGACAGAAGCTCCAGGAAGGCGTTCCTTGTGACCTGAAGTGACTGTGACCCTCAGCATTCAGAGTCCCTTCTCTCCAGAATGGAACAGCTATGGTCACCCATGCAAACCACATCACAGACAGGAGCTAACCTGAGGGAGTAGTGGTGATGACACTATGTACCAGACATTCAGGGGCCAAAACCCAGTCCATTCATACAATTCCTGATCAACTCTGGGAGTCAGAAACCTTGCTACCATCTCCATATTGGAGAAACAGGCACAGAGTGGTTGAGGCACCGGCGAGGGCTGGGTTTCAGGCACAGGCAGCTTGGGTCTGATTCTGACTCAGGACAAGAGGCACTACTGCCTGCCGTTTCTCAGGCAGCAACGTCCAGTCTCCGAGTCCACTGAAAGCTTCCACATCTTAGCCTCTTGGCCTGTAGGGTTGAGCATCGTCAGACTTCGACCCAAGGGAATCTGCAGCCAGACACAGTGGCTACAGTTCAAGGTTATCTTTGTCTAAAGAGTGAATTCAAGTTACACAAGATCCATCAAATATAAATACATACATACATATATTTTTAAAAGGTTCCTTTGTTATGCTCCACCTACAGAAAGGAAGTCTATGCCGAAGCCGTGGGCCCCTCACCTAAGCAACTTCCTGAAAGGTTACACAAAGCTGGGCCGAGAGCCAAGTCTTGGTAATCCCAGAAAACCACAAAGACAGATGGCCTGGTCTTCTGTGCCCTTCCCGATAAGGAAGTTTCTGTCTTCTGCCCCCCCCCCCCATCTCACAATCTGAGCAAAGGCCACATCGCTGTCCCACCCTTGCCCAAAGAGGAAGCTGAGACTGAGGTCCTCTATGACAAGTCCAGAAAGTCCCGCCCAGGTGTGAAGCAAGCCCTTCATGCCACCACCCTGCCCCAGATGATAAAACTCCACAGGTCCAGGGCCTGACTCATACACAGCCCAGAAGCTGTCCACTATGTCTAACATGTTGTTTGCCTGGACTCTCCTTAGCCTCCTGGTCCTGGGCACCTCCTGCAATTTCGTGGTGCCCCGCAGCGAGTGGGAGGCCCGGCCATCTCAGTGCTTCCAGCGCCTGCAGCACCCCGTTCGCTATGTGGTGATCTCGCACACGGCAGGCAGCACCTGCAGCAGCCCGGCCTCCTGTGAGCAGCAGGCCCGCAACGTGCAGAATTACCACATGAGCAACCTGGGCTGGTGCGACGTGGCCTACAAGTGAGTACAGGGTGGGTGGGAGGAGGCCGACCTCACTGTTCCAACTCCTGATGCTGGATCTGTGTCTCCCTGTGGGAAGAGGCAGGCTTTGCCTCACACACACACCAAGGTGTCACCCCTATAGGCTCATAAGGAAACAGTTTCCTAAAAGCCCAGACCTTGCCAGGACAATGCCAGGCTGACTGAGCCTCACACCAAGCCCTTGCATCAGTGGGCATATCTGCTGCCAGAGACCCAGGGCAGGGGACTACATAGGGAAATTGTTGCCCTGGGCTCAACTTCCTTTTCTGCAAAGGCCAGTGGGATTGGGGTCCCTAATACCAAACAGTCGGGAAACTGGCTAACATATGGTCCCAAATCTATGAGCCAATGTCTTCCATGTGCCAGAGTTCCAGATGGGGCCATTGCTAGGAACATATCACTATAGTCCTGTGTGCATAAAGACAGAAAAAGATGCGTTCAGAATGGAAACAGATGCACAGAAAAAGGACTTCTAGATGGTTCAGCAAGTAAAGGTACTTGCCAGCAAGCCTAACATCCTGAGTTCTAACCTGGGTAGGAGAGAACAGACTACTGATGGACCAATGGTTGCTCTGATGTACACACACACACACACACACACACACACACACACACTTTTAAGAGAGAGGAAATAGGCTGGCCTGTGCTAGTCATGGAGATGCCTGTAATCCCAGCACTCGGGAGGCTAGGAGGATTACTACGAGTTGAAGGACAGCCCAGGCTTCATAACAAGATCCTATCTCCAAAAAGGGGTGAGGGCAGGGTAGGCAAGGGTAACAGAATCCAGATCCCCAGGTGAGGGATGGCTTCGTGTGGCTTTGATGTGGCTCTAGGAGAGACAGAGGGAAGCTGGAAATGGGGGTGCAGCACAGAGGCAAGAGCTAGAAGATTCTATCAAAGACCAGGCCTGAGGCAGGGACCCCAAAGGTCATGGTGAAGACAGAGGTCAGACAATACCCACTGAAGGTTCTGGGTGGGGGAGAGGCATAGACTAGCCCAAGTGTTAGTAGGCTCCCTCTGGCTTACCACCAGAGAGCTGGGGCTGCGTGGATGGGCCTGGGGGACACACCCATCAGTCACACGGGCTTCTTTTCAGTGTCACAGACTATATTACACCTGAGTCTTTTTCCAACAGGAGCATTTGAATCCTGTGACTCCTATACGCTAAGAGCCAAACTGCCTGCAGAATTTACTGGAAATGCTGGTTCCCAGCCTACCCGACTGCTCTGCCAAAACCAAAGGGTCAGATGCCTGGGGGTGTCCCCAGGACTTTCCACCTGAGATTTTAATCATTCTAAGGCTCCAACATCAAAGCTGCTGCTGGGAATTGAAGTGAGAACTAGGGAAGACTGACCTAGGGCCACAGTCTTACAGAAAAACAAAATCACATTATATGAACTTTACTTTCTTTGCCTGTAAATGGAGGTTTGGGTTGTTTTGTTGGGGGGGGTGTCTCTGTATGTGCCTGAGTGTAAGTCTGTGTACCAGTGTGTACAAGAGCCCTCATAGGTCAGAAAAAGATACTGGATCCCCTGGAAGTTGGAGTACAGATTGTGAGCCACCATATGGGCGTTGGGAATCAAACCGGGTCTTCTATAAGCACAGCAAGCACCCTTAACCACTGAGCCAGCTCTTGACTGTGCCCATTATGATGGTGGCTGAGGTTCGCAGGCATCCCTGTAAAACCACAGCACCTCCACCCCAGCGCGGTGCCGCCAATGTGGCTAGAGCATCACAGTGCAAAGGGGATACAGGAGTCAGCCAATGGCTCACCTCTACCCTGCTGCTGATGGTCTGGTGTCTTCCAAAAGTGAGACAGGGCTTTTGTCCCTGTGCAGGAGACAGGCTCTGCCTCACACACACAAAGTGTCCCCTACTCTTCCGTAAGAGAATCCTTCACCAAGGCTGGCACCTTGCAGACACTAGGCTGACTGAGCCTAGCCCTGGATCCCCATGTCCCCTCTAGATCCCATCTCCTCCGAGGCAGGCTGTGAGCTGGCTTCCTAGGTGGCAGACAGGCTGGGACTCCTAGTTCCATCATCCTGGGCTTCATCAGCACCTCAGAGGCTGAATCCTCCAGCCTCCAACCAACTCCAGGCGGCTGCCCCAACTCCGAGGTGTCCTGGGGATGGGGGGCGTCCTCCATTGAGACTTGGTCAGTGAGTGAAGCTCACAGATCTACTGTGCTAGAACTGGAAACTTCCAAAGACACAGAAGTAGCCTCTGCCCTTGAGGCCACAATCCTGATACCCGAGAACCCTGAGAACCAAGACAGGCTGGAACAAGAACAAACTAACTTGAAAACTCTCTTTTATTCACACTTATTTACTTAGCTGAGGTGGGCACATGGCACAACTCGGTATGGAGGTCAGAGGGCAACCTGCAGGTGTCGGTCAGTTCGCTCCTGTCTGACATTGGTCTCAGAGACATAACTCGGTTGCTGAGCTTGGCAAAGGGCCTGTACTGGATAAGCTATCCCTCTGGCCCAAAGGCAGACTTCTGAGGGGCAGGGCTGCTGAGGCTGTGACTTTGTGCGAGTAAGTGGCACAAAGTGCATCCCTGGTTATCAATTTGGGCTGTGGGAAGGCAGTAGTGCCAACCCCAGGGGCTTGATGGGGGACGAGGTGAATTCAGAGGCTTGGGAAAACAATGAATTCCAACCTTACCCACACAATTGGGTTTGTAGTGTGGATAACAATAAGATTTGTGTCACCTAAGACGCTGGCCCTACCTACCTCTTTGATTCTATGTAAAATAGGGGTGGCAACTCACCAGCTGCTACAAAGATAAGGAAAAAGTGTTAAGTATTTACACAGCTGTGCTTGGCAAGAAACGGGGTACCATAAATGGGTGCAGCTGCCTGAGTATTGGAGAAGATGACTGAAGGATGTTGGGGGAAGCCCCCCCACCCTTATCAAGCTCTGCCCCTCCTCCACAGCTTCCTCATTGGAGAGGATGGTCACGTGTACGAAGGCCGAGGCTGGAACATCAAGGGTGACCACACAGGGCCCCCCCCCACCCTTATCAAGCTCTGCCCCTCCTCCACAGCTTCCTCATTGGAGAGGATGGTCACGTGTACGAAGGCCGAGGCTGGAACATCAAGGGTGACCACACAGGGCCCACCTGGAACCCCATTTCTATTGGCATCACCTTCATGGGCAACTACATGGGTAAGCAGCCAGCGCCCTGGGCTGGGGGTGGTGTGGGGAGAAGGGAATCACAGGCTCTGCCACGTATATGCTCATGACCTCGTTGTTCTCTTTGGATAATGGGGCCATTGGGACCCTACACTGGGAGCAGCTGATCAATAATAAATTAAGGGTGGGAGGACGCAAGCGTAGTAGTAAACGGCTATAACCCTCAGCTGGAAACAAAAGATTGTGAGTGTGATGTCAGCCTAGACCATAGAATAAGATCCTGTCTAAAAAAAAAAAAAAAACAGGGCTACAACTATAGCTTGGTTGGTAGAGTCCCTGCCTACCATGCACACGGCCCTGGGCTCAACTTCAAGCACCACACGGACCACATGGGATGCACACACTCATCCCAACACTGGGGGCAGTAGAAAATCAGTTCAAGCCGATCCTTCTCAGCTACACAGGGAGTCCCAGGCCAGCCTGGGATAGGGACTGTCTCCAATCAACCAGTTAATTCCTGAGGCCCCAAAGATATGTTTAATAGATTACAGCTTTTTGTGTGGGCCAGACCCTGGGCCTGTGAGCAGAGACGGTCGGGGCCAAGCAGCAACACAGCAGGCGATGCTTGCTATGGTCTCCTCCAGGCTGGGCTGGCTCCCTATGGTGGTTGATCAAAAGTTAACTATTTTACCTGCCACAGCCCTATGGGAATGAGGAAACTGAGGCAGAGGGCAGTTCACAACCATCCCTTACCTCTCTGCCCTTCAGAGATGCCCCAGTCTAACTCCCTGTATCTTGCCCTCCCCTTGCAGAGCGGGTACCCCCAAAGCGGGCCCTCCGTGCCGCCTTGAATCTTCTGGAATATGGGGTGGCTCAGGGCTTCCTGAGATCCAACTATGAGGTCAAAGGACACCGAGATGTGCAGAGCACACTCTCCCCAGGCGACCAGCTCTATGAAGTCATCCAACACTGGAAGAACTACCGCGAGTAAGGCCGGTGGAGCCGCCACTCTGGAATCCCTCCTGCCACCTGCTCCCCACCCCTCTGTCCTCACAGTGACCCCACCAATAAAGAAATAGCATCAGCCATGCTCCTGTGTCACATGACCCAATGCTGAATTAATCAAGACCCCAGAGACCCTGGCTCAGAGGCAACATCACAGCTTAGAACCTAGAGATCTCAAGTAAGAACCCAGGAATCAACACCAAGCAGGCCCCTGATCACCCACAGCAGTTCAAAAGAACCAGACAATGTGGACCACGCTGCAAGACACGGCTACCCTGCCATATGGCCAGCCATACCGACTTTGTTTGAACTCCTCTGGAGAGTTCTAGTGCCCACCTGCCTCCTGGTCACAGACCGGCCAGACACACTTTCAGGTCCCCATTATCAGCCCATCCTCATTTCTTCCCACGCCTTTCCTACCCTTGAATCATAAGCTAAGGGCGGAGAACAACCACATTTATTTACAAAATACACAGAGCCTCTTCTCCTAGAATGCATTATTGGGAGAGAGGGGGAGTCAGGTCCTCACACACCTGAGACTCCAGGAGCACCGAGAGGTGTGGAGCATGGGAGGGGCGCCACCTCCACACCAGACCCCCTGAAGGTAGAATGGGAAGTTGGGATACCACCTCTCCAGGGTCATGACCGCGTGTCCAGTCTGTTCATGTATTCTTGCAAAGCCTTCAGGCGGGCATCTATTTCAGCCATGTCAGCTCCCTGGTAGTCAGAGCTGTACTCTGGAAACGCAGAGGAGGGTGGGTGTGCTGGGATGGGTGTGGGGGACCATCAAGGGCCTAAAGCAGCAAGGAGCCAATTAACTGCCCTTATTACCACCCCAGAGGGTTCTGGGATGATGGAGAGGGGGAAAGAAAGGATAAATATGGAACCCCAGACTCACCTTTGATGGGGACCCAGCCCCCAGAACTGGTCAGGTGTCTCTGGTGATTGCTGCGCTCTCGGGTGGTAGACTTCTGGGGACAAGAGGCAGAAAAGGGGTCAGGCAAGCCCTTCCGTTCATATCCCCCAAGTCCCATGGGGGTTCTGAACCCAAGGATCTGCAAGTCACCATTGTAGCAAGAGCTCCTGACACAAGAGCCCTCCAAGGGGTGAACTGGTAAAGCCTGAGGCTCAGAGAAGCTCATCAAACATCTCCAGTCACCCACAAGCAGGAGAGGCTCCAAAAGCACCCCGGTCACACACAAGCAGGAGAGACTTGCCAAGCACCCCGGTCACACGTGAGGGGGAGAGAGTGGCATCATTTGAGGAAAAGACCCTTTTCCTTTCTCTCTTTCAGACACAAGATCTCATATAGCCCAAACTCGCTCTGTAGCTAAGGTTGGCTTTAAACTTTGGATCCTCCCGCCTCCACCCAAATGCTGGGTTACAAGGCCCGCCAGTGCCATCACACACAGTATATATGGAACCTGGGTCCTTGTGCTAGATGGGCATTCTACCAGCCAAGCTTCATCCTACATCCAAATCTCGAAACATACTGTGGCCACTAAGATTTTTGCCCGCCAGTCTCAGGGCCCCAAGCACCCTGCTTCCAGAGTCATTTTAGAGTTCTCTCTACAATCTGGTCCCCCCAGGCCAACACAATCATAGATGATGGTTGGTCACCTATGGCTTAATACTGCCCTTCCCTTCTCCCAGCCAGAAATGATCCTCACCGTCTTGGACCCACTCCAGGGTGTGGTGCTGGATGGTTTCCCACGGCCACGGCAGCGACGACTGAGAAAAGAAGGCAATCAAGGACTACTGAGCATCTTTGCTATCTCCCTCCTGACCCATCTTCGCAGTTTTAAGGCCTCTGTCATCTAATGGCCGTGTAAAAGGCTGCTTCCACTCCCCCCCTCCCGCCCAGGCGCCCTTTCCAGAGAGTCCTTCCCCAGAGTACAAGATTTTTTTGTTTTTTGTTTGTTTGTTTGTTTGGTTTGGTTTGGTTTTGGTTTTTCGAGACAGGGTTTCTGCAGAGTACAAGTTTTACCTCCTGGAAACCGACTCGGAGAAATCCTCCAGCTCGCTGCAGGAGCTAACCGACGAGCAGCGGCTGCGGAAACTGTCCACTAGAGGGAGACGGAGGTCGTTAGGCCCGGCGGGTCACCTGGCCCGCCTACCGCCCGCCCGCAGTGCCTCTTCCAGCGGGTTACCCGAAGAGCTGCGGTTCCGTGAGCGGTTGGCAGCGTCCCCTCGGCCTGTCACAGCAGTAGCAGACCGAGCCTGGTGAGACCAGGAGACGGACGGACCGTCCCCGCTTCCTCCACTGCCCATTCGGTTCCGCTGCTGTTGCTGCCTAGAAATCCAGAGACTAGAGGTGTGCCGGGAAGGGAGCCACAGAACCCAAGGCCCGCCAGGGGTCATGTGGGGACAAGTGAGAGAGGAAAAACAAACAGTGCACCCGAGGGGATAAGAAAGCAGAACGAGGTCAGGAGGGGGGCCAAGAGAGAGGGCTGAGTGTGCAGGAGGAACATGGACACCAAGGGGAGGCAGACCAAGGGAGGAGATCCAAGCAAACCAGAGTTAAGAGATCCTAGAGGTTAGAACAGTACCAGGACTGGAGGATACAGGATTGAACACCAAGAGAAGTGGGAGCATAATGGCGTTAAAGGGAGGTAAGGATTAACTGTCAGTGGGTGACAGGTGGGAGATGAAGTACGGACCAAGCACAGAGCCGGGGTTGGAAACAGACACAGACTTACTTCATCCTAATCTCTCTCTGCTTCTTCTCCTTGGCTTTCACAAAGGCTGTGGGGTCAAAACGGGGCGCACGACCACCTAGACAGTGTGGGGAGGAGGCTGGCTCGCATACCGGCTTCTGTGGGCGCTAGCCCATCCCGCCTCCCCACCACAGGGTGGGGCAGCCACAGACCTGTGGGCGAAGGCGAGGGGCGTGCTGGCTGGCCGCGACCCCTGGCCCCACGGCTGCTCTCCCGCGACGAGGACCGAGTGGCTGCGCGGCCGCGAGACGTGGAGCGCTCCCGGGACGACGAAGCTCGATCTCCCCGGGCTGGAGCTGGCGCAGGCAGAGTGCGTCTCCTGGGAGCACCAAGTCCAGCTGTCTGTCAGCTTTGTACCCGCCAGCCCACTCCCACCCTGGAGCCACACACACCTCCTCTGCACCTGAGGCCCACCTTTCTCTGCAAACATTCCCACCCGGGATCACCACACCTTCATACACCCCACCTTCTCCAAGTCCTTTTCCAGGACCTGCCACTTCCTTACATCCTAATACCTCGCTACACCCTGAGGTCTTCTTTCTAAGTCTCCCTCGCCAAGCGAGGACAGCAGACACCTCCCTGTTTCCTCCCACTGGGATCAACAGGCCCTCAGGCTCCACCCCACACCCAAACCTACCTCCAGGCCCCGCCCATCTCCCCCAAAATCACCTTACCTGACTCCCCCCATTTCTGAGCTTCCCACACACACACCCCATCAGCTCCACCTCTCACCCCCTTCTGTACATGGCCAGCTCAGTGTTGAGCGTCTTCAGCCGAGCTCTCAGGCTGCGCTCCGAGGCCTTCACCTCCTCGAGCTGCGGAGTGAGCGGAGAGGAAAACGCCGAAGTCCAGACCAGGCCAAAGTCCAGGGAGGCACCCCCTCCCCGGCTCTGCCCCCTCACCTCCTTGGCCAGGCGGCGGCAATCCTGGCTGCGACGACTCGCAGCCCTGCCCCCGAGGCCACGCTCCTGCCGAAGCTCCAGCTCCAGACCCCGCACCAGCCCGCGCAGTGCCTCGGCCTCCTGGCGAGCAGCCCGCCCAGCCAGCGCCTCCTCTCGGGAGCGACTCAGCTGCACCTCCAGCTCGCGCTTCTCTGATGCCAGACGGGTCACCCTGAGAGTGGGGAGAGGACCCAAGCACCGTGAGCCGCTCCCCACAGGAGGCAGTCCCTGAGACACCCCCCCCCCAGGAAAGAGAAATGCAGTTCCCAGGAAGGGGTCTGGTCCTGTCAACTTCCCTCCGAGGCAGGAAGGATGCTGAGGCTACTTCTTAGCCTTCATCCACCCCAAACCCAGGCACATCTCCCCTAGTGAAGTGGTCAGTATAGAGACAAGGCTCAAGCTGCCTGCTGCAAGCCTATCCCTAGTATCCTTGCTCCCACCTCTAAGACTTTCCCAGTCAGATCTTATCACCAGCCAGTAACAACTGATTAGGTTGCTACCCTGCTCAATGATCCTTAAGAAAACACCACATACACAGGCTTTTCCTTGCCGCTGTTTATAAACAGCAAGAAGCGAAGGTAACTAAGTGTCCACGGGCAGAACTGAGTTCCGTGGCTCATACACAGTGGAGCGCTGCCATGAAAAGGGCTGAGGGCTGATTTTCACTAATTTAAAAAGTGCAGAATATATTTACCAAGTCCCTTTTTTATAAAAAGGAATGAGAGGGGTTAAAAATTGTCTATGTATGTTCATACTTTTAAAAACACAGGATACATAAAAAACTTTCAAATGGAGGAAGGTTGCAAATGGGCAGTGGAGGAGCAAAAGGGACCAGATGGAGAAACTGGACATCTCTGGGTGTTCCCCTTTCCAGCTTTCTGGACTACGAAAACACTTTATGTAGAGACAGACTCTGGCTATATTGCCAGGCTGATCTTGAATTTCTGAGTTCAGGTGATCCTCCTGCCTCAAGACCTATCACCAGAATCAGGGGAAGGGGGCAGTCAGACAAATGTGTATCAAAGGTGGAGTAACTGCAGAGTTATTTGATTTGACTAAAACACAGAATTTTCACAAGTGGGATATGGAGCTTCAGGGCAAAAAGAGGTTACAAAAAAAAATCTAACCTTCATTCAGAAGTCTCATTAGTATCATTAGTATTATTTGTAATTAAAAAAATAACTGTTACTAACCTTGGCAACTATGTTTTTTATCAGAAAAAAAATGGGTATAAAATCAAGGAAAAAGTAAGAACAGACAATATATTCTCTTTCTAAAAGCATACCTGTCTTCTGACTCTTTCCACTAAAAAAAAAGGAAGGAAAGGGAAAAAACCTAAGTGCAGCCCAGTGACAGTGAGCACGTGCAATGAAGAGCTCATGCTAACATTGGCTCCCAATAAAAGAAATACAGTGTCTTGGAAAAACAGTAGTAGAGCCCCTGCCTAGAATCCCCCAGTGAGGGTGTAGCTCGGCGAAAGAACACTGCCTAGCATGCACAAGCTCAGGGTTCTACATCTGGCACTTAAAAAGCAAAACAGAGAAGATTACTGAGGCCCTTCTAAAAGGATATAGACCCCAACATGAACAGTTCCACCTGGTCAAAGACAACACAAACATGCAAACAAAAACCCATTGCAATGAAAGAATTAGATCACATCTGTGGTGAGCTGAATACTGGCCCCCACATGCCCAAAGATATGCAGGGCCTTCTCCTGGAACCTGTGAACGTTCCGCTATTTAGCGAAAAGGGTCTTTTACAAATCTGGTATGGGTGGTAAGATAAACTGATTCTCCTGAATCAGCAGGACAAGCCCTAAACATAATCACAACCTGATATTAGAGCCACAGAGAGGGGAGGGGAGTGTGTCCACACAGCCCAGACCAGACTACCAGGACACAAGCCTAGAACAGCAGCAGCTCCCAGGTACCGGAGAGACAAGAAAGGGATTCTCCCAAGGAGATCCAGGAGGATGGCCCCACTGAAGCCTACACTGCAGCCCAGCAAATGCCATCCCGACGCCGGCCTCCAGAGGGAGACAGAACACACTTCCAGTGGTTTGCCTTTAGGTTTTCCTTTTTATTACGTGTATTTATCTGTGTGTGTGCACACAACACCCTCACGTCATAGCACTCATGTGGCAGTCAGAGGTCAACTGGTGGGACTTTCCCCCTTCCATCATGTGGGTCCCAGAGACTGAAGCAGGCTTGGTGGCAGGCACCTTTACCAGAGGAGCCACTCACCGACCCACTGCAATGGTTTTTGGATTTTTGGGTTTTCGAGACAGGGTTTCTCTGCAGCTTTGGAGCCTGTCTTGGAACTTGCTCTGTAGACCAGGCTGGCCTCCAGATCTGCCTGCTTCTGCCTCCCGATGCTAGGATTAAAGGTGTGCACCACCATGCCCAGCAACCCACCAAATCTGGGGCATTTTGTCACAGCAGTCAAAGGGAACCAACACAAGCGCAATTAACTTCAAATTCAGGAGTTCATAATGACCATTAGCACAGAAGAGATGGTGTCTGTGGAGGATGAGAGCCAGCTCAGCATTCCGTCACAGGCGTGTAAAAGACAGACTCGGCACTGATGGTGCCACTTCTTTACCCCAGCTGGCAAAAGCAGAAAGAATCATGGAATTAGATCATCTCCTCAGAAGTTGTCAGTCTGGCCAACAGTCTCAAGAACTGGCAAAACATGGTGGTCACACCTTTAATCCCAGCACTCAGGAGGCAGAAGCAGGTAGACCTCTGAGTTCAGGGCCAGCCTGGTCTATAAAGCGAGTTCTAGGACAGCCAGGGTTACACAGAGAAATCTTGTCTCAGACAAGGATGAAGGGAGGAAGGAAGGAGAGAACAAGACAAGACCAAAACACGGTGGTGCGGGCTGGAGAGATGGCTCAGTGGTTAAGAGCACTCAGTTCTCTTCCAGAGGTCCTGAGTTCAATTCCCAGCAACCACATGGAGGCTTACAACCATCTGTAATGACATCTGGTGCCCTCTTCTGGCCTGTAGGCACACATGGAGGCAGAATGTTGTATACATAATAAATAAATAAGTCTTAAAAAAAAAAACCACGGTGGTACACACCTATAATCTCAGCATTCGGGCAGCAGAGGCAGGAGGATTGCTGAAAGTTCAGGGATAGCCTGGTCTACCTGGTAAACACATAAAAATAGGGATTTTTAATAAGCTCTCTCTCTCTCACACTCTCTCTCTCTCTCTCTCTCTCTCTCTCACACACACACACACACACACACACTCATGTGCACCCTCCATCACACCCTTCCCAGCACCAGCCTCTGCAGAGCCAGCACTTGTTAGAGTGTCCCTCTACCTTCTGCCTAAATCACTGCCATATGGGGCAGCATTCTCCCTCAGAAGCAAGGCCCTGTCTCCAAGAGAAGGAGGGGGAGGCAGAGTTAGAACTGACAGGGAGGACATACCACTACCTGAGAGATTTCAAGACACCCTTACCAGTTCTGTTGATGGGTAGAGGTTGCCACCTTGTGGCCAATGTGGGAGATGACTTGGGTGGAGGGTAAGTTCCTCAGACCCCCTTGTGTCCTTCCTCCACCTCTGCTCAGCAGCGCCCATGGGTCCTGCTACCCAGTGTACTCCCAAGTGAGAGAAGGTCATTCCTCTCTGGCAACAATTGGCACTCAGTCTAGGCTGGCACTTCCAACAATGCAGAAGTGCTGGCTGCATCCAAGGTCTAGCCTGGCCGTATAAGTCACTGTGTGCCCTGGGAAAGTCCCCTAGCCCTCTGGGCTTCCTGACACCGCCATGATAGCAATGTCCATCTCATAGGGCTGCTGTGAGGGTAATCACTCTGCCTTCCATGGGCACATACCCTCACACAGACACAATACATAATAAAATCAATCTTAAAAGGGGTAATATAGGGACTGGAGTGTGGTTTGGTCGGCTAGCACACGTGATGCCCTGAGTTCAATCCCAGGACTACATAAGCCAAGTCTGGTGGCCTATACGTATAAGCCCATGGACACCCAAGATCTGGAGGAAGGAGGACCAGAAGTTCAAAGTCATCCTTGACTAGATCGAGAGTTTGAAGCCCAGTCTTGAATAGATGAGGCCTTGTCTCAAAAGGGAAAAAAAAGAAATGGGCCGGCAAGATGGCTCAGTGGGTAAGGATGCTTGCCATCCAACGATACAAGCCTGACAAACTGGGGTTGATCCCTAGAAGCCATGTAAATATGGAGAGAGAGAACCAACGCCACATGCCATGGTGCGTGCACGTGTGTGTACACACACACCATGCTATGGTACAATAACATTTTTTTAATGTCACTAGTCATCCTCAAAGAATTGGCCACCTCCAGGTAGAGACCAAATCCCTGCCTAGAGAAGACAGAACCCAGCAGGAGTCGGGAGTATTCCACCCTCCCCCACAGTTGAAGACTTTGCATAAGCTGCACCCTCTGCCTAGAACACTCTTCTCTAACTCCTTCACCTAACCTACCTGTCGGGCCCTGGGCACAGCTACCTTTTCTGCCTCTTCCTCACCTCCTCCATAGCCGATAACACGATTTCATGGTTGTTGATTAATGTCCACTCCCAAGGCAGGGAGCCTGGCAGCATGAGGCTGGGTGAAGGCTATTCAGCTGCTCTTCCAGCCTATTTCACATAGCCTTTACTGATGGTGCTCCTGCTTCCGCACCTTTTTCTGGAACCCCCTCCCGATCCCACACACACTGACCATCCTTCTCACTGTCCTAGGGGCCCAGGAAGGCAACGCCAGGGTTATCAATCACCACTGAATTCCCAGCACCCAACAAAAGACAGAGAGGCGGGGCTCAGAAGAAAAAGGGCGGTGCTAATCCTGTCCACCACACCCACCCACCCACCACACACACATCCCCAGACTCACTGCTCCCTCAGGTGCCAGATCTCCGTCTCCCGAGTATCACGAGTATCACGAGCATCCTGGCCGCCATCCAGCCTGCGAAGGCGGCCCAGCTCCTCCTTCAGTGAGCGGATGATGCCCTGCAGGACCACAGGGTCCGGCTTGCCCTGGTACGGGAGGGGCAGCGGGTAATGAATCCTAAGAGAGGGGATCAGAACCATGGGAGTCTCAGAGGCCAAAATCCACCCGAAGACACAGATCTCCGAATCAAAGAACACAAGCACACAGAGTCCCAAAAGTTTGTGTTCTTTTTTTGGTGTTTTGTTTTGTTTTATGTTTTGAGGGCTTTGCTTGTTTGGGTTCTTGTGGCAGGATCTCACTGTGTGACCTTGGATGTCCTGGAACTCTCTACATAGTCCAGGCTGACCTAGAACTCAGAGATCCACCTGCTTCTGCCTCCCAAGTGATGGGAAAGCAGTTGGCTCTGGGTTCTTTGTCCACAAACTACCATGCCAGCCAGTCATGCCCAGATGTCTCTGAGTAGAAACTGCCTCAGGATTCCAAGGACTCTGCAGGGAGGCACTGTTACTTAGGCCCAGACTCTACTCTGGAGACAGCAGATGGCCTGAGCTGAGTCAGCCCTGAGCTGGGGACATTGGAGGATGCCTTCATGTGCTGTCCCACTCACCACAGCTCCTACAGGATTTCTGATGTCCGCTCGCTGGCCCAGGCACCAGGACAGAGACCCTGTTGCCCAGCTACTCAAAAGCCATTAGCAACCAGGTGTAATCCCAGTTCTCAGGAGGCAAGAGGACTGCCATGAGTTCATGGCCAGGCTGGGCTACATAGCAAGACTCTCTCTTAAAAATAATAAAGGAGGGGCTGGAGAGGTAGCTCAGCGGTTAAGAGAACTGACTGTTCTTCCTGAGGACCCGGGTTCAATTCCCAACACCCACATGGCAGCTCACAACTGTCTGAAGATCCAGTTCCAGGGGATCTGACACCTTCACACCAATGCACAAAAAATAAAGTTAAATATACCATAAAAAATTAAAAAAAAAATAATAATAAAGGAGCCAGGTGGTGGTGGCGCACACCTTTAATCCCAGCACCCGGGAGGCAAAGGCAGGCAGATCTCTGAATTCCAGGCCAGCCTGGTTTACAGAGTGGTTTACAGTCTGGGCTACACAGAGAAACTCTGCCTTAAAAACCAAAAAAAAAAAAAAAAGTTAAAATAAAGGAGGACAGAGAATGACTAGAGATGGCTCAACGTTTAAAACGTGCTGTTCTTACAGAGGAGCCAAGTTCAATTCCCAGGACCCACTGTAACTGCATGTGAGGGGATCCCAGATGCCCTCTTCTGAACTCTGCAGGCCCTATGAGCAGGTAGTGTACAGACATACACATAAAACACCCATACACATAAAACAAATTTTTAAAAAAAAATTTAAAGGGAAGGGGCTGGAGAGACGGCTCAGCAGTTAAGACCATTGGCTGCTCTTCCAGAGGACTGGGGTTCAGTTCCCAGCATATGAGCACTTAGACCAATTCTATGGGAAGTCTAGTGAGCTCTGTTCCTTTTCTTCCTGCTTTGGTAAAGATTCAAGGCTAGAGGCCCAGCAGCTACTCTGTGACCATGAAGAGATAAGGGTAGGATTATAAAAAGGGGGGCCAACATATTAAACATACAAAGATTTTAAAAATTTAAAAAAACCACACATGTACACAAAAAGAAAGCATCCCTTAGCCAGGTACATTGGTACAGGCTGGGAATCCCAGTACTTGGGAGGCTGCAGCAGGAGAACTCCCATAGAGACCAATTTGGGCCACATTATGAGTTCTAAATAAGTCAAGGCTACAAAAAAATATGTCATGTGTCAAAACCAAAAACAATTTAGAAGCCAGCCAAGGTGATACACAATTGTAATCTCAACACTTGAGAAACTGAGGTAAGAGGAACACCATTAGTTCATGTCTAGGCATTATGAGTTCTAATCCAGCCTATGCTTCAAAGTTACACCTTTAATCCCAGCACTCAGGAAGCAGAGACAGGCCGATTTCTGTGAGTTCAGGGCTATCCTGAGCTACACAGTGGGTTCCAGAACAGCCAGGGCTACATAGACAGATCCTATCTCTAATAAATATATGCCCCTAACAGTAAGTTGAACTGCAGTTTGGCTGTCTGGCTAGGTGAGAAATCATTACGTTTGAAGCATGTAGAGCTGTAGCTCAGTGGCAGTGCTTGCCTGCCATGTGCAAAGCCCTGGATTCAGCTGCATACAAGAAACACACAGGTACTGGCGATGATCATTCTGCCACCTGTACCCAGTCACAATAGTAAAATGACAGAGGTCACAGATATCTCAGCCACCTGACACTGGGGCTCCTCCCACCCTGCCCACCGGCCTGGGCCCTCGGCCAGCCACTGTGCCCACCTGTCAAACTCCACGGAATAGATGAGGATGAGGTAGCGCTTGGAGTTGAGCTGTGCCGACCTGGGGGCCAAGGTGCCTGGGCGGCCCCCCAGCTTGCGGCTCCGCAGGGACTCCAGGTCTGTGTAGGTGAGCAGGTCCAGGGTGACGGACTCACTGCTCTGTGGGAAAAGAGGATGGGAGGTGCCAAGATGATCACAGCCACCCTCTCGGCCACCGGCCACCGTGCCAGGTCTCAGGTTCTCCTGCCTCTGCCTCCCCAGTGCGGGGTGGCAGGTGTGCGACTGGAGCTGCCCGATGAGGTGGCCGATTCCACCAGGCCGGCCACTCAAGCACCTTTTTACCTTCTGGGCCAGTTCCAGAGCCTTCACCAAGATCTTAACAAGAGCATCAGGAGTGGAGTGGTTTTCCCTTTCTCCTTTGTGACCCAAATCTACTTTTCTTTTTTTTTTATTTATTTTTATCCATTCAAAAAATTTACACTTCCTCCCCTCCTCCCATTCCCCTCTCACTTCCCCACTCTTCCTCCTCCCTCCCCCTCCTTAAGAGAAGGCAGGGAACCCTGCCCTGTGGGAAGTCCCTACAGCCAGGCCTAGGAAGCTTTGCATCCAAATAGACTAGTCCCAGTGCCTTCATCTATGGCTTCTCAGTCAGCCCCCTTTGTCAGCCACATTCAGAGTCCGGTTTGGTCGCCTGCTCACTCAGTCCCAGTCCAGCTGGATTTGGTGAGCTCCCATTAGAACAGGCACACTGTCTCAACTAAATCTACTTTTCTTTTCTTTTCTTCCTTTTTTTTTTTCCTTTTTATGGTTTTAAGATTTATTTTAATTTTAATTCTGTGTCTATGTCAGGGTATGTATGACGAGTGTGGGTGCCCTCGGAGGCCAGAGGATGTCGTAGAAACCACTGGACATGAAGTGACAGGCGGTTGTGAGCTGCCTGAAATGGGCGCTGGGAACCAAACTCAGGTCCTCCTGAAGCAAGTACTGTCAACCACAAGCCATCCCTCCAGCACCCTCAACACTACTTGTTTTGTTCTGTATGAGACAGGGTCTTCTGCATTCAAACTGGCCTCAGTCTCACTTTGTAACTGCGGTAGTTTGAATGGAATTGGCCCCCATGATCTCATAGGGAGTGGCACTATTAAGTAGTGTGGCCTTGTTGGAGTAGGTATGGCCTTGTTGGTGGAAGCGTGTCACCACGGGGACAGGCTTTGAGGTTTCCTAAGCTCGGGATACCACCCAGCATGTCAGACCACTTCCTGTTGCCTGCAAGATGTAGGACTCTCGGCGACTACTCCAGCACCACATCTGCCTGCACACCGCCATGCTCCCCGCCATGATAATAGACTGAACCTCTGAAACTGTAAGCAAGTCACCTCAATAAAATGTTTTCTTCATGACAGCCAGCGTGGTCATGGTGTCTCTTCACAGCAATAGAAACCCTGACTAAGACAGTAGTCAAGGACTACCGAACCTCTCATCCTCCTTGAACCTCTCATCCTCCGGCCTCCACTACTTAAGCTCCGGGATATAGGCAGACACCACCATGCCCAAATAACAAGGTGCTGGTGACCTACCTGGGGACTCTGTGAACACTAAGCAAGCACTCCACCCTGGAGCCACGCCCCCAGCCGTACAATCTCAATTCTCTATGTGAAAACAACTGTCTCCTGAATCATAACTGATCACTGGCATTCAAAAGAAGGTCTGAAGGCCGAGCACCCTGCACACATGAGGCAGCCCGTCCACAGCCCCTCACCCAAACTCTGGGCAACAGAAAGCTCCCGGTCCTGATGCAGGTGCCTACCTGGGTGAGGGCCGACTCCAGCATGTTACAGAAAATGCTGAACTGTTTGAAGTTCCCCGTCTTGTGAGTCAAATCTTCAATGACTGGGTGGGAAGAAAAGTTCCTCCTGAGATCTGACCACCTACCCAGCCCAAAGGCAATATCCTCAATTTCTCCAGCTCTGCCCAGCCCTCATTGTCTCTGGCCAGCTCCACGGGGGCCCACACTCCTGCCCCACCTTGGAGAGCTTCAGAAGAAACAGGAGCACAACTTGGCTCAACCTCAGCCTTAGGAAAAAGCTGACCTCAGGGGGAGGGGAGGGAAGCCCACCCCAGCGGGCACACTCACAGCTGGCATCGAACTCGCCACGCCACTGGTCAGCCGTCATCCGGTCCTCCACCTCCAGCTCCAGCACCTGCCCCGAAACCACCACCCGCACAGCATGCTCCACACCCCGGAAGATGTAGTCCACCTGCAGGCCAGCTGGCTGGTCCATGGCCAGGGTCCCTGAAGAGGGAGAACGAAAGAGAGACCTAGAGATGGGTGTCCAGTGTCTTCAGAGTACAAAGGACTGGAGTTACAGACAGTCGTGAGTTGCCGTGTGGGTGCTGAGAATTGAACCCGGGTTCTCTGGAAGAGCAGCCAGTGCTCACAACCACTGAGCCATCTCTCCAGCCCCTCAACCTTGGTCTTTCTGAGACTGGGTCTCACTCTGTAGCTCTGGCTCAGAACTCAGGATTCTCCCCCACAGCGAGTGCTGGGATTGCCACGCCCAGCAGTTCTTTGAGCTTTTTGTGCGTGCATTATGGGGTTTAACCCTCCCAACAGCTCTGGGAAGAAGGTGTCAATTTTTAAACTCATCTCTCAGATGAGGAATGAGGCGCAGAACAAAGAAGTCATTCTCCCGAGATGAACAGTGGATCCAGGAAGTAGCTCTCAGCTCGCCATGGTGGTGCACCCAGTTACCCCAGCACTCAGATGCAGGTAAGAAACATAGACAACAGAGTGAGGCCAGCCTAAGCTACGTAACGAGACCCCAAGACAGAAACCCTGTCCTCAAAACAAAACGCGGCACAGCACAGAGTTCCCACTTGGGGTTTTGTGGTGGGAGTTTGCATTTTGGTTGTGGTTTAGTTTGGTTTGGGGACAGAAGTTTTGGGGGCACACAAGCAGCCCATGCTGTCTTGGATTCAGGTTTCTGGAACGTTTTGGAGGGCTCCAGAAAACCTAAAAGACCCCACCAATTATGCTTCCACTTTCTAGTTCTTAAGCCTGAAGTACTAATTAATCTCTGGTGCTGCCCTTTCTAACCCACAATCCAGTGCCAGAGCTCCAGGCCCCACCCACAGACCCGCCCCTCAACTCTGCAGACCAGTCAGGGCCACCACAACACGGTTACTAAGGCACTGGAGGTGGAATGCCTGGGAAACTGTGCTCAAGGTACTGCCTCCCTTGTCCCCACTGCCAATCTGGCCTAGTCCTCCACCCTGTACCACCTCCCTGTACCACCTAGGCCCCACATCCCTGCCCAGCACCCTGTGCCCACTCCCACCACCACCTCGGTCCCAGACATTCAGCCTCTGAATAACAGACCTATAATCGACTCTTCCCGTCCCCCCAATGCACGCCTCCCTCCCAACGCCTCTTGAAGGCATAGAAACCATCCCTTAGCTATTGCCAGACATGAATCCCACAAACCCTACACTCATTACTCCCCTGGACTCAGGATGCCCTCCCCTGTGCAGACCTCCACTTCCCTGGCCCGCGTGCTCCCTGTCAAAGGCAGAAACCAACCCCCATCTCTACAAAGACTCCCTGCTCCATCCTATCCTCCCAGCACACAGCTTCTCCCTACATCGGCCCCCACTTTCACAATTTCCTAGAACCCCTTCCCCTGCATTTTCTATCTGAATTGTCATGCCCCCTTTATTCTGTTTCAAGTCTGCTCACATGTTCAAGGTAGCCCATGTACACCCTACTTTCCCCGTGTCCCATCTCCTCCATATTTCACCTGGATTCTGCCCACACTGTCTAACACCCCCATCCCATCCCCACGCTCATTTCCCACCTCCCTTCCCTTGGACAGCCTCCCTCTGAGTCTCTCGCTCCCTCCAGACCCCCTCCCTCTATCTGCTCACTAAAGGACCCACAGTTCATCCTGGTGGCTGACTTCAAGCTGTGTCCCAAGTCTCTTCTTGCCCCTCTTCTTCTACTCACCTTCTGACCAGCATCCTAGCATAGCGGCTCTGCCCTCGACAGCCCTTGATGCCACATCCCAACCCTACACAGCACCGGGAGCACCCCAGTGACCCCTCCCTCTGCAGACACTGAGGTACAAAGCACCTGGAGCACCCCAGTGACCCCTCCCCCGGCAGCCACAGGACACTGAGGTACACACACCTGGAGCACCCCAGTGACCCCTCCCCCGGCAGCCACAGGACACTGAGGTACACACACCTGGAACACCCCAGTGCCCGCTCGCTCTGTAGCCACGGGACACTGAGATACACACACCTGGAACACCCCGGTGCCCACTCCCTCCGTAGCCACGGGACACTGAGGTACACACACCTGGAACACCCCGGTGCCCACTCCCTCTGCAGCCGTGGGACACTGAGGTACACGCACCTGGAACACCCCAGTGCCCACTCCCTCCGCAGCCGTGGGACACTGAGGTACACACACCTGGAACACCCCGGTGCCCACTCCCTCTGCAGCCTTGGGACACTGAGGTACACACACCTGGAACACCCCTGTGCCCACTCCCTCCGCAGCCGTGGGACACTGAGGTACACACACCTGGAGCATCGCAGTGGCCCACATCCCTCCGCAGCCATGGGAAACTGAGGTCACCCTCACAATCGCCAAGCCTCCAGCCTTCTCCTTACCATCTTTCACTAAGGGAATCCTAACTTTTTTTCCCAGGGCTAAGTCACTGCCACTGGCTCCTCCTCCCAAACTGTGCTCCAAAATTTCAGTCTTCACCCAATGCAGGAAAGAGAACCCTCCACACTGGGCTCCCCAAAGAACCGTCATATCAGCACTCCCCACCATCACCATGGAAAAATCACTGTCCCCAGCCCACCAACCACCTCACACTTCCCCATCTCTAGCCTCACTGAGCTCACAGGACTACCACACACTGTGACACAGAGTCCGACTTCCGCCCCACTCTGAGTCGACCTCCCAACGCTGGATGAATATAAGCTGGTCAGAGCTCCCTCCTCCATCACCCTGTTCTTCCCCTTCCACTGTCCCCCAGGAGTATACAACAACAAAAGCCCTTCAGGCCACTGAACATGATATCTCTGCCTTCTGCTAGAATCAATTATAGGACACCCCACAATCTAGACCTCTACAGTATACCATGCACTTCCCCCAGCACACCCGGTGTGTCCCGAAAACACACTTACCAATGCCTCATCCTAATTCTGCACTCTGGTAGGTATTACAATCATACCCCATTTACAGACCATGAAACTGAGGCTCCCACAGCTAGGCACAGCAACCATCCCCTCCTTCTCACGGTCCAGCTATGCATCCCAACACACCCCTTCCCTCCCAAGGTGCTAGGGCATTGACTCACTCCTGCAGCTCACACCTTACAATCAGGGCTGCAGGCTGGGAACTCACAGCTTCAGACCAAAGCTCCTCACTCCCCAGTGTGCCGGGAACTCACTTTGTAGACCAGTCTAGCCTTGAACTCAGAGATCCACCTTCCTCTCTTCCGGAGTGCTGGGATTAAAGGCCTTTACCACCACCGCCCCAGCCTCTTAGTGGATTCTAGGCAAACTAGCTGCCTTCTGCTGAGCCAAGCTTGCAAATATGTATATATATTTGACTATCTGGGATTGAGCCCAGGGCCTCACACATGATAGGTAAGACCCCTACCACTAAACTACATCTCTAACCTTTTTTGAGACTGGGTCTCCCTATGTCACCCAGGATGACCTTGATCTCACTGTTGCCCAGGCTGGCCCTAGACTTTTGATTCACGTCCAGCCTGTTGCTAACAGGTCTTTGACCCCAGGCCTGGCTTTATCTGCACTTTACTAAGGCAGAAGAATTCCAAGAGATGGCAAGTGCCACTTCCCCTTACCACCACTCTTAGTTAACAGCCCAAAGGCCACTTAATCTTCATCCCAAAAGCCTGCAAGCAAGGCTCAGCAGAAGGCAGCTAGCTTGCCTAGAATCCACTAAGAGGCTGGGGCGGTGGTGGTAAACGCCTTTAATCCCTGCACTCTGGTTAGAGAGGAAGGTGGATCTCTGTGAGTTCAAGGCCAGACTGGTCTACAAAGTGAGTTCCAGGACAGCAGCGACTACACAGAGAAACCCTGTATCAAAAAACCAAAAAAAAAAAAAAAAAAAAAAAAAA
>NW_026068133.1:1861187-1869028 GCF_014885135.2 Alexandromys fortis | reverse complement strand
GTGAGATAGGCTCTCACCAAGTAACCAAGGCTGGCTTTGAACTCACAGTCTTCCTATCTTAGACTCTGGTGTGCTATGATTATGATAGGTGTGTACCACCAACATCAGTACCAGGCGAGATTTACTTTCCAGACCATGTACACACACACACACATTTAATGGGAGGGGAAGGAAGGAGTGATGGACAACTAACTCCTAAGTACCTGAAAGGAAGGATTTGCCATGCTGAATGGGGACACCAAAGGATTGTTTGGGGATAACTGCATGTCAGCTGGGCTTTCAAGCAAAGAAGGGCTGGTCTTTGGATAGAGTGTAGTGTTCAGGGCAGAGATAGATGCTGGAAAGAAACATCAGGGAGTCACTACTGAGTAAACAGGGTGATGGAATTGGTATAGAAAAAGTGATTCCTCACAACATGAAGTTTGAGCTCCAACAGATTAAACAACTTGCCCAAAGTCATAGTGATTTCAGTGGTAAGAACAAAGGAGAACCAGAACTCCAATTTGGGCAAACAGATACCAGACCCCACATTCATCTCGTTTTGTTTTGCTTTGCTTTGTTTTGTTTTTGAGACAAGGCCTCCCTATGTAGTCAAGGCGGGCCTCAAACTCACTCTGTAGCCCAGGCTGGCCTCAGTCTCTCTAGTACCTGGGACTACAAGTGGGTGCCACTGCACGGTTTGTCAAGATGTTTCAGAGTTCCTTAGGGGCTGTCCACATGACTCAATGGATAAAACTCGGTACTGTACAAACCTTGAGACCCGAGTGTGACCTCAGAACCCAGGGTCTAGGGTAGAAGGAGAGAACCAACTCCACAAAGTTGTCCTGACCTCCACACCCATCCTGTGATACGAATCACCCCCCCCCCCATCACCAAACACACAGTTGAGTACACACACAATTTTTATGCATTCGAGACCTGCCTGCTCTAAATTGGGCTCCAGGCCGTCCAGGGGCTACATAGTAAGACTCTGACTCAAAACAAGTTTATTCTTGGGCATGGATGTAGCTCAGTGATAACTCCTGACTAACACGCACAAGGCTGGATTTGATATCCAGCACCGCAAAAAAAAAAAAAAAAAAAAAAAAAAAGCGGGGAAAGTTAAAAGTGACTTCATGTAAAATAACTTGCTCAGAGCGCACACTGAGAACACCACTTGCCCGCAGGACACACCCCTCAACCCTGGAGAGCTCCTACCCCCACCCTCCAACCCGAATCAAGTTCAGAATCCACGGCATCACGGGTATCCCCCTCCTTCCACCCCGCGTGGTGTGCGCATAATAATGCTCTACCTCACAAACTCGGGTGCAGTATTCGACACGGGACCTCTATGTTCTAATCGCGTGTCTCGCGAGTGACAACGTGGCTGGCACATGAAAGACCTTGTGAAATCTCCAGCTTGCACAGGACCAGGCGCGCACCTGTGTGGAAGTGGCGCTCCGGGGGTCCCCACTGCCCCCGCCTGGCGCCCGCACCTGTACCCGTGCTGCCGCCGCTCACCTTCTCCGCGGTGTCCCCACTTCACGAGCGGTTCAACCGCCGAAGTTTCAGCTCCGCCCCAGATCCGGCCTTCTCACTTATGATTGGTCTGACCTTACCGGCAGTCACGTTTCCATAAGTCAAAAATGACGCCCGTCACTCTGTCCCGCCCCCACAGGAGAACCCGCCTTCCCGAGCTTGCTATTAGTCTATTTGGGAGAGGCGTTCCTAACCAGTGTTAGGAGCCGTCCATGGCGTCGGTCCCCTTTCTGATAGTTATTGGCTATATCTACTGCCAATCATACAAAAAAGGGTGGTTCCTGCAGTAGGCGGAGGGAGGATCCCGGAAGTGGCATCTTGACTCCGCCTACCATGCCCTCCCTCCCCCTCGTGGCCACAGGGAAAGTTCTTGCGCAGAGGTTTTTGAGACAGAAACTCAAGTAGCCCAAGCTGTGCACGTATAGTATATGTGTACATGTGTGTGTGCAGACCAGAGGTGTATGTTGGGTACCTTCCTCGGTGTCTCACACTGTAATTTTTGAGAATGATATCTCTCCTTGAACCAGGAGCTCACTGACTGGTTAGGTAGCCTGGCTAGTGAACTCCTGGTATCTTTTGTCTTTTTGCCTTGTCAGGCCTAGGGTTATAAATGCTGTGATTGTGGTAGACACTCACACACAGCAACATACACTTACAAACTAATAAAAACAAACTACTTGAGCCTGAGGTGATGGCATGTGCCTTAATCCCAGCACTCAGGTGGCTGAGGTTGGAGGATCTCTGAGTTTGATGACAGCCTGATCTATATAGTGAAATTCAGGCTAGCCAAGGCTATAGAGTGAGACCATGTCTCAAATAACACCAGAAACACACACACACACAAAACTCTCAGAGCATTGAGCACTGACTGCTCTTCGGGAGGATCTGGGGTTCAGTTTCCAGCACCAATATGGTGCCTCACAACTATCTGTAACTACAACAGTTCGAGGGGGATCTGACGCTCCCTATGATCTCTGTAAGCACCAGGCACACACGTGATGCACAGACATACAAGCTGGCATAAGGCTCATATACATAAAAGAAATAAATCTAAAAATATTAAAAACTTAAATGCTTACTTTGCTATGTTGTTTGAATTTTAAAGAAGTAAACCTAAAATAAAACAAAAGCTCAATGGTAGAGCCCCTGCCTAGACTCCCCCAGTGAGGGGATGAGGTGTGGCCCAGTGATAGAGCCCCTGCCTAGAATCCCCCAGTGAGGGGCTGGAGTGTGGCTCAGTGGTAAAGCCCCTGCCTAGAATCCCCCCAGTGAGGGGCTGGGGGTGTGGTTCAGTGGTAGAGAATCTGCCTAGAATCCCCCAGTGAGGGGCTGATGGCATGTCTTGGTGGTAGAAAAAACTGCAAAGAAGACTCTGACATCAGACCAAATGCCTAGAAGAAGCAGAAACCAACCAATTTGCCTGGAAGATGCATAGATCAGAGTCAATCGGGAATGACACTCTCTAGCCTATGGAGCTGCCTGCAGGCTATGCTGTGTGCTCCAGGTTCCCAGCTTTGTGAGCTGTCACCCATGCTGGGGTGAGCTTTGGTGGAGTCATTTCTGCTCCTGTAAACAACCCTAGTAAAACTCACTGGTTCACCAAGTTGGACTTTGGAGGTATCCATACTTTGGTCTATCGTGGCTTCCCTATCCAGGTTAAATAAACATGTGTGTTGCATCTCTGCATATGCACATCTGTGTGCTTACACCACACACACACACACACACACACACACACACACACACAAATTTTACAAATAGAGCCAGCCGGTTGTGGCACACGCCTTTAATCCCAGCACTCGGGAGGCAGAGGCAGGCAGGCCTGTGAACTTGAGGCTGGTCTGGTCTATAAAACAAGTTCCAGGACAGGCTCCAAAGCTACAGAGAAACCCTGTCTCAAAGGAAAAAAAATGTTGCAAATAGAATAATCCCATAACCCAGCAATTCTACTCCCAGGACTGCACCCAAGAAAGTTGAATGCAGACGGACAAATATTGATTCATGAATGTTCACACCAGCAGCATTTATTTCAGCCACAATATGTAAAGAACTTGAATGCTCATCAAAGGATGAACATGTGAACCAAATGCGGTATATCTTTACAATGGAATATTATTCGGTCATAAAAACGGAGTACTGATACATGCCTTAAAATAGATAAACCTTGAAAACAGGATGCTACGTGAGTGGTGTGGCACACAAAAGGTCACATGGTCTATGACCTATTACATGAAATGTCTAGAGCAGGCAAGTCCTCGGAGAGAAAAGGTGGACTCTTGGTGCCGAATGCTGCAAGGAGGGAGCGATGGAACTGAATGGCCTTGCAGAACGTGTTCCCATGCTTCTGGCTAATACACTTCAGGATGACTCGTTTTATGCTGCGGAAACTTCACCTCAACAAAACAATGTTAAGCGAAGGACAAAGAAATGATTCCAAGCAAGGCTGTGGTGGCACATGCCTTTCATCCCAGTATTTGGGAGGCACAGGCAGGTGGATCTTTGTGAGTTCTCGAACAGTTGGGGCTACACAGAGAAACCCTGTCCCAGAGAGAGAGAGAATTCCAGTGAGAATGATGGTGGCTTTTGCGGAGGTGGCTGCAGTGGAGATGGCTGGAACCTGCATATATTCTGGAGGTAGAATTTGCTGAGGGATCGCATGTTGGAAGGGAGAATGAGAAAAGTCAAAAATTATTCTCAAGGGCTTTTTGTGTTTTGATTGTTTTTTTTTAATCTGGAAAGTAGCTGTCAGGATGAAACTTCCACTTTGTGAGATAAAAGGAACCTGGAGGGGGAGGCAGAGACCAGACATGAAGACATGGGGAAGGCTGGGGTATCTAGTAGATTTCCAAGTAGAGTCACAGATACCAAAGTAGGGATTTGAGTTCTGAGGTGAGGTCCAGCCTAGAGAGAGAGATGAGACGGAGACGGATGATCGAGTATATGGATAGATTACATAGAAGACAGATAATAAACTTTAAACATATTAATATATGAAAGATGAGATAGACTGATGTTAGATGACAGGAGAATAGATAGATGACTGATGGGATAGATTACTGACGATTGATTGGTAAATGATGTATGGTTGATCTAAGAGCTAGGTAAGAGAGATATATAATTGATAATGGTAGGATATATACTAGGGACGGATGAATAAATAGGTGAATTGTGAAAGAGAGAGATTGCCAAGATGAATGGAGAGACTAGAATGGATAGACTGGTATGTGGGTGGGCAGATGGAAGGAAAAGGATTGGAAGGATGGGTGTGTGGTAGATGGATGGAATAGATGAATCAATATTTGATAAAGATAACTAACATTGGGACTGGATAGACAGTCCAGTAGATAAAATGATTGCTATCCAAGTATAGGGACCAGAACTGGATCCCCAGTATGCACATAAATGCTAGGCATGGCAGTACACACGCGCAGTTCCAGGGACCAGGTGGCTGAGACATTAAGGTCCTCAAAGGTTGGTGGCCAGCCAATCTAGCCAACTTGGCAAGCCTCGGAATCAGTGAGAGACCCTGTTTCAAAAAATAAGGTAGAGATGGCTCACCAGTTAAGAACACAAACTGCTTTTGCAGACGACCTGGGTTCAATTCTCAGCAACTACATGGTGGCTCACAACCACCTGTAACTCCAATTCCAGGGGATCTGCTATCCTCTTTTGGCCTGCACGGTCACTGCACACATGTGGTGCACATACATATGTGAAGGCAGAACACCTTATACACATAGAATAAAAATAAATCTTAAAGAAAACATAAGGTGGAACATGCTAGAGGAACGCACCCAAAATTGACCCAGCTTATATGAATGTGAAAACATACGTGAACACACACACACAATTAGGATCAGCTGGGCAGTGGTGGCACACACCTTTAATCCCAGCACTTGGGAGGCAGCCAGTCCATCTCTGTGAGTTCAAGCCCAGCCTGGTCTACAGAACAAGTTCCAGGATAACCATGGCTACACAGAGAAACCCTGTCTTGAAAAACACACAAACAAAAGATATGATCAATGAACAGACAGATAATAGGAGAGATAAATGATACGTGGATAAATTAGATAACGATAGATGGATAAATATGGATAGATGATGACAGAAAGTCCATCACTAATGAAAGGAAGGAATGAAGACAGGAAGTAGCCAGACGCTGCCCCAATGCTGAAAGACCCCCAAGGACAAGGTGGCACCATCAGAGAAGCCTGCAAAGGAGCTCGAAGGGGGTTTTGAGTTTGAGTGTCCCAGAATCCCAGGGAAAACGGTACACCAAGGAGGAAGGCTGCACAGAGAGCTTTCCCCTGGGATTTGTAGCTTGGCAACATTCTTTTGCTCACATATGACACTGAGGTAACACAGGAATCTTAATAAAGAGTCGAGGACTGAAAACATAAAGATTAAAGAATCTTATCTTACTCTGCAGGAATGCCTATGGGATGCACACGAAGAGAAGTTGCTAAAATTAAATTTACCAGGGCCATCAAGATGGCTGAAGTGGTAAAAGTGCTTGCTGCCAAACTTGACAACCAAGAGTTCAATCTCCCAGCCCCACGTGGTGGAAGGAGAGAACCAACTCCCAAAAGCTGTCAGCAAAGATCACAGCATAAACTAAACACCCATGGGTCCTTGCCAGGGAGACAAGAAGGTCCACCAAGGGGAAAGGAGACTGAGGGGACAGGACCAGAAGCAGGGACACTGTCTCTCCTGCAGTCAGGAAGAGTCAAAGGTTAATTCTGCAGGTGCCTAATACACCAGAGACCCAGGTTCAATCCCTAGCATTGCAGAAGGAAACAGAAAAGAAGGGAGCTGGCCTGCAGGGGAGGGTGAGGGGGGTCAGGTGGTAGCGTGTTTGCCTAGCGTGCACAAAGACACGGATTTGAGCCCGAGCACTATAGAAATCTGGCATCTTCCTTTGCTTTCTGTTGCTGTGCTAGACAGTGTGACCAAAGCAGCCACACACGAAATGACACAGCAAATATACAATGGGATACCAGTTAGAAATGAGAGACGCAAAACCCAGGGCTGGAGAGACGGCTCTGCGATGAAGAACACTCACTGCTCTCGCAGCAGACCTGTTTGGTTCCCAGCGCCCACGTGGCAGCTCACAAACGCCTGGCACTTCAGTTCCAGGGCATCTGAATGCACATGGTACACATCAACTCACGCAGGCACACACCCCCACGAATGAAAAATAAATAACCCATTGAAAAGAAGGAAGGAAGGAAGGAAGGAAGGAAGGAAGGAAGGAAGGAAGGAAGGAAGGAAGGAAGACCTAGGTATTATGCCACAAGCCTGTGATCCAAGTATTTGTTAGATGGGGCCAGAGGATCAAGAGAGCGTACTCTTCTGTGTAGCAAGTTCAAGGTCAACCTGGGCTTCCAGAGACCTGGTCTCAAAAGAAAAGAAAGAAAGAAAGAAAGAAAGAAAGAAAGAAAGAAAGAAAGAAAGAAAGAAAGAAAGAAAGAAAACAAGAAGAAAAAGATGAGTATGACTGCAGCCTGGGACAGGTGGGCCAGAGTGGAAATAGTCAGCCGAAGGAGAAGACTCCCGGATGCCTGTGGGGGAAGGTACAGAGGACCTGACGCTGTGAGGGAAGTAAGGAGAAGGGAAATGTGTGACCTTAAGGCCCAGCAGCAAGGGTTTGTGCTGATGGCTTGGCTTTGAGTATGGGGAAAGCGGGTGTCTAGGGCAACGGCCTGGCCTGTGCAACTGGCAGAGTTTGGAATTGATCCCAGTGGCAGTTGCAGAGTCCCGGGGAGATGTTAAGGCTGGGATGGGGGTGGGGACTCAGTCAGATGCCAAAAAAAACACCAAGGTGGCAACCAGCGCTGGGACACAAGCCTAAGAGATGAGAGACAAGAGAAGGATTGGAGCTCTGGCTCTGCCTCCAAATTCCTGTGGGCTCCAGGGCAAAATAAGACCCTCTACTCAAGCCTGTAACCCCAGCACTTGGGAGCTGGAGGCAGGAGGATCAGGCATTTAACGCCAGCCTTTGCTGTGTATTAAGGTCCAGGCCAGCCAAGGCTGTGTGAGACCTTGTCTCTCTGGACCCCAGTTTTTCCATCTTACAAACAAGACATTAGGACTAAAAGTCCCATGGAATAGAGCCCAGCGTTTGTCTACAATCCACTTCAATAGTAACGGTGTTTGTCTGCTATATGCAAAGCCCTAGGTTTCATCTCCAGGACGATTTAAGGAGACCGGTGCGCAGGAGAGATGGCTCACCCATTAAGAACACGGTTGCAGGCCGGGCGGTGGTGGTGCACTCCTTTAATCCCAGCACTCGGGAGGCAGAGGCAGGCGGATCTCTGTGAGTT